>NC_086454.1:25692619-26052619 GCF_028390025.1 Pseudophryne corroboree
GCCCTTTGTTGCAGGACCATAGTGTATTGCTTACTTATGGGGGCTAATCCAATCATAAATTGCACCTCTGCACCAATCAGAGGGGGCAGCACCTTCCATGAATGAGGCTGATGTGGGGAATTTTGCTGAGGTCCCATTGTTCCAGCTGCCACATCTCCAAAGGCTTTAGGCAGCTGACCACTATAAAACCCACCATCCAGGAGGAGAGGCACACAACACTGTCAGCCTGAGACCACTGAGAAGGTTACTCAGGAGGAGACTGCCTGGAAGATGATGTTCCCAAGCCTGCTAGCCCCCTCAGCCGTCTACCCCAACCTCCTGCGCCCCACGCCCACCCTGTCCCTGCACTCTGCCCTGTCCTCACACTCCAGCTTCCTGGTGGAAGATCTGATAAGGATCAGCCGGCCTGATGGATACCTGTCCCGGGCTGTGCCCCCACCCAGTATCTCCCCACCGACATCAGAGAGCCCCCCAAGCCTGGGAGACCCCACAGACCTGCTCAGTTCCAGGAGGGGCCCAGGTGGCAACAGCTCAACTTTCCTCAAGTTTGGAGTGAACGCCATCCTCTCCTCATCTACTCCAAGGACAGGTGAGTGTCTCCTGGTGACCCGCAGCCTCTATTAGTGGTGCATGTAGTGAGGGCACACTGTAACCATAGCAGTATACTGCATTAATGATATAGTATCACTGACCTACAGGTACAGCTGATACATGATGTGTAATAGTGTCAGCACCTGGATATAATAATAATAATCATTTTATTTATATAGCGCTCTTTCTCCAATAGGACTCAAGACACTTCGGATATATGTGCAGATACTTATTCAGTTCTGAAATGATTTCTCCCTGTATCTGTAACTAGCTGTAAGAATTCACATTTAGACCAAAAAACAACGGGGTACCCCAACTAATACAGCCCCATCCATTACAGACAAGATGTGAAGGAATTCTCTGACACACAGATATACCTTCGAGCACTTGAGACTATATATATATACACACACACACATTTGTATTGCCACAGCCTGTCCATGCATGATATGTTAGTCATCTGGAGGGGCACCCCAATCATATTGAATGGTTGCCTTTGATGTGGCAGTCTATGTATGTGTGTATATATATATATATATATATATATATATATATATACACGTTATTGTATGCATGTGACAAACATTTCTCGGTACAGATGACTGGATACGGGACGCTGTGTGGTGGGTGGCATTAGTGGGTGATGTAACTGATGTGAATGGGCAAAATATTCTCTGTACAGCGCTGCGGAATATGTGTGCGCTATATGAATAACTGGTAATAAATAAAGGTGTACCCCTCTCTCTTCCCTCTTGCAGATTCCTCCTTGGCCAGACCCCGTGCCGCCCCTCTGAAGACATTCTCCCTGCCATACTTTGAGAGCTCCTTCCAGCCATTCCTCAGGACCTCCTATTTCCCAGGTAGGTGCCCCTGTCTGTCTTCTGCCCCCACCCTGGGTACTGAGTGTCAATTTCTCCAATCTGATGCCCTGTTTAGCCCCAGCAGTGACTGCTGACACCCCTCAGCAATTCCGTGATCCACAAATTAGCCGCAATTGTCCCCCTCTGGCTTTTCCCACACAGTCAGTGCACTTAGCCACTGAGCCAGAACAATGCTCTAAGCACTGTGACCAATTGGTTCCTCCGCCCGGCCACCCACACCGTAGCTCACCCTCATGGGTCACCCACAGAGTGTCCCCCTGTGTGGTGGGATTCCAGGGTCCATGTAGTAGCTCAGCCCAGTGCGCAGCTAAGACCACTTGCACCCAGTTACAGGGGGATCACCTCGACCCCCCCTACCCACCCCGATCTCATTGCCAAAGCCCAGAGCCTGGCGGAGATGGACAGAGGACTAATTATCCTCCAAGGTCCTGCAGAGATATATCCTGTTCTGGGTGTGATACAGTTATTTTGCTGAGTCTCCGTCATCTGTATTCTGCAGTTGTGTTCGGTATGAGAATGAGCCCCCTCCCCTCATTGTGGCCTGGATATATGGCTTTATCTGCATGTCCCCAGCCTTTTACTGTCACTTCATTACAACACAATTACCATCCATGGTTCATTAGAAGCTCTGTCCCCTATAGTTCTCCCAAAAAAGAATCTCTCCCTCTTTACCATGCAAATGCCATTGTGAGTCAGTCAGGGTGCTAATTAGCCCAACTCTCCTCCGCAGTCCCCATAGAAAGATGTAAGACAACTTAATGTTTACCATCAAGACAGGGGCCTGGCGGGGAGGGGGTTAATGTGGACCCCCCCCCCCCCCTCACCCCCACCCACCTTCAGCTTCAGCTAATGCATATCACTTTTAGAGGGAGATTCAAATGTTTGAAAAGTCAGTTGGGAGTCTGTTTTTTCCTATCTAATAGACAGACACCCAACCGACTTTTCAAACATTTGAATCTCCCCCCATAGTGAATATTATAAGGAGTCGCATATACTATGGATTCATGTTTATGTCTATATTTACCTAAATAGCTATATATTTATCTCTGCCTATGTATGTGTATACATATATATATATATATATATATGTAATGATTATTAGTTGTGCTAATTGAGATAATAAATATCGCACTCTCTTTTGTGTTGCAGCTTCCTCCTCAGTGGTGCCCATGCCTGGCACCTTCTCGTGGCCCCTGGCCGCCCGTGGGAAGCCCCGCAGGGGGATGCTCCGTAGGGCCGTGTTCTCTGACGTGCAGCGCAAAGCTCTGGAGAAAATGTTTCAGAAACAGAAATATATCAGCAAACCCGACAGGAAGAAACTGGCCGGGAAGCTGGGGCTTAAGGACTCTCAGGTGAGGACCCCCAAAAATCCCTACTTTGTTAAGGGTAATATCAGGCAGACTGGGCAGGGCAATATAAGCATGTAGTGTTATTTGTCCACTAGAAGGTATCACTACCTGCAGAAAACATAGTACTCATTTTCATGCGCATAATCTTTTTTATTTTATTAATTATTATTTTTATTATTATATTCATATTAGGTGAAAATCTGGTTCCAAAACAGGAGGATGAAGTGGAGGAACTCTAAGGAGCGGGAGCTGCTGTCTTCTGGGGGCTGCCGAGAACAGACCTTGCCCACCAAGTTTAACCCCAACCCTGACCTCAGTGATGTGGGGAAGAAGATTCTGGAAGGAGAGGAAGATGCCCTGTCTTACCAGCGAGCAGAGCTCCACCTAGTGGTGGACACACAGTTACCCCCTTCCCCATACACCTCCAGCAGTCACAGCAAGCAGTCAGACCTCTCAGACTCAGAGGAGGGGGATCAGGAGGATGAGATCACAGTCTCATAGTCCCTGTTTCTCTCACCAAGGACTCTGCACTCATGTATCATAGTAATTTTATTAAGGAATTGGAGAGGTGTCTGATAATGTGCCCCGTCCCCCTCTCTGTCTTCAGAAGCTCTATATAAAAGATATAGGTAACGTGGCAGTGCCGCAGCTGTGGAACTAGAATGTCCGTGCAATCTTTGTAGTTCTACAACAGCTGGATGACCACAAGTTACAGATTTCTCCTGTGTAATGTGACACAACCTCTTATTTTTCTGTGTATCATATTGTATATGTTTATCATCTGACTGCGTGTGTTTATCATCTGACTGCGTGTGTTTATCATATGACTGCGTGTGTTTATCATATGGCTGTGTGTGTTTATTATATGAGTGCGTGTGTTTATCATATGGCTGTTTGTGTTTATCATATGGCAGTGTGTTTATCATATGGCTGTGTGTGTTTATCATATGGCAGTGTGTTTATCATATGGCTGTGTGTGTTTATCATATGGCAGTGTGTTTATCATATGGCAGTGTGTTTATCATATAGCTGCGTGTGTTTATCATATGACTGCGTGTGTTTATCATATGACTGCGTGTGTTTATCATATGGCTGTGTGTTTATCATATGGCTGTGTGTGTTTATCATATGGCTGTGTGTGTTTATCATATGAGTGCGTGTGTTTATCATATGGCTGTGTGTGTTTATCATATGGCTTTGTGTGTTTATCATATAGATGTGTGTGTTTATCATATGGCTTTGTGTGTTTATCATATAGATGTGTGTGTTTATCCTATGGCTTTGTGTTATCATATGGCTGAGCGTGTTTATCATATGGCTGTTTGTGTTATCCTATGGCTGTGTGTTATCATATGGCTGTGTGTGTTTATCATATGGCTGAGCGTTTATCATATGGCTGAGCGTGTTTATCATATGGCTGTTTGTGTTATCCTATGGCGGTGTGTTATCATATGGCTGTGTGTGTTTATCATTTGGCTGTGTACGTTTATCGTATGGCTGTGTGTATGTTTATTATATGGCTGTTTATGTTTATCCTATTGTTGTGTATGTTTATATGTTAGTACATGTACCTGTGTCTGGGGTGGGGGCACATTATGGGGGCATTCTCTTTGATGGTGACTTTGCTGTGTATCCACAGCTGTATATAAATGTACACTATATTGTACACAAGCTGAGTGGGTATTTTATGCCAATGTAATTGTATATTCTATATGGGATAGAATTCACATTTGTTTTTTTGAGGATTTTAAAGTAAAAAATTAGATTTTTACACATAAGTTATGAAGAAACCTTTATTTTGTTTTCTACAGATGTACAGATTTTTATATGTATATAATGAACAATACAACTGCCAAATAAATAGTATTTTCACTTTTACATTTATGTTTTGTGGTCTTCCAGGATTTATTGTTTGTGCATTAACGGAGTTATTAATCATTTACCATATAACGCCACACTGAGGGGTTCCATCATTTACCATATAACGCCACACTGAGGGGTTCCATCATTTACCATATAACGCCACACTGAGGGGTTCCAGCATTTACCATATAACGCCACACTGAGGGGTTCCAGCATTTACCATATAACGCCACACTGAGGGGTTCCAGCATTTACCATATAACGCCACACTGAGGGGTTCCAGCATTTACCATATAGCCCCACACTGAGGGGTTTCATCATTTACCATATAACGCCACACTCAGGAGTTCCATAATTTACCAAATGACGCCACACTGAGGGTTTCATCATTTACCATATAACGCCACACTGAGGGGTTCCAGCATTTACCATATAACGCCACACTGAGGGGTTCCAGCATTTACCATATAACCCCACACTGAGGGGTTTCATCATTTACCATATAACGCCACACTCAGGAGTTCCATCATTTACCATATGACGCCACACTGAGGGTTTCATCATTTACCATATAACGCCACACTGAGGGGTTCCAGCATTTACCATATAACGCCACACTGAGGGGTTCCAGCATTTACCATATAACCCCACACTGAGGGGTTTCATCATTTACCATATAACGCCACACTCAGGAGTTCCATCGTTTACCATATAACGCCACACTGAGGGTTTCATCATTTACCATATAACGCCACACTCAGGAGTTCCATCATTTACATATAACGCCACACTGAGGGGTTCCATCATTTACCATATAACGCCACACTGAGGGGTTCCATCATTTACCATATAACCCCACACTGAGGGGTTCCATCATTTACCATATAACGCCACACTGAGGGGTTTCATCATTTACCATATAACGCCACACTGAGGGGTTCCATTATTTACCATATAACGCCACACTCAGGAGTTCCATCATTTACATATAACGCCACACTGAGGGGTTCCATCATTTACCATATAACGCCACACTGAGGGGTTCCATCATTTACCATATAACCCCACACTGAGGGGTTCCATCATTTGCCATATAACGCCACACTGAGGGGTTTCATCATTTACCATATAACGCCACACTGAGGGGTTCCATTATTTACCATATAACGCCACACTGAGGGGTTCCATCATTTACCATATAACGCCACAATGAGGGGTTCCATCATTTACCATATAACGCCACACTGAGGGGTTCCAGCATTTACCATATAACGCCACACTGAGGGGTTCCATCATTTACCATATAACGCCACACTGAGGGGTTCCATCATTCACCATATAACGCCACACTGAGGGGTTCCAGCATTTACCATATAAAGCCACACTGAGGGGTTCCATTATTTACTATATAATGCTACACTTAGGGGTTCCAACATTTACCATATAACGCCACACTGAGGGGTTCCAGCATTTACCATATAACGCCACACTGAGGAGTTCCATCATTTACCATATAACGCCACACTGAGGGGTTCCAGCATTTACCATATAACGCCACACTGAGGGGTTCCATCATTCACCATATAACGCCACACTGAGGGGTTCCAGCATTTACCATATAAAGCCACACTGAGGGGTTCCATTATTTACTATATAATGCCACTCTTAGGGGTTCCAGCATTTACCATATAACGCCACACTGAGGGGTTCCAACATTTACCATATAACGCCACACTGAGGGGTTCCAGCATTTACCATATAATGCCACACTGAGGGGTTTCATCATTTACCATATAACGCCACACTGAGGGGTTTCATCATTTACCATATAACGCCACACTGAGGGGTTCCATCATTTACCATATAACGCCACACTGAGGGGTTCCAGCATTTACCATATAACCCCACACTGAGGGGTTCCATCATTTACTATATAACGTCACACTGAGGGGTTCCAGCATTTACCATATAACGCCACACTGAGGAGTTCCATCATTTACCATATAACGCCACACTGAGGGGTTCCATCATTTACCATATAACGCCACACTTAGGGGTTCCAGCATTTACATATAACGCCACACTGAGGGGTTTCATCATTTACCATATAACGCCACACTGAGGGGTTCCATCATTTACCATATAACGCCACACTGAGGGGTTCCATCATTTACCATATAACGCCACACTGAGGGGTTCCAGCATTTACCATATAACGCCACACTGAGGGGTTCCAGCATTTACCATATAACACCACACTTAGGGGTTCCAGCATTTACATATAACGCCACACTGAGGGGTTTCATCATTTACCATATAATGCCACACTGAGGGGTTCCATCATTTACCATGATAAAGCTAAATATTTATCTTATATAATACCCTTTATGAGGTCTAAGAACACTGTACGCTATCTACGTATGAAGTACCGTAAGGGTACGCACGTTGCGTAACAATCGCTTAGCCGTAGTCGAGACGCTCAAGCGTCACGTTCGCTCACGGCCAAGAGATCACTGGCAGGCACGCTATTGGCTGCTGACTAACGTAATGATTTGCTATAGCGTAGCGGACGCTCGGGACCACGAGGAGATCACCAGCGGCGCTGACGCTCACAATGTTAAACCTTTATATCTAAACCATAAACAATGTAATATGCTGTAAAACCTTAGTGTAGAGATAGGGTGTAGATGCAACCTAGTGTAACCTTATTAACTTAAAAGCTGTTTGAGCGTCACCGACGCTCTGAGAATACTCGACACTTATAAGAAATACACAGATACCTGGGCTTAGGGTCCAACGCCTAATATGTATATATTTTGAATGATATACTTGCAAAAGAATTAATACAAATACAAATCATACACTACAATATAACATAGACTACCTAACCAGATAACTACACAGGAAATATAATACAATTACTATTTAAGGGAAAATAAGAGAGAAAGAGGAGAAGGGAGAGAGAGAGAGAAATTGGCCCACAATAACAAGAAGATCAATATAGTTGCGGAGAAACACTTACGCACAAGGGGAAACGATCGCATGCGCCTCGATATCCAGCTCCCGATTATCAGCAATGAGAACCGTTGAAGAGAGTGAACTGGATATGGTCGGCCTGCCTATTTATGCCCCACACACAATGCAATTCAATGGTCCCTACAATCTCATTGTTCATTGGACACAGGAATTCGGCTTCGCATTATAACAAAAGGTCATAGGTTGATTCATACAGGTGGGCTGTGACTGCTTCCAACTGTTCAGGTGGGTGGGACACTGAGTTTCCCGCCGCATGACTAAATAAGAACAAATAATAGTAAATGGACATAAACTTCTTATGTCCATAACTATTCGCACGAGCGATTAATCCGCTCCAAACCAACACCGGAATATTGCTATTTAAATACTCTTCCGATGGGTACCAAACACCACTGTATGACCCCTGTTAGACCCTTCGTACAATACAAAGAGGGATCTCTCTGTTCAGGAACATGCTATGTTAACTAAACTTTCAGAATCTATCAAAGGGACCATGATCTACAAAATACATTATATAGTGAAAATATGTAACGATTGAGTCGCACGCTACGATCACATAAACTCTACCGTAAATACGCATACCGTGCGCCTGCGGGTGCCCGCGACTGTGAGTATGCGCACGTACGGGAGAGCGCACGCATGCGCAGCACGGACCTGTGTGAGGTGCAAATATGGTAGTGTGCATAGAGATATTTTTCTGACTTTGACAGTCCACCCTTTGGCAGTCAACAATAACTGCCACCTTCTAAAACATTTCAAAAAGAGAAAAATATATGTCAGGGGTTAATACATTTACATGGTTGGGTAGGGGAGGAGAGGAGAAGGTAGGAAAAGGGTATGACCTAGTGAGATAGCAGAAGCATGTGTGTATGAATCCGTGTTTGGGGGTCATGTATCATCATGCCGTACGTGTTTTAAATCAAGCTTCGAGGTATTGCGAAGTATACATTTGAATTCCTTCTTATCCCGTGGTACGGGTCTGTGGATGGGCTGTCAAACTTTACCGAGCTCTTTTCGGCTTTGGTTGTAACAAAATGGGGGAGCACATTTTAGTTGATGATACATGAATGGGGGAGATATGTGATTGCTGATATCTGTGCCTGTATTCCCTATCGACTATGTGTGTTATTACCTGAGGGTCGTAGAAATGAAGAAAAGACATAATTACGGTAAATGCGGTGGTATTCTATGTCAGGTAAATGTACATTCGTCGATTGAGGTCTTGTTTGGTGTCTGTTGAATGCAGTCTTCTTTGTGCTTTTGCCCATAAGGTGCGAGCAAAAGCTGTCAATGTCCATAGATTTACAAAAGTGTTGGGCTAGCGTAATTTTAAAATTTCTAGGGTAACTGGGGATCCATGGCATAGTTCATCAAAAATCTGTGTATCAGGTTGTCAAAACTTCTTCTTTAATCCCTCTGTTGTCTGTATATCGGCTCATCAAATTCCTCGTCCAAGTGGGTCTTTTTACCTTGGAGGAAACGGAAAAACAGGTGAAAGAAACGGACCGTAGAAATCGCATTTTCATCACATCATTGTTTCTACATTTGGGTCATAAATCAAGTCCATTGGAATTACAGTTTCCTCACTCCTTAAACTCATTACCCTAGTACGACGATTGCACCTCATTAAAGCCTGACCGCATCTAAATATCAAACCAATCGTTATGATAACACCTAAGATACATAGGAGAAACTTCCCAACATCCATTATGACTCCTTGAGCCCAGTCTCCTAAACCAGAGAACCAATTTCGCGGGTTCAACCATGACACCCAACCAGTCAGCTCATTACCTACAGCAGCAAGAGTGAGATTGTGTCTCCTGCGAAATTCCCACTTCAGTTGGAGAATATCGTCCATCTTTTGGTCTATGACCTCGACCGGGTCCTCGGTGCTATTCGTAATATATGTGCAACATTTCACGCCGTATTGTGTTGCCAGTGTGACACAATATCCGCCTGTCACTGCTGTGAGGTAATTAAGAACCATTCTATGCTGTACCAGTTCTGTTTTATAAGCTTGAAGTTCCCTTCCAGTATACCTAAACGTGTCATCATACATTTCAGTGATATTATCTAACAAATTTGCGAGCGCAGATATGTATTTATAATTCAACACTCCTCTAGCGGTGCGAGTGATGTCTAACGCGATTAGAAACTGAATCCCGGTGGATTCATGGATCATGTCAGAGGCCGGATGCTCTGTTCTTTCTATCAGGTGCCGTTTAACTACGTGCTCGTAATGGGTGTGAGTATAAGGAGTTTGGGCAACACGGTGTATGTCTTTCATTTTGTCATGCGATACAGTCATTACTTCAGGCAGTACTTTTCCAATATAACACAATCCTTCAGAGTTTGGGGCAAGCCACTTATACGCCTTTCTCCCGCATATGAAATATGCATCATCGGGGAGAACATATGGGACGGAGTAGGACATAACCATATTACACACCTTCCATGTGAAATCTCCTAACCCTAATTCTTCCATCTGCTTAGTACACGTATCAGGTTGTACGATATGTGCACAGTATCCTGGTGATACCTCTCCAACTCTCGTAATCCTATTTCCTAAGGTATACCTATACCGGAAAGATTTTCCTCTACTGGCTATGTGGCGTATAAGCTCTGTATCTGTAGGCATTCTATCTGCTCTATGCGAAAAGGTCATGGTTTGATTACTCCATGACACTTCCCAATTTCCCGGCTTTCGGGGATTGGAGATGTTAAAACATAATAGGGACCTATCCACATGGTATTGGTGGAGCTTCAAACTAGGAGGGCTGGAGATATTAAACCTCCTGTCCACCGGTCTCCCACCACTTAACTCAAGTACCTCCCCTAACGTTAAAGGAAATGGTACTAGCCCTGATTTGCTATGACCTTGAGGTACTTGAGAGCATACCCAACAATCTGTTTTATTTAACACACTACCCACTAAGGAGTGATAGTCACTCAATGGATGCCGGTCCATATGGATATTAAAACTGGATTGGCATTTCTTTATGCACCCATCCTCAATGACATTGTTACAGAGCCGACAGATACAGTTTTCTTCAGCTAACAATCCTTCACAATTCCTTCTATGGTCAATGCTATCGGATCGTTTTCTGATACTCGCCTTTGCTTGTTGATTATGTTGTTCTTGGAAAACTACGCCTCCATCTCTGTCATCAGAACCCATTCCAGAACCTCTCTCGACCTCCATGGTACTCTCGCCGGAACAGACTGCTCTGGTCAACATCATGGTCAACAGGAAAATCCGGATCACAGTCTCTTGGGGCAAGTCCATCTTGTAGGAGGAAACGGAGAAGAATGAGAAGGGGGAAAAAATAATTTGAGGGAGAGGGGATGGGAAGTTGGAGAAAAACAATAAAAGGGAACAGGGGATCGACAACTGCTTTTGGTCTTGTGATTTTCAATGCTCAGGTGCCGCCTCAGTCCTCCTGGAACAGACACTCCAGTGATACAACCTCTACCGTCTGTTCCTTATCACGGGACCTCTCTGGATCAGCAACCTTTTTACAGTGGGACGAATGAACCCAAGTCTCTCTCTCAGCAACCTTCAATGCTGTAGTGCTAGTCAATAAGACCTGGTATGGTCCTTCCCATCTGTCAATAAGGCAACCTGAGCGTAGAAAATTCCGTATCATTACATAATCCCCAGGTTCAATGTCATGACAATTACTATCTGGTAAATCAGGAATCACTAACTTCAGATTATCATTTTGATTCCTCAACTGTTTACTCATGTTAATCAAGTATTTTACAGTCACTTCATTGTTACACTTCAAATCATCCTGAGGGTTAATCATAACATGCGGTTGTCGACCAAACAAGATTTCAAAGGGAGACAGATTAAGAGGGGACCTGGGAGTGGTTCTGATGCTGTACAGTACAATGGGTAAAGCTTCTGGCCATGTCAATCCTGTCTCTGCCATCACTTTACTCAGTTTATTTTTAATAGTGCTGTTCACTCTTTCCACTTTCGCACTCGCCTGTGGACGGTATGGAGTGTGCAGCTTGCTATCAATTCCCATCAATTTACACATTCCTTGAAAGACATCACCTGTAAAATGGGTACCCCTATCACTTTCGATTATTCTAGGGATACCATATCTACATACAAATTCCTGCACAATTTTCTTAGCAGTAAACATAGCGGTATTTGTGGCCGCTGGAAATGCTTCGACCCAATTTGAGAAAACATCTATACAAACAAGTACATATTTCAAATTTCGACAAGGGGGTAATTGAATAAAGTCAATCTGTATTACCTGGAAAGGGCCGCCGGCAGGTGGGATATGAGATGGTTCTGTAGGTATTGCCTTTCCGATGTTCTTTCTCAGACAGGTAAGGCATGACATTGCCCTTTTACTCGCATGAGAAGAAAATCCTGGGGCACACCAATATGCTCTTACCAACTTGCACATCCCTTCCTTGCCCAGATGAGTCAGCCCGTGAGCTGCCTCAGCTAAGCATGGAAGGTATGCTTTGGGGGCCACTGGTTTACCGTGTCCATCCGTCCAGAGTCCTGAGGACTCCTGACCATATCCCTTTGCCTTCCAGACTGCCTTTTCCTGTGTGGAACACAAATTTTGCATCTCACACAACTTCTGTGTGTTGATGGTATTAAATACCATCAGTTGTGTGGTGTCTGTCTGTCTGGGGGTAGCAGCTGCTAATTTAGCAGCTTCGTCTGCTCGGCTGTTACCAAGTGATACTGGGTCTTGGCTATATGTATGTGCTTTACATTTGATAACAGCCACTCTGTCGGGTTCCTGTATCGCTGTTAGAAGCCTTTTTATATGAGCTGCATGCGCTACCGGTGTACCAGCTGCCGTCATGAAATTTCTGAGGCGCCATAGGGCTCCGAAATCATGGACTACCCCGAATGCGTATCTAGAGTCGGTGTAGATATTGGCTGATTTGCCCTTAGCCAATTCACATGCTCTGGTTAGGGCGACCAGTTCAGCAACCTGGGCTGAGTGGGGTGGGCCTAGCGGTTCCGCTTCTATGGTGCCATGGTCATCTACGACTGCGTATCCAGTACACAAGTCTCCCGAGTCTGACTGTCTATGACAACTACCGTCCGTGTAGAACGTAAGTTCTACATCTTCCAGTGGGTTGTCACTGATGTCAGGCCTTGCGGTAAAATTTTGGGTCAAATATTCCATACAATCATGAGTGTCTTCCTTTGTGTTAAATTCTCCTTCCCCACCACTCTCATCCTCCACCCTTTGTGCCTGTCCAGGCACACCTGGGAGATATGTTGCAGGATTTAATGCACTGCATCTCCTTATGGTGATGTTTACGGGGGCCATTAGTGCCAATTCCCATCTTGTAAACCGCGCTGACGAGACGTGTCTGGTTTGTGCAGAATTTAACAAGGCTGACACTGCATGTGGTGTATGAATTGTGAGGTTGTGACCTAGCACGACGTCTTCGCTTTTCGTTACTAGCAATGCTATCGCAGCAACGCTTCGCAAGCATGTGGGGAGGGATCGCGCTACCGTATCTAGCTGAGCGCTGTAATATGCTACCGGCCTGCTGGCATCACCGTGCTTTTGGGTTAGTACGCCTGCCGCGCAACCAGCACTTTCTGTTCCGTATAGTTCAAAGGGTTTCCCATAGTCAGGCATACCTAATGCTGGTGCCTGCGTTAGGCACTGTTTAAGTCTCTCAAATGCTGTCTCAGACTCGTCTGTATGCGAAATCCGATCAGGTTTGTTTGAGGAGACCATCTCCTGCAAGGGTAACGCTAGAATGGAAAACCCTGGGATCCAGTTACGGCAATACCCACACATTCCTAAAAATGTTCTGATCTGTTGCTGGGTTTGTGGCAGAGTCATGTCTCTAATTGCTTGAATTCTATCAGCGGTCAGGTGTCTCAGTCCTTGTGTTAGACAGTGTCCCAAATATTTTACCTTAGTTTGGCATAATTGCAACTTGTCTTTGGAAACCTTGTGTCCTGTGTCTGAAAGATGAAACAGGAGCTGTTTCGTATCCTTCAGGGATGCTTCCAATGAATCAGAACACAGTAGTAGATCATCCACGTACTGTATTAATACTGATCCACTCACTGGTTGGAAAGACTGTAAACAATCATGCAAAGCCTGAGAAAATATACTTGGACTATCTATGAATCCTTGTGGTAATCGAGTCCATGTGTATTGGACTCCTCTGTATGTAAATGCAAACAAATATTGACTGTCAGGGTGCAGAGGTATCGAAAAGAAAGCGGAGCAGAGGTCAATAACAGTGAAAAATTTCGCAGTGGGAGGGATTTGCATTAAGATGACAGCTGGATTTGGCACTACGGGGAACTGACTCTCAACTATTTTGTTAATCCCCCTTAGATCCTGCACTAGCCGGTAACCCCTCCCCCCACTCTTTTTAACAGGGAAGATGGGACTATTGGCAGTGCTGGACGTTCTTACCAGAATGCCCTGTTGTAGCAAGCGCTCTATTACGGGATACACTCCTAACTCCACCTCTGGCTTCAGAGGGTACTGTGGGATTTTTGGAGCTATCCTACCATCTTTTACTTGTACAACTACCGGAGCTACGTTTGCCATTAATCCAGTGTCCTGTCCATCTTTAGTCCAAAGTGACTCTGGTATCTGAGATGTCATTTCTTCTACCTGGGAGGGAGTCCTATTTGTCATAATGGTATGTGACATTAATTTTGACGGGGAGTCTAACATGTCTCGCACTTCCTGAGCGTGATTCTCAGGTATGTCCAAGAATACACCTTCAGGAGTACAATAAATGACGCACCCCATTTTACACAGTAAGTCTCTTCCCAGGAGATTAGTCGGTGCCGATGCAGCCAGCAAAAAGGAATGCTTGGTATGTAAAGGCCCTACTGTAATCTCGGCTGGTTTGCTAACAGGGTAGTGCTGGACTACTCCCGTTACCCCTATGGCTGGAATTGTCTTACCAGTGGTTCTCATGCCCACTGTCGAATTTATCACTGATTTGGCCGCCCCTGTGTCTACAAGAAAGTTTAATGATTTACCAGCTACATTGATTGCAATTTCTGGTTCACTTCCAAGACTTGCAATCAATTTTACTGGCTGCAGATTACAGGTATGGCCACACCCCTATTGGGTATGGTGACCTCCCTGAATCCCGCTGGCAGCAACTACTTGTGATGGAGTTAATTGGGAGCTACCAGAGGCTTGCCAGTCTCTGTTCGGGGGGTATCTTTTTGTGTCCCCTGTATGTGGCTCATAACTCCGTTTCTGCGGACCTTGCTCCCAATGTCGCGTGTCGTGTCGTTGTCTAGGGGGTTGGTATGAGTTTCGTGAATTCTTCATTCTACAATCTCGTGCCATGTGTCCCTGTTTATGACAAGAATAACAAGTAACCACACTTGACTTACCCACAGGGTTTGGTGATATAAACAAAGGCTGCCTTGTGGTCAGGGCCTGTATACTTACTGCCATTAACTTATCACCTTGTTGTTCCCTGTGTCTGGTGATGTTCCTATCGTGATCAATAGCAGCCTCTCTCAAAGTAGCCACAGACAGACCTCGCCAACATGGTTGTGTGGTCTGTACCCTAGTCTTCAATGACTCTTTTAAACCATCCATCAGTACCGATACTGCTACTTCCCGATGGTTTATGTTTGTTTTAATGTCCTCTATGCCTGTGTATTTTGCCATTTCTGATAATGCTCTGTGAAAATACTCTGCAGCTGTTTCTGACTCCTTCTGTTTAATGGAGAATATTTTGTTCCATTTAACTACGGCTGGGAAATACTCTTTTAACTGTAAGCTTATTCTTTTTACATTGTCTTTGTTGTACACATCTGTAAGAGGTACATCCTGATCTAATCCACAGTCAGCTAAAAATTGAGCTGCGTCGACATTGGAGGGTAAACATGCTCTCAGCAATATCTGCCAGTCTTTGTTGTTGGGCTCTAACGTGTTACCTAGGTCTCTGATGTATTTTTGGCTGGCGACTAAGTCTTTTCTAGGGTCAGGGAATTCCGACACTATGGTCCTTAATTCCATTCGGGAAAATGGGCTGTACATGGCAATGTTCCTAACAGGAGTGACTCCTGAAGTGTCTGTTTTCCCATTTGGAACTACTATTACCTTAACAGGATTAACTCTAACAACCTCATTCTGTGTAGATTCTACAGGCTGTGGTGAAATAGTTTCAGCATAGTGTATGGTGCCGTACTTACCCGTTGATACGACCTCACCTATCCCTCCGCTAGGGGCCTTTGTTACTAATCTCGGGGGTGGAGCTGTGCCTACTGTGGTCTCTGCTATGGTGGCTGCTAGAGAGAGCGCTGAAATTGTTGCCGATTCGTCCTCTTGATCACACTCCTGAGGAAAGTTCAAAACAGGGTACAACTTGCACGGGTTAATACTTGCATTGGTTAATTGGTTAACATTATCTTTAACATTTACACAGTTGCTAAGTGTTTGTTTGTTACACCTTAATGCGTCATTCTCCGCAACCAATTTTTCTCCCGATATATATGGTGGCGGTGGGGCCGTTGCTATCAGTTTTCTGATCGAGCCAGATCCCGCCGCCTGAGCCAATCCTCTCTGTATGTCACCCTCCTGTTGCCACAACTGTAAATAATCATAATGCTTGATTCGTCTCTTGGCTGATTTAATGAGACATATCCTTCTCCTTAAATTTGTTAACACTTCTGTGCTGAAGCTACCTACTCTTGGGAATTTCTCCCCGTCATGTATTGTCATTCTCTCCCATTCATCACATAAAGCTTCTGTGTGACTTCCGTATTTCTCACACAATACGTATCTTGCCGACCCGACTGGTCGGTTCACTGAATCAACCCGAACCGAGGTTGATCGCCCCCTACCTGAACAAGTGGCCCCCATAGTTCGAAGGTGTTGCTTTATTCAACCAACCCTTACGCAAACCAAAATGTTCAAAATAGGCTGACGGTGGCGGTTTACTGAGTACCCCACTCACTCGCCCACGCCGACCAATACGACCTGATCACACCGATATGGTGCTGGCGTACTCGACCCAGGGCCCCTGCGACCTGAACCTCTATTTACTGGAACATGTGAGGGTGATCCGAAGAACACTTACTCTTTCCAGTAACTATTGGTTGTTGGATAGTTCCTGAGTGAGCAGCGAACCTCCCTTAAAATAAAAAAAATTACACAAATCACGTTAGAATGTACAAATAGCGTTTATGACCTTCGTACACAAATAGTACCGGTCAGGTTTACTAATGCACACAATTACGTGCGGTACAATCGTTCAGCACATAAGCAACTAATCTTATGTACGGAGCGACCAGTGGAATCGAAAATTGCGGCTGCGAATTCCTTCAGCCAGAGCTTGTATGGCCTATATGGGTGTTGCACCAACCCTTTCTTGGTGTTGTGCCTGTGGACTGTATAGCGGACTTCCTTGTCTGCTGTACCTGAACCTGCTGGTCTGCTATGACCTCCTGGTCTGTTACAGTATGACCTCCTGGTCTGCTACACTCTAATGCTCAAATTGTATGTTTTAACCAGGGATGCCTCCCTAGCCACCATGTACGTCACTTACACGCATGTACCTCACGAGAACTCGACTTTTCTTGTGGTTCAACCTCAAAAATTGTAAAAACAAACACTCACTCACCACATATACACTTTTGTTTCTATTTCTATTTCTGCGCAGAAATTTCTCTTTAGACCAGATGTGTTACAAATTAGGAGAAGGATCTGTTAATTTAAATTTCGAATGTTAAAATAGATTTGCGCAATTTATCGCCTTGCGTTATTTACCGCGTTGCGCTATTTATCGCGTTGAAAAAAAAAATTAACACTTGTGATTTGAGTTACGTGGGCGTACCCGTACGCTCCGTTGCGTAATATACGCTGCGTGCGTCGGCCCTTGGATTGCGTACGCAAGTCTCAGTCCTTTGTTAGAGACACGTGTACGCAAAGCAAAGATCCACCGTAACACAATTTATACGTTTATCAATGTAGATGATCCTTTATCATCTACCACGCACCACACTGACTTCGCCTTGTCTCTCAGGCACAGCTGTGTGTTTGTCTATACTTTAACTATATTACCTTTTTACTCTTAAACTATGAAATAGCGGCAAATCTCTCTTAGCACGTTTATCAACTATAAAACTGGCAAACAGGAGAGTGATACACGAAAATACACAAATGAAAAAAAAGAAATGCAGATATATATGTGTGCGTGCGTGTGTACGCAAGACAGAAAAATAAACAGTTTTAAAAGAGACTAGCGTGTTGTTCTTACCTCCGGTTCCCGGATTCCTTCAGCACCATTTACTAAGAGAAGCAGACGCTTATCCAAACAGCACTACGAGGAATATGATCTCCCGCCCTTTGCTGCTGGATAATGTCTGCTGAAATTACCTAGTGCAGATATGTGAAGGACAGGACGAGCCGCCAATTGATAAAGCTAAATATTTATCTTATATAATACCCTTTATGAGGTCTAAGAACACTGTACGCTATCTACGTATGAAGTACCGTAAGGGTACGCACGTTGCGTAACAATCGCTTAGCCGTAGTCGAGACGCTCAAGCGTCACGTTCGCTCACGGCCAAGAGATCACTGGCAGGCACGCTATTGGCTGCTGACTAACGTAATGATTCGCTATAGCGTAGCGGACGCTCGGGACCACGAGGAGATCACCAGCGGCGCTGACGCTCACAATGTTAAACCTTTATATCTAAACCATAAACAATGTAATATGCTGTAAAACCTTAGTGTAGAGATAGGGTGTAGATGCAACCTAGTGTAACCTTATTAACTTAAAAGCTGTTTGAGCGTCACCGACGCTCTGAGAATACTCGACACTTATAAGAAATACACAGATACCTGGGCTTAGGGTCCAACGCCTAATATGTATATATTTTGAATGATATACTTGCAAAAGAATTAATACAAATACAAATCATACACTACAATATAACATAGACTACCTAACCAGATAACTACACAGGAAATATAATACAATTACTATTTAAGGGAAAATAAGAGAGAAAGAGGAGAAGGGAGAGAGAGAGAGAAATTGGCCCACAATAACAAGAAGATCAATATAGTTGCGGAGAAACACTTACGCACAAGGGGAAACGATCGCATGCGCCTCGATATCCAGCTCCCGATTATCAGCAATGAGAACCGTTGAAGAGAGTGAACTGGATATGGTCGGCCTGCCTATTTATGCCCCACACACAATGCAATTCAATGGTCCCTACAATCTCATTGTTCATTGGACACAGGAATTCGGCTTCGCATTATAACAAAAGGTCATAGGTTGATTCATACAGGTGGGCTGTGACTGCTTCCAACTGTTCAGGTGGGTGGGACACTGAGTTTCCCGCCGCATGACTAAATAAGAACAAATAATAGTAAATGGACATAAACTTCTTATGTCCATAACTATTCGCACGAGCGATTAATCCGCTCCAAACCAACACCGGAATATTGCTATTTAAATACTCTTCCGATGGGTACCAAACACCACTGTATGACCCCTGTTAGACCCTTCGTACAATACAAAGAGGGATCTCTCTGTTCAGGAACATGCTATGTTAACTAAACTTTCAGAATCTATCAAAGGGACCATGATCTACAAAATACATTATATAGTGAAAATATGTAACGATTGAGTCGCACGCTACGATCACATAAACTCTACCGTAAATACGCATACCGTGCGCCTGCGGGTGCCCGCGACTGTGAGTATGCGCACGTACGGGAGAGCGCACGCATGCGCAGCACGGACCTGTGTGAGGTGCAAATATGGTAGTGTGCATAGAGATATTTTTCTGACTTTGACAACCATATAACGCCACACTGAGGGGTTCCATCATTTACCATATAACGCCACACTTAGGGGTTCCAGCATTTACATATAACGCCACACTGAGGGGTTTCATCATTTACCATATAACGCCACACTGAGGGGTTCCATCATTTACCATATAACGCCACACTGAGGGGTTCCATCATTTACCATATAACGCCACACTGAGGGGTTCCAGCATTTACCATATAACGCCACACTGAGGGGTTCCAGCATTTACCATATAACGCCACACTGAGGAGTTCCATCATTTACCATATAACCCCACACTGATGGGTTCCATCATTTACCATATAACGCCACACTGAGGAGTTCATCATTTACCATATAACGCCACACTGAGGGGTTCCATCATTTACCATATAACGCCACACTGAGGGGTTCCATCATTTACCATATAATGCCACACTGAGGGGTTCCATCATTTACCATATAAAGCCAAACTGAGGGGTTCCAGCATTTACATATAACGCCACACTGAGGGGTTTCATCATTTACCATATAACGCCACACTGAGGGGTTCCTTCATTTACTATATACTGTAACGCCACACTGAGGGGTTTCATCATTTACATATAACGCCACACTGAGGGGTTTCATCATTTACCATATAACGCCACACTGAGGGGTTTCATCATTTACCATATAACGCCACACTGAGGGGTTTCATCATTTACCATATAACGCCACACTGAGGGGTTCCATCATTTATCATATAACGCCACACTGAGGAGTTCCATCATTTAGCATATAACGCCACACTGAGGGGTTTCATCATTTACCATATAACGCCACACTGAGGGGTTTCATCATTTACCATATAACGCCACACTGAGGGGTTCCATCATTTACCATATAACACCACACTTAGGGGTTCCAGCATTTACATATAACGCCACACTGAGGGGTTTCATCATTTACCATATAACGCCACACTGAGGGGTTCCATCATTTACCATATAACACCACACTTAGGGGTTCCAGCATTTACATATAACGCCACACTGAGGGGTTTCATCATTTACCATATAACACCACACTGAGGGGTTCCATCATTTACCATATAACGCCACACTGAGGGGTTCCATCATTTACCATATAACGCCACACTGAGGGGTTCCATCATTTACCATATAACGCCACACTGAGGGGTTCCATCATTTACCATATAACGCCACACTGAGGGGTTCCAGCATTTACATATAACGCCACACTGAGGGGTTTCATCATTTACCATATAACGCCACACTGAGGGGTTCCATCATTTACTATATACTGTAACGCCACACTGAGGGGTTTCATCATTTACATATAACGCCACACTGAGGGGTTTCATCATTTACCATATAACGCCACACTGAGGGGTTTCATCATTTACCATATAACGCCACACTGAGGGGTTTCATCATTTACATATAACGCCACACTGAGGGTTTCCATCATTTACATATAACGCCACACTGAGGGGTTTCATCATTTACCATATAACGCCACACTGAGGGGTTCCATCATTTACTATATACTGTAACGCCACACTGAGGGGTTTCATCATTTACCATATAACGCCACACTGAGGGGTTCCATCATTTACCATATAACGCCACACTTAGGGGTTCCATCATTTATCATATAATGTCACAGAGGGGTTCCATCATTTACCATATAACGCCACAGTGAGGGGTTCCATCATTTACCATATAACGCCACACTGAGGGGTTCCATCATTTACCATATAACGCCACACTGAGGGGATCCATCATTTATCATATAATGTCACACTGAGGGGTTCCATCATTTACCATATAACGTCACACTGAGGGGTTCAATCATTTACCATATAATGCCACACTGAGGGGTTCCATCATTTATCATATGATGTCACACTGAGGGGTTCCATCATTTACTATATAACGCCACACTGAGGGGTTCCATCATTTACTATATAACGCCACACTGAGGGGTTCCATCATTTACCATATAACGTCACACTGAGGGGTTCAATCATTTACCATATAACGCCACACTGAGGGGTTCCATCATTTACCATATAACGCCAGACTGAGGAGTTCCATCATTTACCATATAACGCCACACTCAGGAGTTCCATCATTTACCATATAACGCCACACTGAGGGGTTCCAGCATTTACTATATACTGTAACGCCACACTGAGGGGTTCCATCATTTACCATATAACGCCACACTGAGGGGTTCTATCATTTACCATATAACGTCACACTGAGGGGTTCAATCATTTACCACATAACGCCACACTGAGGGGTTCCATCATTTACTATATAAATATAACGCCACTGAGCTTTTAGTTGCTTGAAAAAAATATACAGTGCATCCGGAAAGTATTCACAGCGCTTCACTTTTTCCACATTTTGTTATGTTACAGCCTTATTCCAAAAACAAACTGAATAACCCCTTGCGCTATTTAATTAGAGGCAACATGACATGAATACACTCAATAAAATAATTATAAGATAATTTTAATATCTATAAAATCAATCATGTATAGGTTACATAGACATAATCATAAAAAATTGAGTTAATTAGTATGCGCATACAAGTAAAAGAGCTGAATGCTAAACCTACTAATTGAGCATAAGAGGTGGATCATATAGCTACTAGTGACCACATAGGGCTAATTCAATAATCATATGTTGACAATGTCCTGATTTTTGTTCTCAGAATAGGACAGTCCCATTAGATGTGCTCATAGATATTTCATGATTAAATATCATGTGATGTGATAAAAATAAATATGGAGCCTTAGTTTAGGTATATACCAATAAATGAGTTTAACCAATTGCTCATATATATGAATAGTTCTTTACATGTGGAAAAGCTATCCAGGATACATGGAGGAAATTTGTATATCACCCGGGGCTTGGTGCACAGCAAGCACCTGTAGAAGAAAGCTCCCGTCTTCCACAGTCCGTAAGTGGCGTCCTCCTTCTCCCACTGTGTCTGGCTCTCATGCACACACCTTTGATCGCTTTGAGAGAGAGAGGGGTTGATCCGGCTCCCGGAGCTCTGCGCACCGCAGGCGCTGATCAGTTGATTTTGCTCCCGTCTTCAAGCCGCCGCATATAGCGTCCTCCCGTCTCCCGCTTGTCAATCTCGAGCAGCGCTGCACATCAATGTCGACCTATAAGCAATGTCCACTGGGTCACATAGGGCACCTTCTCTTGAAGAGAAGGTGCCCTATGTGACCCAGTGGACAGGTGCCCTATGTGACCCAGTGGACATTGCTTATAGGTCCACATTGATGTGCAGCGCTGCTCGAGATTGACAAGCGGGAGACGGGAGGACGCTATATGCGGCGGCTTGAAGACGGGAGCAAAATCAACTGATCAGCGCCTGCGGTGCGCAGAGCTCCGGGAGCCGGACCAACCCCCCTCTCTCTCAAAGCGATCAAAGGTGTGTGCATGAGAGCCAGACACAGTGGGAGAAGGAGGACGCCACTTACGGACTGTGGAAGACGGGAGCTTTCTTCTACAGGTGCTTGCTGTGCACCAAGCCCCGGGTGATATACAAATTTCCTCCATGTATTCTGGATAGCTTTTCCACATGTAAAGAACTATTCATATATATGAGCAATTGGTTAAACTCATTTATTGGTATATACCTAAACTAAGGCTCCATATTTATTTTTATCACATCACATGATATTTAATCATGAAATATCTATGAGCACATCTAATGGGACTGTCCTATTCTGAGAACAAAAATAAGGACATTGTCAACATATGATTATTGAATTAGCCCTATGTGGTCACTAGTAGCTATATGATCCACCTCTTATGCTCAATTAGTAGGTTTAACATTCAGCTATTTTACTTGTATGCGCATACTAATTAACTCAATTTTTTATGATTATGTCTATGTAACCTATACATGATTGATTTTATAGATATTAAAATTATCTTATAATTATTTTATTGAGTGTATTCATGTCATGTTGCCTCTAATTAAATAGCGCAAGGGGTTATTCAGTTTGTTTTTGGTACACCTGGTTTCAATCAGGTGAGATTGTGTTGGCCATATCCACAGGCCATTATACCCTGCTTGCGGCTATCTAGATTGCATGAGTTGCGAGAGCAAGTTTAGATTTTGTTGTGTGGAGTGGGTGTGATTACAGATATAGACACCCATCCGCAACTGTTCAAATTTAACCAATATTATTAGCGCCTGACATTAGTATTAGTATTTACAGCCTTATTCCAAGCTGGAATAAATTCATTTTCCCCCTCAAAATGTTACACTCAATACCCCATAATGAGAACGTGAAAAAAGTTTTTTTGAGATTTTTGCTAATTTATTAAAAACAAAAAACTAAGAAATCACATGTACATAATTATTCACTACCTTTGCTCAATACTTTGTTGATGCACCTTTGACAGCAATTACAGCCTCAAGTCTTTTTGAATATCATGCCACAAGCTTGGCACACCTATCTTTGGACAGTTTCACCCATTCCTCTTTGCAGCACCTCTCAAGCTCCATCAGGTTGGATGGGAAGCGTCGGTGCACAGCTATTTTCAGATCTCTCCAGAGATGTTCAATCAGATTCAAGTCTGGGCTCTGGCTGATCCACTCAAGGACATTCACAGAGTTGTCCTGAAGCCACTCCTTTGATATCTTGGCTGTGTGCTTAGGGTCTTTGTCCTGCTGAAAGATGAACCGTCGCCCCGGTCTGAGGTCAAGAGCGCTCTGGAGCAGGTTTTCATCCAGGATGTCTCTGTAAATTGCTGTATTCATCTTTCCCTCTATCCAGACTAGTCTCCCAGTACCTGCCACTGAAAAACATCCCCACAGCATGAAGCTGCCACCACCATGCTTCACTGTAGGGATGGTATTGGCCTGATGATGAGCGGTGCCTGGTTTCCTCCAAACATGACGCCTGGCATTCACGCCAAAGAGTTCAATCTTTGTCTCATCAGACCAGATCATTTTGTTTCTCATGGTCTGAGAATACTTCATGTGCATTTTGGCAAACTCCAGGTGGGCTGCCATGTGCTTTTTACTAAGGAGTGGCTTCCGTCTTGCCACTCTACCATACAGACCTGATTGGTGGATTGCTGCAGAGATGGTTGTCCTACTGAAAGGTTTTCCTCTCTCCACAGAGGAATGCTGTAGCTCTGACAGAGTGACCATTGGGTTCTTGGTCACCTCCATGACTAGGGCCCTTCTCCCCCAATCGCTCAGTTTAGACCGCCAGCCAGCTCTAGGAAGTGTCTTGGTGGTTCTGAACTTCTTCCATTTATGGATAATGGAGGCCACAGTGCTCATTGGGACCTTCAAAGCAGCAGATATTTTTCTGTACCCTTCCCCAGATTTGTGCATTGAGACAATCCTGTCTCGGAGGTCTACAGACAATTCCTCTGACTTCATGCTTGGTTTGTGCTCAGACATGCACTGTCAAGTGTGGGACCTTATATAGACAGGTGTATGCCTTTCCAAATCATGTCCAATCAACTGAATTTACCACAGGTGGACTCCAATTAAGCTGTAGGAACATCTCAATTTCCAGCTTCATGGCAAAGGCTGTGAATACTTATGTACATGTGATTTCTTAGTTTTTTATTTCTAATAAATTTGGAAAAATCTCCCAAAAACTTTTTTCACATTGTCATTATGGGGTATTGTGTATAGAATTTGGAGGGGAAAAAATGAATTTGTTCTATTTTGGAATAAGGCTGTAACATAACAAAATGTGGAAAAAGTGAAGCACTGTGAATACTTTCCGGATGCACTATATATATATATATATATATATATATAATCAGCAACAGATGGTAGCACTAATAGACATCAATGTCAAAAATATTACTTTTCAACATTTCAGTTTTAACAAACAAAACTTTCCTCAGGGACAACATGAAATGTACAATTGTTACCTTAAATAGGAGACCAGAACGAGCGCACTCGCCGGTCGTATCTGAATGATGTCATAGGATGGTGATGCGTCACTGAGGCCATCATGCAGCGAGATGGGGTGTTTTAATGTGTGACGGAGGAAAAAACCATCACCGCGGAGACATGAAATCATAAAAACACACACATACAATAACAAGCATCTTGCTTAATGCTCGTTATATAAAACCATGCTGACGAGATTGTTCTGATTCATGACCGCTGTTATCTATTACCAAATAAGTGCAGAAATTATGATCTTGAACACTTCATAAATAAAACACATAAGGGGGGTAATTCTGAGTTGATCGCAGCAGGAAATTTTTTAGCAGTTGGGCAAAACCATGTGCACTGCAGGGGGGGGGGGGGGGCAGATATAACATGTGCAGAGAGAGTTAGATTTGGGTGGGTTATTTTGTTTCTGTGCAGGGTAAATACTGGCTGCTTTATTTTTACACTGCAATTTAGATTGCAGATTGAACTCACCACACCCAAATCTAACTCTCTCTGCACATGTTATATCTGTGTCCCCCCCCCTGCAGTGCACATGGTTTTGCCCAACTGCTAAAAAATTTTCCTGCTGCGATCAACTTGGAATTACCCCCCATGTGCAGTGCAGGTGTGGCAGATATAACATGTGCAGAGAGAGTTAGATTTGGGTGGGGTGTGTTCAATCTGCAATCTAAATTGCAGTGTAAAGATAAAGCAGCCAGTATATACCCTGCACAGAAACAAAATAACCCACCCAAATCTAACTCTCTCTGCACATGTTACATCTGCCTCCCCTGCAGTGCACATGGTTTCGACCAACTGCTAACAAACTTGCTGCTGCGATCAACTCAGAATTACCCCCGAGGTTCAGAAGAAACAGTTGAGTCTCATTTAATCCTCCTGGATGCTCCGTATTGAAACATACATGGCTTCCAGTTGCAAGAGATCCTATGCTCTAGATCGTCCTCTAATATTGTGCGCCACCCAATCTATCATCTTGTATGTAACTGTAGCCATATTGTGTTTAAAGTCCTGACAACGCCTTGCTACTGGCTGTTCTTCCGGTTGCACCTATATTTGTCTGTCCAGGATTCATCGGATGATTTCGCCATCCTCCGTAGCTGTGTATCTCTGAGCTCGCAGATGTGCGTTGCAGGTGCGACGAGCGGTTTATGGGGTCTATGGACTAAGTCTTGGAGACAGATAAAGTGGATTGCGATAAAGTATCAACCAACCAGCTTGAAAAATGACAGTTAGGAGCAGGTTGGTATCATGTCTTCATGATTAGACTGTCGACAAAACGGTCTGGTGGTTTAGAGGGGTCTTACCTGGTACGGCTGGACTTGCACTATTTTCAGGCTTTGACGGTCAGGTGATAATGACTTTGGCAAATCCAGAGTCACCTTTGATGAGGCGTAACCCTTAAGTGACTATTTGAAATTCGTATTCATTAAAATGTAACAATAATGTCATTATCGATGCAATGTAAACTACTGAGGTTATATGTTCGTGGTTTAGATTAACATTGGCCCTCATTCCGAGTTGATCGCTCGCAAGGCGAATTTAGCAGAGTTGCTCAGGCTAAGCCTACGCCTACTGGGAGTGTATCTTAGCTTCTTAAAATTGCGACCGATGTATTCGCAATATTGCGATTACAAACTACTTAGCAGTTTCAGAGTAGCTTCAGACTTACTCGGCATCTGCGATCAGTTCAGTGCTTGTCGTTCCTGGTTTGACGTCATAAACACACCCAGCGTTCGCCCAGACACTCCCCCGTTTCTCCGGCCACTCCTGCGTTTTTTCCGGAAACGGTAGCGTTTTTATCCACACGCCCCGAAAACGCCGTGTTTCCGCCCAGTAACACCCAATTCCTGTCAATCACACTACGATCGCCGGAGCGAAGAAAAAGCCGTGAGTAAAAATACTATCTTCATTGTAAAATTACTTGGCGCAGTCGCAGTGCGATTATTGCGCATGCGTACTAAGCGGAATTTCACTGCGATGCGATGAAAATTACCGAGCGAACGACTCGGAATGAGGGCCATTATTCTGTGTTTTTTTTTGTGGCATGTGGATGTCTGTGTTGTAACCTAATAATCAGCATTTTATTCTGTAAGCTTTGCATTTTTTTCCCCGTATATCAAAATAAGTGATGTCCTTATTGCTCCAATGTATCCATATGCCTTGTAATAGGGGGACATGTACTAACCAGTGATAAACGTGGAGAAGCGAGTCAGTGGAAAAGTTGCCCATGGCAACCAATCAGCATTGACGTGACATTTCTAATTTGCATACTATACAATTGTATGGAGCAGCTGATTGGTTGCCATGGTAAATTTCTCCACTGGCTCACTTCTCCACTTTTATCACTGCTTAGTACATGTCCCCCATAGAGTTATAGAACCATATGCATTGTGGGTGGGGATAGAGATAATTAGCCAGCTACGTGATGTCGCGCCGTGCGGGTGTGGTACGGAAGGTAGATAGTAACTAGGTCGACAGTGTCTAGGTTGACCACTATTGGTCGTCAGTAACTAGGTCGACATGGTCTAGGTCGACAGGTCAAAAGGTCGACATGAGTTTTTTATGGTTTTTGGGTGTCGTTTTCTTCGTAGAGTGACCGGGAACCCCAATTAGTGCACCGTGTCCCCTCGCTTTGCTCGCCATGCTTCGGGCAAGGTGCCTCGCTTCGCTTGGCACAGATTACCGTTCCAATCGTAGTCCACGTGGATCATTAAGTATGAAAAGGTTCAAAAAAAGGAAAAAATCATGAAAAACTCATGTCGACCTTTTGACCTGTCGACCTAGTTACTGTCAACCAATAGTGGTCGACCTAGATAGTGTTGACCTAGAGACCGGATCCTGCGCCGCGCTATAATTATTTGATGGCGTCATTAACCCACACGTCGGGAACTGGAGTCGTCGGGTAACAGTATATGGGTTTACGTAGTGATTCCCTGAAAAGAGAAGGTGAATAAATACAGACTGGATAAATAAGCATTGGATTTTATTTCATCAGTAATAATTTAAGACTTGTACAATCATCAAGTTTTGTTCGTCTTGACACGGCATGATCTGATCAGACCATGAGAAAATTCATATAATAACAAATAAAAATAAACCAAAAATAACCGAAAAACTTACACAAAATACTTAGTTCCTAATTCTTTGTCGTTTGTTTTTTTTAAAATGTCTAGAAAATCTCATCAAAATGCAGCAGTTTCATCAAATATTTACAATTTATATGTTACAAGGTGAAAATTTACATCTCGTCATTAACAGCAGAAACATTTCTGTACGATCCACAACGAAAGTATTAACAGACCGATATAACACCCCTTCTCATTCGCGTCAAATATTCAAAATTTACAGAATGGGCGCTGAAGTCATTATTTTATTATTATTATTAATGCCGTTTATGAACACGTCACGTCAGGCCTCCTTTAATAATAACGTTGCATAGAATCTGGTACGAGAGGAGATGTGGTCACTAGAAGGTGGTAGTTAGAAGGCGGTTGGAAATCATGTCTCGTAGAACAGAGGAAATTCACGTTCAGCGATTCTATGTATTAGCCAGCCCAGAGTAATCTAACAGTCTCCACACACTAGATCGTGCATGTACTTACTGAGCTGACGTGGATGGCGAAATGCGTTAAAAATGAGCTACATTGCAAAAGATAGAAAAACAAAAACAAACATGGTTTCCCATTAATTATACTTACAGGCAGACCGGCTTCCTGACATCATCAGAGACAATACAGTGTTATATAGCACAATGCGTTTCATACACTTGCACTCATCAACATACACAAAGAATTGTGACTTATATACAGAATCCCAAAACTATAAATATAGATCCTCTTTTTTTATTTTGTGAAAATTGTCAGCGATATGAAACATCCGGTCATATTCACAGTTACGGAGATCAGTGCTGGGGGCGAGAATCAGGGAACTGTCTGGATGTCTGTGACGGACGAACCGTTTCATTTGACAGCTAGATATGCCAATTGGGTGAGCATAACTTTTGTCAATGTAGCTTCAGATGCTAAAATCCATTGTTCATTTCAGCAAATGGCAATGTTTGTCCCATATGGGTGTGGTTAACCCTACAATATAATTCACATAGCTATATTTCAGTGCAATGTCATTGTAAGATTGTGTTTCTGCCTAGCAATTCTTACATGGTCCGAAATGCGTGAGGTATTGAACAATTGTACCAACAGTGACTACTTAGCATGTCCCGGTGTCTAAATTCCCTGCGATGGACTGTGGAGAACGGCAGGAAAAGAAATAACACAACATGAGGACATTCACACCACAGGTCACCGAAACACGTTGGTTTTAGCCCTGTGCGGAGAAGCGAAATGCGTCTGTAATGTTACAACCAGACGGAAAATAGTAAGGCAGGCTTAGGCAACTGCTAATTTCCCGGATGTGGCTAAACTACAAGTCCCAGCAAGACCCGGCATTAGCAGCTTAAACACAGACAGGGGATTGGTAGGTTGCCTGCCTCTGTAGTAAGGCATTGAATGGTTAGCACCAAAAACATAGATGATGAATCCTTGCCCACGTCATGTTGGTGCTCAAGTATTACCTGAGGTACAACTGCAGGTAGCCAACTTATTGTATCGTCATTACGTACTGTATATTATACATAGCTAGTACCTTGCAAAGTGCAATATAGATGAGGTGTATCCTTCCCCAACATGAGTAGCAAGTCCGTGCTCTACCGTTGACCTTGAGTCCTGAAGAAGGGAACATAGACACCGGATATCCAAGTAGAAATACCAACCTCCTCCTCCTCCCCTAACAACATACATTAGACGGCGGCTAGGAGCCGCCGGACCTTACAGACAGCTGGTAACCCAATCACAAGGATGACAAGACCACGTAATGCCAGAAAGGGTGGTGGGATCAGATTTTGGTTTACAAACATCTCAATGTATCTCATGAGTTTCTCAGAACTGGTCAATGGTCTGAAAATATCTACATTTCTTGAGCAATGCCGTATGGTGGCAACAAGCTCAATGGAGCCCGGGGTATAGGAGGATAATGGATAACGGTCCTGCATAGCTGTATGACGGTTCTGCAGCGGACGCCGTTCCCCACCAGCACCGGTTATAAACACCAAAAGAAAGGCGAGCAGCATAGTCAGCGACTATCTGCATTGAGGTTACAGAGTGTAGCCGGCTTGTCCAGCAGCCCTGTGTGTGTGTGTGTTTGGTTAGAGCAGCATAGGAAGTGTACGCTCTGCCCTCGCCCAGGGTAGCGCGGAACCCTGCTCAGTCTCCTCTAGCTTCCAGAGAACATAGAACCAAAAAATTTTCAGTGTTTCAGGCAGCGGAGCCTGTTGCAAGTAAGTAGTGCAGCCATTACTCTCACACACTAACGCAGGGTAACTCACTGAGCGGCCAGCGCCCAAGACCCAACGTAAAGTCTAAAGTGTCTTTGTTCCACCCCAGCGCGGAACCCGAAAACGAGCGGCGACTCTCGGTGTGTCATCACAGCGCGGACTCCAGGGATGAATCCAAGATGTCATCGTGATGGCTGGTGCTGTTGGAATCGCTGTCGTAGCTCTGCGGGCTGGAGTAATTAGCGGCCTCCTGCAGCCTCATCAGCATATTCATCTGCAGGAACAATACAAAAATAAGCTGCAGGAGACGTACAGTATATCGGAACGGAGCAGGAGCAGGCGGACTTCGGCAGACAGCTATGACCTTTATAGCACTATAGACACGACGGAACTTCTGTACTCTTACATCACTGTATAACTGCGCCAGATGACAACCCAGCCTACGTCATAAACCAAGTGACTGTCTCGTATGCGCTATAATTCTGGTTTGACGGAGCGTGAGCCATATATAACAGCGGGAGGATATTTAGGGTTTGTCGGTGCAATCCCCCCCCCCCCCCCCCACTCCTCCCCACACACACTAAAATTATAATTGGTTTCCTCTGGATGCAAAGATTGATTCATTTGGTCATCTACATTATATTCTATAGATTCTGTAACAATTTAACAGTTCAACACAACACTGACCGGACTGAGTACGCAAATTGCAACGTAAGCTGTATATATTAATATCCTTGTTGGTTAATATACTATCCCAGTCACCGAATCTGGAATAATTTCATTTGGTTCCCAAGCACCCGATCAATAAGACACGGCAACCATTGTTCCTAAGGTGGAAACGCTATGACATCACAATGATGTAATCAGGACGTCCTCCACGAGTGTCCTGCAATATTAGTCTCTCCCGCCTCGGGAGAGACTAATATTGCAGGACACTTGTGTTAGTAAATGAGTCCTAGAAGCTATACAACAATAAATGTACTGGCACAATAAGGATCATTACAGATGTCCAGCCTATAAGTATACAGGTTGGGAAAACGTTCAGCTGCTCAGCTCACAAGTATATAGGTTAGGAATTAATTTTTAATTTTTTTTTTTTTTTAATCTTGTTCCAGAAAGCAGCAGAGAACATTATAAAATAATTAAGTGCAAATCCTCTCGTTATCAACTGGGTGATAGGAATAGAGAGAGAACGGAGTTTCCTGAAGATCATTAATACTCCAAGGTCTGCGCAAATCATTCGCTAGCGCCCGGCATTCGCTTCACCACTGCTACTAAGGACAATTGGAACAATATGGAAATAATGCTTTAGAAATTCTAGAACATGCAAAATTGTGGCGCTCCAGTTATTGGTGGAACTATGAGTCCCAGCATTTCCTGACGCAGCTGAGGAGCCACCAGTTGATTCCCAAATGCAGCCAACCAAAGATGAACGCACGGTTCTGTATCCTTACCAGGGGGTCCGCTTCCCCAGCTCCGGTTGGAGCCTGTTTGCTGGACGTCCCCTCCCTGGGTACAGAATACCCATCAAATCCTACGTCCTCGGGCCGCAGCTGCAGGAGAGACGGCCACTCGTGCTGCAAGGGAACAGCCGTCCACGGGTATGTATCCATCACCCACTTGGCGGGATCTTCCCAGGGGGATCTTCTGCCGTACAGCTGGAGGAGAAGAAGAAATGCAGTTACCGCGGAGAATGCCTCCATCTGTGGTTCTACAAATGGCTGCCTCTCCGCTGCGGGGAACCTCGCTCACCTGCAGCCCCTCCCTAACAGCTTCCAGCAGATAGGGGATGATCGAGTAGTTCCACAGATCAGTAAACCAGACCCTGGAACCATCCACATCCATCGGGCAGGACAGGAACAGACGCGGCCCTGTAACAGCAGAGAAGATTTCTAAGACGTGTATATCGCGCACATACATGTAACATAGGTATGCCATACATGCTGCAGGAAATGAAGCCTGTAACACATACATTTTAGTAGGGATCATTTGCCTTTAACAAACTTTGCACAAGCATATAGTAACCAATCAGCAGCTTCCTTTTATCTTTTAACTTGCACCAGACAGATGAAAGCTTGTTGCGTATCGATTGCTGTGTTACAATGCAAATGTGGCACCTAAATAAAATGTTACTAAAGGAGTCCTGGTGGCTGCACAAGAAATACAGGAAGAGCGCCACCTGCTGGCGGATGTAGACAATTACAGCTGCAAAAAAATAATAATACTAGTCTAAATAAAATGTAACTAAAGGAGTCCTGGTGGCTGCACAATAAATACAGGAAGAGCGCCACCTGCTGGCGGATGTAGACAATTACAGCTGCAAAAAAATAATACTAGTCTAAATAAAATGTAACTAAAGGAGTCCTGGTGGCTGCACAATAAATACAGGAAGAGCGCCGCCTGCTGACGGATGTAGACAATTACAGCTGCAAAAAAAATATACCAGTCTAAATAAAATGTTACTAAAGGAGTCCTGGTGGCTGCACAATAAATACAGGAAGAGCGCCACCTGCTGGCGGATGTAGACAATTACAGCAGCCAAACGTATACTAGTATAAATAAAATGTAGACGTAATGGAAACAACCTATCCTATGGGACTTGTAATTCCACAACAGCGGAGAGAGCCACCAGGTGCCGAAACCTAATCTCTATCATCCAACTTTACCAACTGCGCCCTCTCCAACAGTGCCCACAGACACCACACTCACCGATGGTCACATCCGAGGAACTGTGAGTTTCCAGGAATCGGTTCAGGTGTTGCCAAACCTTAGGGATCCAGTCTATGATTTTCCCCAGCTCCACGTTCCTGGTCCTGTTGCTCATTTCTGATTCGATTAATTTCCGCCGGAGATAGCGCCCCAGGAATCCCTTCACCGGCTCAGTGTGGTTGGCACACAGCACCCAACTAGAAGGAACCAGGGAGAAGATGAGTCACTGACTCACACCAACCAGACTCATCAGCAATGAGTACGACTCACCAACCATAGCGGAAGTAACACATGCGGCTATGGGACTGGTAAGGCCATGATAAGATAATACAGTGCCATACTGAAGACTCTATTATACTGTCTGTTACATTATACATATACAAAACCCAAATACATGATAATAATGATACTGTAACAGAAACACAGAATGTGACGGCAGGTAAGAACCACTTGCCCCATCTGCCCCTGTACATACACACACATACATACTAGGGGTAACTTTTGGAGAGAACACATTAACCTACCAGTATATTTTTGGATTGTGGGAGGAAACCGGAGTAGCCGGAGGAAACCCACGCAAGCATGGGGAGAATATACAAACTCCACACATTAAGTTCACGGTGGGAATCGAACACAGGACCTCAGTGCTGTGAGGCAGTAATGCTAACCATTACACCATCCGTACAGCCCCCCCATCCTTACTGCCCTAATTATCTACGTTTTCCCGATTTCTTACTAACGGTTGTTAGTCTGTGTTATTAGTCATCTTCTTGGGGAAGCAGTTTTGGCGTATTGGTCAGTATTACTGCCTCACAGCACTAAGGTCTTGGGTTCAATTCCCACCAAAGCCCATTATGTGTGGAGTTTGTATGTTCTCTGCATGTACGTGTTGGGTTTCCTCCTCGTGCTCCGGTTTCCTCTAACAATCCAAACATGTACTGGTAGGTAAATTGGCTAACTAACCCTAGTGTGTGTGTCCATGTGATAGGGAGTATAGATTGTAAGCTCCACTGGGGCAGGGACTGTTGTCAACTGGAAAATTTTCTCTGTACAGCGCTGTGTGAATATGTGTGCGCTGTATATAAATAACTGGCAATAAACATATTATCTGCCCCATTGCTAAGTGGGGAATCAGTAACTCGATGGAGAGTTGTATTGCGCGGTATGTATTGATATAATGACACTGTAGCGTTACATAAACGGCCCTGTACAACACAATGCTCGCCGTACAACACAATGCTCGCCGTACAACACAATGCTCGCCGTTCAACACAATGCTCGCCGTACAACACAATGCTCGCCGTACAACACAAGCGTAGAAAGGGGACCTACCGGAAGTTGTGGTGGAGCTGTAGGTTGGGGGTGGAAGACGTGGCCTGATTCATGGTGCCAATGATGTACGGGCTATAACAAAAACAAGATTACATGAGTACTGAAAGGTGTAACAATACTGCATCTGTAGACGTCACTGAGTAATAATAACCTCAGTCCTTACAGAAAGCATAAAGCACAATAATGACAATACTAGCCCAATCCCCTGCAGGTGGGAGATACTCGTAGGTTTCATTCTCAAGTTCTGTTCTATACCCAGGTAACGTCTAGATTCACTCATCTATCATCAGTCATGCGCAGGGCTGCATCAGAAAATATGGGGCCGGGGACTGATAAAATAAACAGGGTCCCTCCCCCCCAAAAAATATTTGGCCGCACTGCTCCACCCCATTGTGATGTCATACATTGTGAAATTACATATAGTCGGAGTGTTGCGGAAATACTAGGATGGTTTACAGAGAGCTGATGCGCAGGGAACGCTTGTTTTAAGAAGTCCTACTTGCGCATCAGACTGCTGTTGATTCACAGCCTGGTGCAGCTCTACAGGTATTGACAGTAGGAGTCAGAGCTGGGCACCCCTCTCTGCAAGGGCCCAGGACCCCAGTCCCCACAGTCCCCCCCCCGGTGACTGCCCTGGTCATCTGAGGCCCAGGAGCAGAAGGTGATGAGAAAGGATCAGTTACCATTTGTGGTATTTGCAGTTTAGGAGTCCATTGAAGATCTCTCCCAAGGAGCTGACATGATGGAGATTATCCAGGATAACGACCAGCGGCATGTCCACGGCATTGTTCTCACTGTTGCACTGATCGGCGAGGTTGGAGAGATACTGACGCAGCTCCTGGAAGACAGCCCATCCCCGCCATTATACGCTGACCACCTAACGCCACTTACACCAGATACTTATCAGGTCACAGAATATTGTTACAGAGCAACTTAACAGACGCAATTTATCCCGTGACTCCCAGCGCAAATCACTTTCTCTTCTGAGCGTCGCCACATGCAATAAAATTATTATAATAACGTTCAACACGTTTGGGAAAGGTAAATGGAGGGTTACATTATACTGTTCTATACCTTGCTGGATTTGTGATCCACATTGAAAGTAGCTACGACCCCATCTGCCAGGTCCCGCCCCTCGCAATGCACCATGTACTCAGAAAGGCGATTTGCCAGGTATGTTTTTCCCGTCCCGCTAGGACCGGACAAGATGATTCTCCTGTGCTCCATTAAGAGTGAGACATATCGCTGTAATATGGGCCGCGGGATCAGAGTCTCAAACACCAGCCCGTCCAGACTGTTCTCCGCCAGACCTGAGAGACAGAGGATCATCGTTAGCGCTTATTTACAAGCGGATCAAAGTCAGTGCCGGAACGTCAGACATAAGCCCAAAATGGGTGTGGATCATTGGGTCCACCCTGTCTCGGCCGACAGTCACTAGGTCGACCACTGAAGATAGACAGTTAGTAGGTCGACGCTGACTGAAGGTCGACACATGGCTGTTGACAGGTATGGAAGGATGACATGATCATTAGGTCGACACGGGCAAGGTCAACACAGTTTTTGTTTTTTTGTTTCTTGACCTGAATTTCCATCTGGGACCACCGACAATTGAAACGCGTCCCCTCGCCACGCTTCGTGCATGGTGGCTCGCTATGTTCCCCACAAGGTTTATAACCGACTCTATGCCCACTTGGATAGAGAAGCTATGAAAAGGTCCTGAAATCCTCCCAAAAATTGTGTCGACCTTTTGCGTGTCGACCTTGCCCGCGTCGACCCAATGACCGTGACAACCTTCCATACCTGTCGACCTAGTCATGTGTCGACCTTCAGTGGTCGACTTAGTGACTGTCAACCTAAAGACCGGATACTGCTCAAAATACAGGTGTCAATTTCTTTTCTTATAATCCTTATTAATAATATCAGTGGATGCCGGTCACAGGAGACCTGTCCACACCACAATGCAGGTGCAATAATATAACACCAATTACCGGAGAACACCGAGATGTTTTGGGCAAGGATGAGGAAACCAACAATTATTTACAGGAAAGCCCAAACACCGGGGAATGAACGACACACAGTTTCATCCCAACTAATCATGGGGGAAAAAAGACTTATGATTCCCAATCGGTGGCAATCAGTGATCTTCAATCCGTTGGGAATTTCTGCTTGTTGAAAACACCCAACTCACCAAAACGGATCCTTTTTCCTCTAAATCGGGGAAATCAAACATTGCTGAATATCCCCGATTCCCCAACCCCAGCAGAACAAGGCATTGGAGCAATACAATACAGATGTTTGGGCCTCATTACAAAACAGGGGGGCAGATGTATTAACCTGGAGAAGGCATAAGGAAGTGATAAACCGGTGATAAGTACAAGGTGATAAACGCACCAGCCAATCAGCTCCAATATGCAAATTGACAGTTAGGATCCGATTGGCTGGTGCGTTTATCACCTTGCACTTATCACTGGTTTATCACTTCCTTATGCCTTCTCCTGGTTAATACATCTGCCCCAGCGGACCATTATAGCATGATCTGCAATGATATGAAAGTGGCTTCCACCAAACCGGAGTCACATCTACCGGTCCAAGCAGTGTCATAGGAATAGTAGACACACTAGCCACCACAAACCTCACAGAGCTATAAACATTTTTTACCTGCTTCCAGCACTGCTACATATTATTGGTAGAGATGAGCGGGTTCGGTTCCTCTGAATCCGAACCCGCCCGAACTTCAGGTTTTTTACACGGGTCCGAGCAGGCTCGGATCTTCCCGCCTTGCTCGGCTAACCCGAGCGCGCCCGAACATCATCATCGCGCTGTCGGATTCTCGCGAGACTCGGATTCTATATAAGGAGCCGCGCGTCGCCGACATTTTCACACGTGCATTGAGAGTCATAGGGAGAGGACGTGGCTGGCGTCCTCTCCGTTTAGAGAAGAGAGAGACACAGTATTTTGGGGAGCATTATTAGGAGGAGTACTACTATACTGTATACTACTATACTACTTGCTGAAGTGATATTTATACTAGATTAGATAATAGATAGTGTGACTGTAAGTGTATTATCTGACTTGTGGGGGAGACACTGACAGTGGGGAGCAGTTAGAGTCTGAGAGCAGGACTCAGGAGTACATATAACGTACAGTGCACACTTTTGCTGCCAGAGTCAGTGCCACACTGCCATTGTTGTGACCACACTGACCACCAGTATAATAATATATTTTGTGATTGTCTGCTTAGGCCTCGGAGTACTAGTTGCAAGTTGCAACGTGACCTGAAGTGACCACCAGTTTAATAATCAATCACCACCAGTTTAATATATATATATATATATATATAATTGTATATAATATATATATATATATATATAATATTGTATACCACCTACCCGTGGTTTTTTTTTTTTTCATTCTTCTTTATACATACTACTATAGTAGCTTACTGTAGCAGTCTGCGGTGCTGTGCTGACCTGACAGTGTCCAGCAGGTCCGTCATCAGTCATTACATAATAAATATATATAGTACCTGTCCGGCTGCAGTACTAGTGATATTATATTGATTTCATCTCATTATCAATAATTTATCATCCAGTCTAGACTCTATATTAGCAGCAGACACAGTACGTTAGTCCACGGCTGTAGCTACCTCTGTGTCGGCACTCGGCAGTCCATCCATAATTGTATACCACCTACCCGTGTTTTTTTTTTTTTTCTTTCTTCTTTGTACATACTACTATAGAGTATAGTAGCTTACTGTAGCAGTCTGCGGTGCTGCTGAGCTGACAGTGTCCAGCAGGTCCGTCATCAGTCATCATTACCTAATAAATATATTATCTACCTGTCCGGCTGCAGTACTAGTGATATTATATATACATACATATATATATTGATTTCATCTCATTATCAATCATCCAGTCTATATTAGCAGCAGACACAGTACGTTAGTCCACGGCTGTAGCTACCTCTGTGTCGGCACTCGGCAGTCCATCCATAATTGTATACCACCTACCCGTGGTTTTTTTTTTTTCTTTCTTCTTTGTACATACTACTATAGTATAGTAGCTTACTGTAGCAGTCTGCGGTGCTGCTGAGCTGACATTGTCCAGCAGGTCCGTCATCAGTCATCATTACCTAATAAATATATTATCTACCTGTCCGGCTGCAGTACTAGTGATATTATATATACATACATATATATATATTGATTTCATCTCATTATCAATCATCCAGTCTATATTAGCAGCAGACACAGTACGTTAGTCCACGGCTGTAGCTACCTCTGTGTCGGCACTCGGCAGTCCATCCATAATTGTATACCACCTACCCGTGGTTTTTTTTTTTCTTTCTTCTTTGTACATACTACTATAGTATAGTAGCTTACTGTAGCAGTCTGCGGTGCTGCTGAGCTGACAGTGTCCAGCAGGTCCGTCATCAGTCATCATTACCTAATAAATATATTATCTACCTGTCCGGCTGCAGTACTAGTGATATTATATATACATACATATATATATATTGATTTCATCTCATTATCATCCAGTCTATATTAGCAGCAGACACAGTACGGTAGTCCACGGCTGTAGCTACCTCTGTGTCGGCACTCGGCAGTCCATCCATAATTGTATACCACCTACCCGTGTTTGTTTTTTTTTCTTTCTTCTTTGTACATACTACTATAGAGTATAGTAGCTTACTGTAGCAGTCTGCGGTGCTGCTGAGCTGACAGTGTCCAGCAGGTCCGTCATCAGTCATCATTACCTAATAAATATATTATCTACCTGTCCGGCTGCAGTACTAGTGATATTATATATACATACATATATATATTGATTTCATCTCATTATCAATCATCCAGTCTATATTAGCAGCAGACACAGTACGTTAGTCCACGGCTGTAGCTACCTCTGTGTCGGCACTCGGCAGTCCATCCATAATTGTATAACACCTACCTGTGGTTTTTTTTTTTCTTTCTTCTTTGTACATACTACTATAGTATAGTAGCTTACTGTAGCAGTCTGCGGTGCTGCTGAGCTGACAGTGTCCAGCAGGTCCGTCATCAGTCATCATTACCTAATAAATATATTATCTACCTGTCCGGCTGCAGTACTAGTGATATTATATATACATACATATATATATATTGATTTCATCTCATTATCAATCATCCAGTCTATATTAGCAGCAGACACAGTACGTTAGTCCACGGCTGTAGCTACCTCTGTGTCGGCACTCGGCAGTCCATCCATAATTGTATACCACCTACCCGTGGTTTTTTTTTTTCTTTCTTCTTTGTACATACTACTATAGTATAGTAGCTTACTGTAGCAGTCTGCGGTGCTGCTGAGCTGACAGTGTCCAGCAGGTCCGTCATCAGTCATCATTACCTAATAAATATATTATCTACCTGTCCGGCTGCAGTACTAGTGATATTATATATACATACATATATATATATTGATTTCATCTCATTATCATCCAGTCTATATTAGCAGCAGACACAGTACGGTAGTCCACGGCTGTAGCTACCTCTGTGTCGGCACTCGGCAGTCCATCCATAAGTATACTAGTATCCATCCATCTCCATTGTTTACCTGAGGTGCCTTTTAGTTGTGCCTATTAAAATATGGAGAACAAAAATGTTGAGGTTCCAAAATTAGGGAAAGATCAAGATCCACTTCCACCTCGTGCTGAAGCTGCTGCCACTAGTCATGGCCGAGACGATGAAATGCCAGCAACGTCGTCTGCCAAGGCCGATGCCCAATGTCATAGTACAGAGCATGTCAAATCCAAAACACCAAATATCAGTAAAAAAAGGACTCCAAAACCTAAAATAAAATTGTCGGAGGAGAAGCGTAAACTTGCCAATATGCCATTTACCACACGGAGTGGCAAGGAACGGCTGAGGCCCTGGCCTATGTTCATGGCTAGTGGTTCAGCTTCACATGAGGATGGAAGCACTCAGCCTCTCGCTAGAAAACTGAAAAGACTCAAGCTGGCAAAAGCACCGCAAAGAACTGTGCGTTCTTCGAAATCCCAAATCCACAAGGAGAGTCCAATTGTGTCGGTTGCGATGCCTGACCTTCCCAACACTGGACGTGAAGAGCATGCGCCTTCCACCATTTGCACGCCCCCTGCAAGTGCTGGAAGGAGCACCCGCAGTCCAGTTCCTGATAGTCAGATTGAAGATGTCAGTGTTGAAGTACACCAGGATGAGGAGGATATGGGTGTTGCTGGCGCTGGGGAGGAAATTGACCAGGAGGATTCTGATGGTGAGGTGGTTTGTTTAAGTCAGGCACCCGGGGAGACACCTGTTGTCCGTGGGAGGAATAGGGCCATTGACATGCCTGGTCAAAATACAAAAAAAATCAGCTCTTCGGTGTGGAAGTATTTCACCAGAAATGCGGACAACATTTGTCAAGCCGTGTGTTGCCTTTGTCAAGCTGTAATAAGTAGGGGTAAGGACGTTAACCACCTCGGAACATCCTCCCTTATACGTCACCTGCAGCGCATTCATAATAAGTCAGTGACAAGTTCAAAAACTTTGGGTGACAGCGGAAGCAGTCCACTGACCAGTAAATCCCTTCCTCTTGTAACCAAGCTCACGCAAACTACCCCACCAACTCCCTCAGTGTCAATTTCCTCCTTACCCAGGAATGCCAATAGTCCTGCAGGCCATGTCACTGGCAATTCTGACGAGTCCTCTCCTGCCTGGGATTCCTCCGATGCATCCTTGAGTGTAATGCCTACTGCTGCTGGCGCTGCTGTTGTTGCTGCTGGGAGTCGATCGTCATCCCAGAGGGGAAGTCGTAAGCCCACTTGTACTACTTCCAGTAAGCAATTGACTGTCCAACAGTCCTTTGCGAGGAAGATGAAATATCACAGCAGTCATCCTGCTGCAAAGCGGATAACTGAGGCCTTGACAACTATGTTGGTGTTAGACGTGCGTCCGGTATCCGCCGTTAGTTCACAGGGAACTAGACAATTTATTGAGGCAGTGTGCCCCCGTTACCAAATACCATCTAGGTTCCACTTCTCTAGGCAGGCGATACCGAGAATGTACACGGACGTCAGAAAAAGACTCACCAGTGTCCTAAAAAATGCAGTTGTACCCAATGTCCACTTAACCACGGACATGTGGACAAGTGGAGCAGGGCAGGGTCAGGACTATATGACTGTGACAGCCCACTGGGTAGATGTATGGACTCCCGCCGCAAGAACAGCAGCGGCGGCACCAGTAGCAGCATCTCGCAAACGCCAACTCTTTCCTAGGCAGGCTACGCTTTGTATCACCGCTTTCCAGAATACGCACACAGCTGAAAACCTCTTACGGCAACTGAGGAAGATCATCGCGGAATGGCTTACCCCAATTGGACTCTCCTGTGGATTTGTGGCATCGGACAACGCCAGCAATATTGTGTGTGCATTAAATATGGGCAAATTCCAGCACGTCCCATGTTTTGCACATACCTTGAATTTGGTGGTGCAGAATTTTTTTAAAAACGACAGGGGCGTGCAAGAGATGCTGTCGGTGGCCAGAAGAATTGCGGGACACTTTCGGCGTACAGGCACCACGTACAGAAGACTGGAGCACCACCAAAAACTACTGAACCTGCCCTGCCATCATCTGAAGCAAGAAGTGGTAACGAGGTGGAATTCAACCCTCTATATGCTTCAGAGGTTGGAGGAGCAGCAAAAGGCCATTCAAGCCTATACAATTGAGCACGATATAGGAGGTGGAATGCACCTGTCTCAAGCGCAGTGGAGAATGATTTCAACGTTGTGCAAGGTTCTGATGCCCTTTGAACTTGCCACACGTGAAGTCAGTTCAGACACTGCCAGCCTGAGTCAGGTCATTCCCCTCATCAGGCTTTTGCAGAAGAAGCTGGAGACATTGAAGGAGGAGCTAACACGGAGCGATTCCGCTAGGCATGTGGGACTTGTGGATGGAGCCCTTAATTCGCTTAACAAGGATTCACGGGTGGTCAATCTGTTGAAATCAGAGCACTACATTTTGGCCACCGTGCTCGATCCTAGATTTAAAGCCTACCTTGGATCTCTCTTTCCGGCAGACACAAGTCTGCTGGGGTTCAAAGACCTGCTGGTGACAAAATTGTCAAGTCAAGCGGAACGCGACCTGTCAACATCTCCTCCTTCACATTCTCCCGCAACTGGGGGTGCGAGGAAAAGGCTCAGAATTCCGAGCCCACCCGCTGGCGGTGATGCAGGGCAGTCTGGAGCGACTGCTGATGCTGACATCTGGTCCGGACTGAAGGACCTGACAACGATTACGGACATGTCGTCTACTGTCACTGCATATGATTCTCTCACCATTGAAAGAATGGTGGAGGATTATATGAGTGACCGCATCCAAGTAGGCACGTCACACAGTCCGTACTTATACTGGCAGGAAAAAGAGGCAATTTGGAGGCCCTTGCACAAACTGGCTTTATTCTACCTAAGTTGCCCTCCCACAAGTGTGTACTCCGAAAGAGTGTTTAGTGCCGCCGCTCACCTTGTCAGCAATCGGCGTACGAGGTTACATCCAGAAAATGTGGAGAAGATGATGTTCATTAAAATGAATTATAATCAATTCCTCCGTGGAGACATTGACCAGCAGCAATTGCCTCCACAAAGTACACAGGGAGCTGAGATGGTGGATTCCAGTGGGGACGAATTGATAATCTGTGAGGAGGGGGATGTACACGGTGATATATCGGAGGATGATGATGAGGTGGACATCTTGCCTCTGTAGAGCCAGTTTGTGCAAGGAGAGATTAATTGCTTCTTTTTTGGTGGGGGTCCAAACCAACCCGTCATTTCAGTCACAGTCGTGTGGCAGACCCTGTCACTGAAATGATGGGTTGGTTAAAGTGTGCATGTCCTGTTTATACAACATAAGGGTGGGTGGGAGGGCCCAAGGACAATTCCATCTTGCACCTCTTTTTTCTTTAATTTTTCTTTGCGTCATGTGCTGTTTGTGGAATGTTTTTTGGAAGGGCCATCCTGCGTGACACTGCAGTGCCACTCCTAGATGGGCCCGGTGTTTGTGTCGGCCACTAGGGTCGCTTATCTTACTCACACAGCTACCTCATTGCGCCTCTTTTTTTCTTTGCGTCATGTGCTGTTTGGGGAGGGTTTTTTGGAAGGGCCATCCTGCGTGACACTGCAGTGCCATTCCTAGATGGGCACGGTGTTTGTGTCGGCCACTAGGGTCGCTTATCTTACTCACACAGCTACCTCATTGCGCCTCTTTTTTTCTTTGCGTCATGTGCTGTTTGGGGAGGGTTTTTTGGAAGGGCCATCCTGCGTGACACTGCAGTGCCACTCCTAGATGGGCCCGGTGTTTGTGTCGGCCACTAGGGTCGCTTATCTTACTCACACAGCTACCTCATTGCGCCTCTTTTTTTCTTTGCGTCATGTGCTGTTTGGGGAGTGTTTTTTGGAAGGGCCATCCTGCGTGACACTGCAGTGCCACTCCTAGATGGGCACGGTGTTTGTGTCGGCCACTAGGGTCGCTTATCTTACTCACACAGCTACCTCATTGCGCCTCTTTTTTTCTTTGCGTCATGTGCTGTTTGGGGAGGGTTTTTTGGAAGGGCCATCCTGCGTGACACTGCAGTGCCACTCCTAGATGGGCCCGGTGTTTGTGTCGGCCACTAGGGTCGCTTATCTTACTCACACAGCTACCTCATTGCGCCTCTTTTTTTCTTTGCGTCATGTGCTGTTTGGGGAGGGTTTTTTGGAAGGGCCATCCTGCGTGACACTGCAGTGCCACTCCTAGATGGGCCCGGTGTTTGTGTCGGCAACTAGGGTCGCTTATCTTACTCACACAGCTACCTCATTGCGCCTCTTTTTTTCTTTGCGTCATGTGCTGTTTGGGGAGGGTTTTTTGGAAGGGCCATCCTGCGTGACACTGCAGTGCCACTCCTAGATGGGCACGGTGTTTGTGTCGGCCACTAGGGTCGCTTATCTTACTCACACAGCTACCTCATTGCGCCTCTTTTTTTCTTTGCGTCATGTGCTGTTTGGGGAGGGTTTTTTGGAAGGGCCATCCTGCGTGACACTGCAGTGCCACTCCTAGATGGGCACGGTGTTTGTGTCGGCCACTAGGGTCGCTTAGCTTACTCACACAGCTACCTCATTGCGCCTCTTTTTTTCTTTGCGTCATGTGCTGTTTGGGGAGTGTTTTTTGGAAGGGCCATCCTGCGTGACACTGCAGTGCCACTCCTAGATGGGCCCGGTGTTTGTGTCGGCCACTAGGGTCGCTTATCTTACTCACACAGCTACCTCATTGCGCCTTTTTTTCTTTGCGTCATGTGCTGTTTGGGGAGGGTTTTTTGGAAGGGCCATCCTGCGTGACACTGCAGTGCCACTCCTAGATGGGCCCGGTGTTTGTGTCGGCCACTAGGGTCGCTTATCTTACTCACACAGCTACCTCATTGCGCCTCTTTTTTTCTTTGCGTCATGTGCTGTTTGGGGAGTGTTTTTTGGAAGGGCCATCCTGCGTGACACTGCAGTGCCACTCCTAGATGGGCACGGTGTTTGTGTCGGCCACTAGGGTCGCTTAGCTTAGTCATCCAGCGACCTAGGTGCAAATTTTAGGACTAAAAATAATATTGTGAGGTGTGAGGTATTCAGAATAGACTGAAAATGAGTGGAAATTATGGTTTTTGAGGTTAATAATACTTTGGGATCAAAATGACCCCCAAATTCTATGATTTAAGCTGTTTTTTAGTGTTTTTAAAAAAAAACACCCGAATCCAAAACACACCCGAATCCGACAAAAAAAATTCGGTGAGGTTTTGCCAAAACGCGGTCGAACCCAAAACACGGCCGCGGAACCGAACCCAAAACCAAAACACAAAACCCGAAAAATTTCAAGTGCACATCTCTAATTATTGGTATTGAAGAGTCATGCCTTAATATGCCATAAAATGTATATATGTAGCTGTATATTAAATAATAACAAATATTATTCACGGATGTTCCCATTTAATACCATACGATAGTGATTTATCTGACAGATGCCACTCAGAGAACATATTGTAGGTTATCTGATAATAACTACAAGTAGAAAAAACTTATTACAAGATAAATGTATAATGAATGTACCTTTTAGAGACACAGCGATGGTGTCACTCTCTCCCACCAGGTACCCGCAGGGGAGCAGTTCCGGCGTGCCCGCTGTGTTTGTGCGTTGGATCTCTCCGATGCTGTATCCTAGAACGCTGTCAGAATTCAATCCCAGCTGCGCCACCGGATCTACGTGAACTATATATTCCTGCACAAGAGAAAGTTACGTTGGCTGAGCCCCAGTGCAGCGACACGTCGTGGATATGTCAGTGTAAAAATGACATTACTGCAGCAACACAAATGTGAGAGGGCTACTTACCTTAAACAGCCTTCGTACCACGCCATCCAGTACATCCCACCTGGTCTTACCGCCGACACCAATACACCCTATAAGGAACGCACGTGGCCGGCAATCCTGCAGGAAATAAAAGTTGTTAGAAATTGAGAGGACGACGTGGTTGTAAACAAGGGCGCTCTGTTATAGACACTGTGTTATCAGTTCATAAATTCTAAAGAAGTATTCTCCTTGGAGGCAGAATGTGCAGTCTCTATAGTTACTGGATGATGACTAGGTTCCTGTAATAAGGGGAAGCATGAGCACCACACACGCACCTCTCTCCAGTTTATTTCCTCAGAGAAACTGACGATGATCTTCACGTGGCGGCTCTCCTTACGCAGGGTACCATCGGCGGAGTCGTCCAGCAACATGTCTGCAAGAGGGAGCCAACAAGTCAGGGAACAGACCAAAGGGCAACGTGTGCAACCTTCATTTTAAAGATGTGCACCAACCCTCAATTAGTTCAGGTGCAGGTTCCCCTCAACTATAGGGGTTTGGGGCTCATGTCAATAGAAGCGCTTGATTTATTTAGCAGAATGGCTTCATGGAATCACTGAGAGAACAGGCAGCTACTAATAGGCTGTCAGATTCCCAACGCTTCCGCCATCTGTCAGCAATCCCTCCTGTAACTGTGAGACACCGCTGGCAAATGGGATTTCTCCATACGCGCGTACAACATGTGGGGAGATGAGGCCGATGTCAGCTATTGCTGGCTGTGTTGGATGTGTCGGCAGCAGTGATAATGTAGGCATTACCCAGAATTCCTTACATTTCCTACGTCCCTAAACATAGTCTGACACCTAATATAACCAACACCCCAGTTTCCCTAACAGGTTCCCGGAGCACGCACATATAGATATGGGGGTAAATTTACTAAAGGTCGATCGAGCTAAAATAAAGTTGTTTTATCCGTTGGTGCATAACAGGTCGACAGTTAATAGGCCAATACCATATGGTCGACAAGGTCAACAAGACAATGGTCGACACACATATGGTTGACACTGAGGACCGTTTTTGTGTGACCACACGTGCATGTCGACCTTTAGTATTATCTACCTTTTTCATGTCGACCGTTTGTCCCCGTCGACCTACTGACAGTTGACCATTTGGTGTCGGCCTTCTGACTGTCGATCTGTAAATCCGCAGCCAGTATCCCTGTCGACCTACTTTCTGTCAACCAATAGTGGTCGACCTAGACACTGTCGACGTAACTCTAGTCGACCCCACATACCACACCCGTTTAAATGTTAGGAATATCTCGTAAACTAGCACCAATATGGCTATATACCCAGGCTGGAGGACTCCGTCATGGTCAGGCCTGGCTGCGGATAGCCCATGGATTGTCTGGGAGAAGAAGAGATGGAAAGTTGGGACGGGGTCCGGCTGCATTTCCCGTGGTTTTCCGATTTTAACCGATCGTTTTCCGCCTTCAGCTTTTCAATCTCCGTCTGCACAAAACAACAACAAAATACTGTATTAGTAAAAATGTACAGCAAAGAGCACACAATCGTTGTAATCAGACACACCCTAAGCGGGTGAGAAAGGACAGGAGCTTCTGTAAGTAATTACATGCAGGAACAGAGTTTCCTCCTGATATGCAGATATCCAGAACATGTACCTCCAGGGGACCTCAGAAAGATTTTAGGGGAACATCAGTCTGTTAGCTAGAACTTTAGAATGTAAGCTCTCACAAGCAGGGCTCTCAATCCTCATGTGCTAATCCTTCTCTTACTTAAACCTACTTCGACGGCACCAAACCCCACGTTTTCTGCCCCCTGATACTTATGTCAGTGTCGTCTGCCGCTGTAGCTATGTTTATTTACCCTGTACTGGTCCTATATTGTCTTCAACTGTAAGTCACTATTTTCCATTTTTAATTATTTTGTTTACATACTATGTAATTGGGCGCTGCGGAACCCTTGTGGCGCCATATAAATGATAATAATAACTCAACGGTAACACTACTTTTATAATACATAAAACTAATCAGAGGTTATCTGTATAACCTATAAAAGCATAAGGAGTGTCTAGGTATAAATAAAGTCACTGTGACTAGGCTAGTCTGCTCACAATTACACCCAATAGTGCAAACACACACACACACACACACACACACACACACACACACACACACACACACACACACACACGTGACTGGTAACTGTAATGGAAGTCCTGTAAATGAAATACACCACCATGTGGTAAGCACTGGTACTGCAGCTTCCTGCGCCATTCCCCTCATTTTGTCTGCCCCACGCAAGCCGCGTAGCGCGCAAGGCATACGGTGTACCAAAACAGTACCTGCATTCTGTTCATGGCCTCTCTGAGCGTGTCTAGCTGATGTGCGGAGCTCAGCGCCTCCAGCCGGATATCCGTCAGCTTCATCTCTTTGTCGCGGAGCTCGTTGCGCAGCTGCAAGACGCTGTCCGCCTCGTTTTCTGTGCAGTCAGAGAGTCTACGGGGAAGGGTGAAACATAAGTCAGGCAGGCCAGGTGCTATGTGTCCTCAGAATAAAAGGACGGCCAGGAAATTCTGGCAGCGAGAGCAGGCTATATACATCCAACATACATTCATTGGAGTTTAATAAGAAAACCCCCAAACACCTAATAGCTAGGCTGTCCCGCTGCCAGGAGCGTCCGGCAATTTTATTTTCTCTGAGCTATTGTGCGATCAGCGCTTTATCATCAGTGATGTGACCATACAAATCTGAAATTAAAAAACATATGCCAGAGGTTACCGTAACGTTTCTGGGTTACAAAATAAAGCAGGAGTCTGCGCTAATACTACCTGATGAAGAGTGATCTGTACAGGGGAGTCGCCAGAGAGCAGCCATATTTATCGCCTACTACGCAACGGCTGCTTGCCCTGACAAGAGCATGTGGATTTCTGTACTTAACATGTGATTGATAAATTACAGGTTACGCAGCAATTAAATGATTAACGGATTGTCAACTTAAGAAGAAAAATCCTAAAATTGTCAGCCCTGTTCTGCGGATCCCTGGAGACGTTAATGATGTGCTGCTGCTGCAGAATATTCCGTAAAAACTCAATTTACCAAGAAGCCTAACCATCTGCAATGTTACACAGTATGTAAAAGATCACGGGGTACTATCGTCATCACGCACCACCCCACCCAAGGTGGGGTAACACTCAGCAACAGAGTACTCTGCTTTAATTCAACTTCTACAGTAATTTTTTGTTAATTTGTTTTTTTATCATGCTTCTGTAACGCTGATGTCATAGAGGGGTATTTAAAGAGTACACGCCGGAAGCAACAATTTTAAGAGCTCAAGCAATAATTCATTTACGCACAGCCAAAATATATACTAGGAGCTTGTGATTTCACTGAAGCTGCTGAGAATACGGCCTATCCGCAAGGTCCGTCAGTGATGTCACCACTTCCCAGAGATCATCAATATCGGTTCGGACCATGCAACGGCCGCCTTCATTTGCAAAAGCGGTTATATAGTTGGTGGCAACGAGATACATACAGTGGCAGATAGGGATATAGAACTTGTAATGACTTACAGAGAGTTGGAGAGGGACCCCCGCATTAGGGGAGTAGATAGCAATGAGCTGTTGTGCAGTAACTTGGGTGAAGACGGAAGGGAGGAATCGGTCATCTCCTCAATATCAGAGTGAGAGGACGCCGATTTGGGAGACTTCTTCTTTCCAAAAGCTTGTTTGAAGGAACTTCTCAGCTGCAAAGGAAAAGACAGAGGCGGTCAGGGACGCGGGACACAGAGAGAGCGAACACAAAGACAGTCGCTGGGGGAAGAGGATGAACCATGATGGAGGGTGACCGAGACAAATGAGTGATCGGCTAATGGAAGGCGTGACGTAATGGATGACAGAGGGGAGTGACAGGTGGCGTGCAGACCTTACCTCGTTCACCTAGGACGGGACACGAAAGCAAAACGGGACAGGAGGAAGAGAGGCGGGATGGGGGAAAAAAAAAAAAAAAGACGTTTTAACAGACAGGAAAATGCCTTCTATGCCAAAGACAAACATGAGCAGAATGGAGACAGACCCCTGGCACCCTAACAGGAGCAATGCAGAGTAATGCGCTCACGTTACTGACTGACATGAGGACTAGAGCTGAACGTTGCACGGAACTCTACTGCAGTTATAAATTCTGTCAGCAGGAACGCTGATGATTGGTGACTTTGAGAAGCCGCCGTTTAGTACATAAGGCCGGTGGGGTGCTGTGGTATGAACCAAAACACCATACAAGATATATATTTGTGTATAATAATAAGATTTTACTCACCGGTAAATCTATTTCTCGTAGTCCGTAGTGGATGCTGGGGACTCCGTAAGGACCATGGGGAATAGCGGCTCCGCAGGAGACTGGGCACAGCTAAGAAAGATTTAGGACTACCTGGTGTGCACTGGCTCCTCCCACTATGCCCCTCCTCCAGACCTCAGTTAGGATACTGTGCTCGGAAGAGCTGACACAATAAGGAAGGATTTTGAATCCCGGGTAAGACTCATACCAGCCACACCAATCACACCGTATAACTCGTGATATTATACCCAGTTAACAGTATGAACATAACAGAGCCTCTCAAAAGATGGCTCAACAATAACCCTTGTAGTTAACAATAACTATATACAAGTATTGCAGACAGTCCGCACTTGGGACGGGCGCCCAGCATCCACTACGGACTACGAGAAATAGATTTACCGGTGAGTAAAATCTTATTTTCTCTGACGTCCTAGTGGATGCTGGGGACTCCGTAAGGACCATGGGGATTATACCAAAGCTCCCAAACGGGCGGGAGAGTGCGGATGACTCTGCAGCACCGAATGAGAGAACTCAAGGTCCTCCTCAGCCAGGGTATCAAATTTGTAGAATTTTGCAAACGTGTTTGCCCCTGACCAAGTAGCTGCTCGGCAAAGTTGTAATGCCGAGACCCCTCGGGCAGCCGCCCAAGAAGAGCCCACTTGCCTCGTGGAATGGGCTTTTACAGATTTAGGCTGCGGCAGGCCAGCCACAGAATGCGCAAGCTGAATTGTGCTACAAATCCAGCGAGCAATAGTCTGCTTTGAAGCAGGAGTACCCATCTTGTTTGGTGCATACAGGATAAATAGCGAGTCAGTCTTCCTGACTCCAGCCGTCCTGGAAACATAAATTTTCAAGGCCCTGACTACGTCCAGTAACTTGGAGTCCTCCAAGTCCCTAGTAGCCGCAGGCACCACAATAGGTTGGTTCAAGTGAAAAGCTGATACCACCTTAGGAAGAAACTGGGGACGAGTCCTCAATTCTGCCCTATCCATATGGAAAATCAAATAGGGGCTTTTACATGACAAAGCCGCCAATTCTGACACACGCCTTGCCGAAGCCAAGGCCAAAAGCATGACCACTTTCCACTGAGATATTTTAAATCCACGGTTTTGAGTGGCTCAAACCAATGTGACTTTAGGAAACCCAACACCACACGTTGAGGTCCCACGGTGCCACTGGAGGCACAAAAGGAGGCTGAATATGCAGCACTCCCTTGACAAATGTCTGAACTTCAGGCAGTGAAGCCAGTTCTTTTTGGAAGAAAATCGACAGAGCCGAAATCTGGACCTTAATGGAACCCAGTTTTAGGCCCATAGTCACCCCTGACTGTAGGAAGTGCAGAAATCGACCTAGCTGGAATTCCTCCGTTGGGGCCTTCCTGGCCTCACACCACGCAACATATTTTCGCCATATGCGGTGATAATGTTGTACGGTTACATCTTTTCTAGCTTTAATAAGCGTAGGAATGACTTCCTCCGGAATACCCTTTTCTTTTAGGATCCGGTGTTCAACCGCCATGCCGTCAAACGCAGCCGCGGTAAGTCTTGGAACAGACAGGGCCCCTGCAGCAGCAAGTCCTGTCTGAGCGGCAGAGGCCATGGGTCCTCTGAGATTAATTCTTGAAGTTCCGGGTACCAAGACCTTCTTGGCCAATCTGGAACAATGAGAATAGTTCTTACTCCTCTTTTCTTTATTATCCTCAGTACCTTGGGTATGAGAGGAAGAGGAGGGAACACATAAACCGACCGGTACACCCACGGTGTCACTAGAGCGTCCACAGCTATCGCCTGAGGGTCTCTTGACCTGGCGCAATATTTTTCTAGCTTTTTGTTTAAGCGGGACGCCATCATGTCCACCTGTGGCTTTTCCCAACGGTTTACAATCAGTTGGAAGACTTCTGGATGAAGTCCCCACTCTCCCGGGTGGAGGTCGTGCCTGCTGAGGAAGTCTGCTTCCCAGTTGTCCACTCCCGGAATGAACACTGCTGACAGTGCTAACACGTGATTTTCCGCCCATCGGAGAATCCTTGTGGCTTCTGCCATCGCCGTCCTGCTTCATGTGCCGCCCTGTCGATTTACATGGGCGACTGCCGTGATGTTGTCTGACTGGATCAGAACCGGCTGGTTTTGAAGCAGGGGCTTTGCTTGACTTAGTGCATTGTAAATGGCCCTCAGTTCCAGAACATTTATGTGTAGGGAAGTCTCCTGACTTGACCAAAGTCCTTGGAAGTTCCTTCCCCGTGTGACTGCACCCCAGCCCCGAAGGCTGGCATCCGTGGTCACCAGGACCCAGTCCTGTATGCCGAATCTGCGGCCCTCTCTGAGATGAGCACTCTGCAGCCACCACAGCAGAGACACCCTGGTCCTTGGAGACAGGGTTATCAACCGATGCATTTGAAGATGCGATCCGGACCATTGGTCCAACAGGTCCCACTGAAAGGTTCTGGCATGGAACCTGCCGAATGGAATCGCTTCGTAGGAAGCTACCATCTTTCCCAGGACTCACGTGCAATGATGCACCGACACCTGTTTTGGTTTCAGGAGGCCTCTCACTAGAGATGACAGCTCCTTGGCTTTCTCCTCTGGGAGAAACACTTTTTTCTGGACTGTGTCCAGAATCATCCCCAGGAACAGTAGACGTGTCGCCGGAACCAGCTGAGACTTTGGAATATTCAGAATCCAACCGTGCTGGTGTAGCACCTCCTGAGATAACGCTACGCCGACCAACAACTGCTCTCTGGACCTCGCCCTTATCAGGAGATCGTCCAAGTATGGGATAATTAAAACTCCCTTTTACCGAAGGAGTATCATCATTTCGGCCATTACCTTGGTAAATACCCACGGTGCCGTGGACAGGCCGAACGGCAACGTCTGGAATTGGTAATGACAATTCTGTACCACAAATCTGAGGTACTCCTGGTGAGGATGGTAAATGGGGACATGCAGGTAAGCATCCTTGATGTCCAGAGATACCATGTAATCTCCCTCTTCCAGGCTTGCAATAACCGCCCTGAGCGATTCCATCTTGAGCTTGAATTTTCTTAAATATGTGTTCAAGGATTTCAAATTTAAAATGGGTCTCACCGAACCGTCCGGTTTCGGTACCACAAACATTGTGGAATAGTAACCCCGTCCTTGTTGAAGTAGGGGCACCTTGACTATCACCTGCTGGGAATGCAGCTTGTGAATTGCCTCTAACACCTCCCTTTCTGAAGGAGTCGTTGGTAAGGCAGATTTGAGGAAACGGCGGGGGGGGGGATGTCTCGAATTCCAGCCTGTACCCCTGAGATACCACTTGAAGGATCCAGGGATCTACCTGTGAGCGAGCCCACTGATTTCTGAAGTTTTTGAGACGGCCCCCCACCGTACCTGGCTCCGCCTGCTGAGCCCCAGCGTCATGCGGCGGACTTAGCAGAAGAAGCGGGGGAGGACTTTTGTTCCTGGGAAGTGGCTGTATGCTGCAGCTTTTTTCCCCTACCTCTGCCTCTGGGCAGAAAGGACGCGCCTCTACCCCGTCTGCTCTTTTGGGGGCGAAAGATACGGTGCTCTCTTTGGTTGTGAGGAGACATGTGGCAAAAATGCTGACTTCCCAGCTGTTGCTGTGGACACTAAGTCTGAAAGACTATCCCCGAACAACTCCTCACCCTTATAAGGCAAAACTTCCATGTGCCTTTCAGAATCTGCATCACCTGTCCACTGCCGGGTCCATAACCCTCTCCTGGCACAAATGGACAGTGCACTTATTTTTGATGCCAGCCGGCAAATATCCCTCTGTGCATCTCTTATGTAAAAGACAGCGTCTTTAATATGCTCTACGTTTAGCAATATAGTGTCCCTGTCTAGGGTGTCAATGTTTTCTGACAGGGAGTCTGACCATGCAGCTGCAGCACTGCACATCCATGCTGAGGCAATAGCTGGTCTCAGTATAATACCAGTGTGTGTATATATAGCTTTCTGGAGAGCCCCCTGCTTTCTGTCAGCAGGTTCCTTTAGGGCGGCCGTATCCTGGGACGGCAGTGCCACCTTTTTTGATAAGCGCGTAAGTGCTTTATCCACCCTAGGGGGTGTTTCCCAACGTGACCTATCCTCTGGCGGGAAAGGGTACGCCATTAGTAATTTTTTTGAAATTACCAATTTTTTATCGGGGGAAGCCCACGCTAGTTCACACACTTCATTCAATTCTTCAGAAGGGGGAAAAACTACTGGTAGTTTTTTCTCCCCAAACATAATACCCTTTTTTGTGGTACCTGGGGTCACCTCAGAAATGTGTAAAACATTTTTCATTGCCTCAATCATATAACGAGTGGCCCTATTGGACATTACATTAGTCTCTTCGTCGTCGACACTGGTATCAGTATCCGTGTCGACATCTGTGTCTGCCATCTGAGGTAGCGGGCGTTTTAGAGCCCCTGATGACTTTTGAGACGTCTGGGCAGGCACGGGCTGAGAAGCCGGCTGCCCCGCATTTGGCATGTCGTCAAATTTTTTATGTAAGGAGTCGACACTTTCGCGTAATTCCTTCCACAAGTCCATCCACTCCGGTGTCTGCCCCGCAGGGGGTGACAACACATTTATAGGCACCTGCTCCTCCTCCACATAAGTCTCCTCATCAAACATGTCGACACAGCCGTACCGACACACCGCACACACACAGGGAATGCTCTGACAGAAGACAGGACCCCACAAAGCCCTTTGGGGAGACAGAGAGAGAGTATGCCAGCACACACCAGAGCACTATATAAATCAGGGATTAACTAAATTATATCCCCTTATAGCTGCTATATGTATATTGCGCCTAAATTTAGTGCCCCCCCTCTCTTTTTTACCCTTTTCTGTAGTGTAGACTGCAGGGGAGAGCCAGGGAGCTTCCTTCCAGCGGAGCTGTGAGGGAGAAATGGCGCCAGTGTGCTGAGGGAGATAGCTCCGCCCCTTTTTCGGCGGACTTTTCTCACGCTTTTTTATGGATTTTGGCAGGGGTATTTATCACATATATAGCCTCTGGAGCTATATATTGTGATATATTTGCCAGCCAAGGTGTATTTATTGCTTCTCAGGGCGCCCCCCCCCCCCCCCAGCGCCCTGCACCCTCAGTGACCGGAGTGTGAAGTGTGTATGAGGAGCAATGGCGCACAGCTGCAGTGCTGTGCGCTACCTTGGTGAAGACTGATGTCTTCTGCCGCCGATTTTCCGGATTCTTCTTGCTTCTGGCTCTGTAAGGGGGCCGGCGGCGCGGCTCCGGGACCGAACACCAATGGCCGGTTCCATGCGGTCGGTCCCTCTGGAGCTAATGGTGTCCAGTAGCCTAAGAAGCCCAAGCTACCACCAGTTAGGTAGGTTCGCTTCTTCTCCCCTTAGTCCCTCGCTGCAGTGAGTCTGTTGCCAGCAGATCTCACTGTAAAATAAAAAACCTAAAATATACTTTCTCTCTAGGAGCTCAGGAGAGCCCCTAGTGTGCATCCAGCTCAGCCGGGCACAGGATTCTAACTGAAGTCTGGAGGAGGGTCATAGTAGGAGGAGCCAGTGCACACCAGGTAGTCCTAAATCTTTCTTAGCTGTGCCCAGTCTCCTGCGGAGCCGCTATTCCCCATGGTCCTTACGGAGTCCCCAGCATCCACTAGGACGTCAGAGAAAATATGTTCCAGACATTTTTCCAGCGGGGATTATACGCTGCTTAGGGGACGCAAAGGGGCTGATGCCAAATGGAACGCAAGTCGGCCATAATTACTCCTACCTTGCGCACACGGATTAAAGCGCAGATTCTTCCCCATAGGCAGCCGTACAAATCTGCGCGACCGCTCAGTCCTCACCCGTGCACCTCGTTTCATAGCCGTCGCCATTATCAGTGCGTCTTAGTAGCACCCTTATCCTTGATGTAAACAGTATGCCTGACAGCCAGAGTAGCTTCCTGTGCACCCTGTTCTGCCCACTTGTGTACGCCCAGTAATGCCCAGTTACGCCCAGTAATGCCCTTTCAGCAGGAAGGGCAGATGTGACTTTGGGCCAGATGTATTAAGCCTGGAGAAGTGATAAATGGAAGGTGATAACGCACCAGCCAATCAGTTCCTAACTGTCAAGTTACAGGCTGGGTTTAAAAAAAATGACAGGAGCTGATTGGCTGGTGTGTTATCACCTTCCACTTTATCACTTCTCCAGGCTTAATACATCTGGCTGTGAGTCACGTGCACTCAACTATGGAGCATGCGCAGTGTAAGAACGCACAAAATGCGGTTCTTCTCCGCAGCGGTCCCAGCAATTCTGTGCTATGGGGGGGTCATTCCGAGTTGATCACACGCTGTCAATTTTCGCTGTGCTGCAATCAGGTCTCTACTGCGCATGCGTATGCACTGCAATGCGTACGCGCGTCATACGGGTACAATGCAGATCGTTGCTGAGCTATGGATTTAACGAAGAATCCATACGCACAGCCGATCGCAAGAAGATCGACAGGAAGAGGGCGTTTATGGGTGTCAACTAACCGTTTTCTGGGAGTGGTAGGGAAAATGCAGGCGTGTCCGGGCGTTTGGAGGGCGGGTGTGTTACATCAATTCCGGCACCAAAAAGACTGAAGTGGATCGCAAGCGCTGAGTAAGTTCAGACCTACTCTGAAACTGCACAAAATGTTTTTGCAGAGCTTGGCTGCAAAGGTGTTCGCACACTTGCAAAGCGAAAATACACTATACCGTGGCGGCGACTATGCGTTTGCACGGTTGCTAAAAACTGCTAGCAAGCGATCAACTCAGAACGAGGGCCTATATCTCCCCTGCTGGGTAAGGGCGTTATATTGGTTACACTTTATTTTTAGTGAGGAGTGCAGATGTACAGTTCCAGTATTTATACCACATACACAGCAGCAACAAAGTATAACACTACGCAGTCTCGGTCACACGGGACACAGACTTATCACTTCCTAGAACTATGCAGAAGATTTATTACTAAGGCCTCTTCTGCCTCATTGTAATATGCAAATTATCGTGTGGAATATTTATTAGGAGTCCATTCCTAAACTATATATTTGCTGTATTCCCCAGTGATAGTGATGCTGGTAATCCTGCATATTACATAGGACAGACATTTCTGCTCCCCCGGGTGGTGCAGCTGTACAAGATAGCTGCTGGCACATTACACCCAGGCATAAGGCATTAACTATACTGCTGTATCCCGTGACAACCGCTTATTTACTAGTGACGGCTAATAACAGTTCGGTTGCTACAACACAATTTGCATGTGATTTGCACGATGCTATTAAAGGGATTCTGCACCTTCAGACAAAATTCATATATTGCTTTCTACAATCTTTATTCTAATTTTACTACATGCATAGCTATATCTTTCCCCCCTGCTTCTGTGCATTTCATCAAGATCTTTGGATCATCCAGAAAGAGTTTATTGTTGTGTGTTTCTTGCTGTGTGTCTCGTGTTTCTTCTTGTGTGTCTCAGCTGTGTGTGTCGGATGGAACTGTGGTGGTCATTCCGAGTTGATCGCTCGCTAGCTGTTTTTAGCAGCCGTGCAAACGCTATGCCGCCGCCCACTGGGAGTGTATTTTAGCTTAGCAGAAGTGTGAACGAAACGATCGCAGAGCGGCTACAAAGTTTTTTTGTGCAGTTTCTGAGTAGCTCACTTCAGACTGTTCAGTTCCTGTTTTGACGTCACAAACACGCCCTGCGTTCACCCAGCCACGCCTGCGTTTTTTCTGTCACGCCTGCGTTTTTCCAAACACTCCCTGAAAACGGTCAGTTGACACCCAGAAACGCCTACTTCCTGTCAATCACTCTGCGGCCAGCAGTGCGACTGAAAAGCTTCGCTAGACCCTGTGTGAAACGACATCGTTCGTTGTAATAGTACGTCGTGCGTGTGCATTACGCCGCATGCGCAGAAGTGCCGTCTTTTAGCCTCATCGCTGCACAGCGAACGAATGCAGCTAGCGAACAACTCGGAATGACCACCTGTATTCACGCAACATTTCCGTCTACAGGTCTGATATGAAGGTCTGGCTGATAAAATGTCCAATGCAGTCAGATACATAAAGCAATAGATGATATTAACGCTGCAGGAGGCAAGTACAAACTCCAACAAATAAAAGCTGTCCGCCAATGACACCCAGCTAATGAGAGTAACACTATATAACCCGGTTACCCCCCCGGGCGCCCTCTGCGTTGTAACCAGGTACTTACCCAATTTTTCCTGTTCTTCTTCTTCTTGGAATCACTCTCCACATTGCTCCCCACACTGGAGTGGCTGGTGGCGCTGTTAACGCTGGAGACGCTGTCAGACGAGTGCTGCCGCCGGATACGTAAGTCAGCTGACTGCGACGTGCCGTTTCCTGTGCGATTACATATCATTACATTTCTGTATGTACATATAATTCTCTGCAGTGAAGCAGAAATCAGGGAAAGATGCAGTAATTCCCTAATGTTACACAAGACCAGCATATGACTTATCCTGCACAGACAGCCGCCAGCTGTGGAGCTACAGGTCCCAGCAGTTCCTAAGATTGTAAGCTAATGTGGCATGCTGAGATATGTAGTTCCACCAGAGCCGGAGAGCTGCAGATGTATAATAAATGTATTAGCGCCACCTGTAGGCAATAAGTAGCACTGTACGTTCTCGCAGATCTAGCCCTCTGCCCCAGTAGATGCGTCTGCCGTCTATAATGTATAACACGGAACTCGCCCATAAGAGTGACATGACTCCTAGACGGACGCTGGGAGCAGCTGCTCTTCCATGTGACTGGGTTCTAGCCGCAGACAGTCAGACTCGTCAGCCACACAGAAGATTGCATCAGTAATCACCGGAGACACAGCGGGGCCCCGGGGACCCGGAGGATTGTTACCTTTGCAGCTGAGCTCGGGGGTGTTGATGACGCCGTTGATGGCGGCCTGCGCTGCGGCGTTCTGCTTTTTCAGGAGTTCAATGGTTTTCCTTAACTCATTGAGCTCTGAATCCTGGGGACACAGATAAGAAACACGTTACTGCTCTCTCCCATTGTACAGATACGTAGTAAGTGTCACCTGCTGCAGTGCGGAACACGGGTTTTATTTATAATGTGCTCTAATATAAGGATGGAATATCCATTAGGAACGGCAGAAATCCAGCACAAATGGGGCAAAAAATAAATCTTGCCTGTTTTTTTACAGCTGTAACAGAGCAATGCTCTGCAGATCTCCCGGGGCTGGAGTGACGGGATTAAATAGTACTTACAGCACAGGGGCTGCTCTGTAACAGCGCGGTTCTCAGTAGTGCAGCTGCTCTGTAACCGCGCGGTTCTCAGTAGTGTAACTGCTCTGTAACCGCGCGGTTCTCAGTAGTGCAGCCTGCTCTGTAACCGCGCGGTTCTCAGTAGTGCAGGATGCTCTGTAACAGCGCGGTTCTCAGTAGTGTAACTGCTCTGTAACCGCGCGGTTCTCAGTAGTGCAGGATGCTCTGTAACCGCGCGGTTCTCAGTAGTGCAGGATGCTCTGTAACCGCGCGGTTCTCAGTAGTGTAACTGCTCTGTAACCGCGCGGTTCTCAGTAGTGCAGGATGCTCTGTAACCGCGCGGTTCTCAGTAGTGCAGGATGCTCTGTAACAGCGCGGTTCTCAGTAGTGTAACTGCTCTGTAACCGCGCGGTTCTCAGTAGTGCAGGATGCTCTGTAACCGCGCGGTTCTCAGTAGTGCAGGATGCTCTGTAACCGCGCGGTTCTCAGTAGTGTAACTGCTCTGTAACCGCGCGGTTCTCAGTAGTGCAGGATGCTCTGTAACCGCGCGGTTCTCAGTAGTGCAGGATGCTCTGTAACCGCGCGGTTCTCAGTAGTGTAACTGCTCTGTAACCGCGCGGTTCTCAGTAGTGCAGGATGCTCTGTAACCGCGCGGTTCTCAGTAGTGCAGGATGCTCTGTAACAGCGCGGTTCTCAGTAGTGCAGGATGCTCTGTAACAGCGCGGTTCTCAGTAGTGCAGGATGCTCTGTAACAGCGCGGTTCTCAGTAGTGCAGGATGCTCTGTAACAGCGCGGTTCTCAGTAGTGTAACTGCTCTGTAACCGCGCGGTTCTCAGTAGTGCAGGATGCTCTGTAACAGCGCGGTTCTCAGTAGTGCAGCTGCTCTGTAACCGCGCGGTTCTCAGTAGTGCAGGATGCTCTGTAACAGCGCGGTTCTCAGTAGTGCAGGATGCTCTGTAACAGCGCGGTTCTCAGTAGTGTAACTGCTCTGTAACCGCGCGGTTCTCAGTAGTGCAGGATGCTCTGTAACCGCGCGGTTCTCAGTAGTGTAACTGCTCTGTAACCGCGCGGTTCTCAGTAGTGTAACTGCTCTGTAACCGCGCGGTTCTCAGTAGTGCAGGATGCTCTGTAACCGCGCGGTTCTCAGTAGTGTAACTGCTCTGTAACCGCGCGGTTCTCAGTAGTGCAGGATGCTCTGTAACCGCGCGGTTCTCAGTAGTGCAGGATGCTCTGTAACAGCGCGGTTCTCAGTAGTGCAGCTGCTCTGTAACCGCGCGGTTCTCAGTAGTGCAGCTGCTCTGTAACCGCGCGGTTCTCAGTAGTGTAACTGCTCTGTAACCGCGCGGTTCTCAGTAGTGTAACTGCTCTGTAACCGCGCGGTTCTCAGTAGTGCAGGATGCTCTGTAACCGCGCGGTTCTCAGTAGTGTAACTGCTCTGTAACCGCGCGGTTCTCAGTAGTGTAACTGCTCTGTAACCGCGCGGTTCTCAGTAGTGCAGGATGCTCTGTAACCGCGCGGTTCTCAGTAGTGTAACTGCTCTGTAACCGCGCGGTTCTCAGTAGTGCAGGATGCTCTGTAACCGCGCGGTTCTCAGTAGTGTAACTGCTCTGTAACCGCGCGGTTCTCAGTAGTGCAGGATGCTCTGTAACAGCGCGGTTCTCAGTAGTGTAACTGCTCTGTAACCGCGCGGTTCTCAGTAGTGCAGGATGCTCTGTAACAGCGCGGTTCTCAGTAGTGCAGCTGCTCTGTAACCGCGCGGTTCTCAGTAGTGCAGGATGCTCTGTAACCGCGCGGTTCTCAGTAGTGCAGGATGCTCTGTAACCGCGCGGTTCTCAGTAGTGTAACTGCTCTGTAACCGCGCGGTTCTCAGTAGTGCAGGATGCTCTGTAACAGCGCGGTTCTCAGTAGTGCAGCTGCTCTGTAACCGCGCGGTTCTCAGTAGTGCAGGATGCTCTGTAACCGCGCGGTTCTCAGTAGTGTAACTGCTCTGTAACCGCGCGGTTCTCAGTAGTGTAACTGCTCTGTAACCGCGCGGTTCTCAGTAGTGCAGGATGCTCTGTAGCCGCGTGGTTCTCAGTAGTGCAGGATGCTCTGTAACCGCGCGGTTCTCAGTAGTGCAGGATGCTCTGTAACCGCGCGGTTCTCAGTAGTGCAGGATGCTCTGCAACTGCGCGGTTCTCAGTAGTGCAGGCTGCTCTGTAACCGCACAGTTCTCAGTAGTGCAGCCTGCTCTGTAACCGCACAGTTCTCAGTAGTGCAGGCTGCTCTGTAACCGCACAGTTCTCAGTAGTGCAGCCTGCTCTGTAACCGCACAGTTCTCAGTAGTGCAGCCTGCTCTGTAACCGCACAGTTCTCAGTAGTGCAGCCTGCTCTGTAACCGCACAGTTCTCAGTAGTGCAGGCTGCTCTGTAACCGCACAGTTCTCAGTAGTGCAGGCTGCTCTGTAACCGCACAGTTCTCAGTAGTGCAGCTGCTCTGTAACCGCACAGTTCTCAGTAGTGCAGCTGCTCTGTAACCGCACAGTTCTCAGTAGTGCAGCCTGCTCTGTAACCGCACAGTTCTCAGTAGTGCAGGCTGCTCTGTAACCGCACATGTCTCAGTAGTGCAGGCTGCTCTGTAACCGCACAGTTCTCAGTAGTGCAGCTGCTCTGTAACCGCACAGTTCTCAGTAGTGCAGGCTGCTCTGTAACCGCACAGTTCTCAGTAGTGCAGGCTCCTCTGTAACCGCACATGTCTCAGTAGTGCAGGCTGCTCTGTAACCGCACAGTTCTCAGTAGTGCAGGCTGCTCTGTAACCGCACAGTTCTCAGTAGTGCAGGATGCTCTGTAACCGCACAGTTCTCAGTAGTGCAGCCTGCTCTGTAACCGCACAGTTCTCAGTAGTGCAGGCTGCTCTGTAACCGCACAGTTCTCAGTAGTGCAGGCTCCTCTGTAACCGCACATGTCTCAGTAGTGCAGGCTGCTCTGTAACCGCACAGTTCTCAGTAGTGCAGGCTGCTCTGTAACCGCACAGTTCTCAGTAGTGCAGCCTGCTCTGTAACCGCACAGTTCTCAGTAGTGCAGCTGCTCTGTAACCGCACAGTTCTCAGTAGTGCAGGCTGCTCTGTAACCGCACAGTTCTCAGTAGTGCAGCCTGCTCTGTAACCGCACAGTTCTCAGTAGTGCAGCCTGCTCTGTAACCGCACAGTTCTCAGTAGTGCAGCCTGCTCTGTAACCGCACAGTTCTCAGTAGTGCAGCCTGCTCTGTAACCGCACAGTTCTCAGTAGTGCAGCTGCTCTGTAACCGCACAGTTCTCAGTAGTGCAGGCTGCTCTGTAACCGCACAGTTCTCAGTAGTGCAGGCTGCTCTGTAACCGCACAGTTCTCAGTAGTGCAGGCTGCTCTGTAACCGCACAGTTCTCAGTAGTGCAGCCTGCTCTGTAACCACACAGTTCTCAGTAGTGCAGCCTGCTCTGTAACCGCACAGTTCTCAGTAGTGCAGGCTGCTCTGTAACCGCACAGTTCTCAGTAGTGCAGCCTGCTCTGTAACCGCACAGTTCTCAGTAGTGCAGGCTGCTCTGTAACCGCACAGTTCTCAGTAGTGCAGCCTGCTCTGTAACCGCACAGTTCTCAGTAGTGCAGGCTGCTCTGTAACCGCACAGTTCTCAGTAGTGCAGGCTGCTCTGTAACCGCACAGTTCTCAGTAGTGCAGGCTGCTCTGTAACCGCACAGTTCTCAGTAGTGCAGGCTGCTCTGTAACCGCACAGTTCTCAGTAGTGCAGCCTGCTCTGTAACCGTGCGGTTCTCAGTAGTGCAGGCTGCTCTGTAACCACACAGTTCTCAGTAGTGCAGGCTGCTCTGTAACCACACAGTTCTCAGTAGTGCAGCCTGCTCTGTAACCGCACAGTTCTCAGTAGTGCAGCCTGCTCTGTAACCGTGCGGTTCTCAGTAGTGCAGGCTGCTCTGTAACCACACAGTTCTCAGTAGTGCAGGTTTATAATTGAATTTTGCTGCACACTTTATAAACGGAGACTCAGGGGGGTCTGTACTGAGACATCCTGAAGACACGTCCTGTTACAAACGCTAGGGACTCACTTACAGGAAATGCCATGACGTTGGCAAGTGAGCTGACCCGCTATAGCTACAGTTATTTATAGATTATTTGCTGCAGAGCGCAGGACACTTTCACTATAGTGAATTAGTTTTATTACCGCAGTACAAACCTTCTGCTCTGCCGACATGGTGAGGCTCTGCAATCTGATCGTCATGTTGCTTAAGCTTTGTTCGAAGGCAGCGACCAGGTGAGCCTGTAGGGGATATAAGGAGAGAGACTGAGACAGCTGCATCTGTTACACTAAGCCCCACTGCGTGCTGTTCCAGTGGGATCTGCAGGGCCCCCCAGGACACTGCCCTGTATCTCTCCTACATAAACACTGAGCAGCTGCCAGTGAGAGCCGTACACATGGGGTGTGGGTGACGGGTGGTACCGTGCGGAGGAGACACCCCCTAGTAACAGGCGGGTGAGGAATGTGGCTGCCAGGTGCAGGAATGGCACAGGCATCTCACACTCTCAATCACAGACGCAGCACACTTCTAAGGGCTCCGTTATCTACAGTATGTGTTGGATTGCTAGCTCTTGGGTTTATTTCTCAGTACTTTTTTACGCAAATCACACTTTACGCTGTGAGAGGACATTACAATCTTGGCTGCCCCAAGCACCTGGTGTGTTTAGCTCATGTGGTTAATTAGAGTGGGTGTAGGAATACAGGAGAGCAAACTCCATCACCTTTATCTCCCATCCCCCAACTCCATCACCTTTATCTCCCATCCCCCAACTCCATCACCTTTATCTCCCATCCCCCAACTCCATCACCTTTATCTCCCATCCCCCAACTCCATCACCTTTATCTCCCATCCCCCAACTCCATCACCTTCATCTCCCATCCCCCAACTCCATCACCTTCATCTCCCATCCCCCAACTCCATCACCTTTATCTCCCATCCCCCAACTCCATCACCTTTATCTCCCATCCCCCAACTCCATCACCTTTATCTCCCATCCCCCAACTCCATCACCTTTATCTCCCATCCCCCAACTCCATCACCTTTATCTCCCATCCCCCAACTCCATCACCTTTATCTCCCATCCCCCAACTCCATCACCTTTATCTCCCATCCCCCAACTCCATCACCTTTATCTCCCACCCCCCAACTCCATCACCTTTATCTCCCATCCCCCAACTCCATCACCTTTATCTCCCATCCCCCAACTCCATCACCTTTATCTCCCATCCCCCAACTCCATCACCTTTATCTCCCATCCCCCAACTCCATCACCTTTATCTCCCACCCCCCAACTCCATCACCTTTATCTCCCATCCCCCAACTCCATCACCTTTATCTCCCATCCCCCAACTCCATCACCTTTATCTCCCATCCCCCAACTCCATCACCTTTATCTCCCATCCCCCAACTCCATCACCTTTATCTCCCATCCCCCAACTCCATCACCTTTATCTCCCATCCCCCAACTCCATCACCTTTATCTCCCATCCCCCAACTCCATCACCTTTATCTCCCATCCCCCAACTCCATCACCTTTATCTCCCATCCCCCAACTCCATCACCTTTATCTCCCATCCCCCAACTCCATCACCTTTATCTCCCATCCCCCAACTCCATCACCTTTATCTCCCATCCCCCAATCTGCGTAAGAGAGAGAAAGAGAGAGAGAGAGAGATAGTGTGTGTGTGTGTGTGTGTGTGTGTGTGTGTGTTGGGGGATATAACTCTGCCGAGGCCCAAGGACACTAGCTAAGTGCTGCATGATCCTTTCTCCGAAGCATGGAGCTAGTAAGGGATGTTCCCCCTTCACTCCTGTCTCTGATAGATGACATAAACACATGGCTAGAAAGCACACAAGGATATGAGAAAAAATATAACCATTCAGTAAAACATTCCGCAAACTGGCAGGAGCATGCTCACTGTACTCCGGAGAAACATCCAGCGTACTGGCAGGAGCATGCTCACTGTACTCCGGAGAAACATCCAGCGTACTGGCAGGAGCATGCTCACTGTACTCCGGAGAAACATCCAGCGTACTGGCAGGAGCATGCTCACTGTGCTCCGGAGAAACATCCAGCGTACTGGCAGGAGCATGCTCACTGTGCTCCGGAGAAACATCCAGCGTACTGGCAGGAGCATGCTCACTGTGCTCCGGAGAAACATCACACGTACCAGCAGGAGCATGCTCACTGTACGCCGGAGAAACATCACACGTACCGGCAGGAGCATGCTCACTGTACGCCGGAGAAACATCCCGCGTACTGGCAGGAGCATGCTCACTGTGCTCCGGAGAAACATCCAGCGTACTGGCAGGAGCATGCTCACTGTGCTCCGGAGAAACATCCAGCGTACTGGCAGGAGCATGCTCACTGTGCTCCGGAGAAACATCACACGTACCAGCAGGAGCATGCTCACTGTACGCCGGAGAAACATCCAGCGTACTGGCAGGAGCATGCTCACTGTGCTCCGGAGAAACATCCAGCGTACTGGCAGGAGCATGCTCACTGTGCTCCGGAGAAACGTCCAGCGTACTGGCAGGAGCATGCTCACTGTGCTCCGGAGAAACATCACACGTACCAGCAGGAGCATGCTCACTGTACGCCGGAGAAACATCACACGTACCGGCAGGAGCATGCTCACTGTACGCCGGAGAAACATCCCGCGTACTGGCAGGAGCATGCTCACTGTGCTCCGGAGAAACATCCAGCGTACTGGCAGGAGCATGCTCACTGTGCTCCGGAGAAACATCCAGCGTACTGGCAGGAGCATGCTCACTGTGCTCCGGAGAAACATCACACGTACCAGCAGGAGCATGCTCACTGTACGCCGGAGAAACATCCAGCGTACTGGCAGGAGCATGCTCACTGTGCTCCGGAGAAACATCCAGCGTACTGGCAGGAGCATGCTCACTGTGCTCCGGAGAAACATCCAGCGTACTGGCAGGAGCATGCTCACTGTGCTCCGGAGAAACATCACACGTACCAGCAGGAGCATGCTCACTGTACGCCGGAGAAACATCACACGTACCGGCAGGAGCATGCTCACTGTACGCCGGAGAAACATCCAGCGTACGGGCAGGAGCATGCTCACTGTACTCCGGAGAAACATCCCGCATACTGGCAGGAGCATGCTCACTGTGCGCCGGAGAAAAATCCCACGTACTGGCAGGAGCATGCTCACTGTGCTCCGGAGAAACATCCCGCGTACTGGCAGGAGCATGCTCACTGTGCTCCGGAGAAACATCCCGCGTACTGGCAGGAGCATGCTCACTGTGCTCCGGAGAAACATCCCGCGTACTGGCAGGAGCATGCTCACTGTGCTCCGGAGAAAAATCCCACATACTGGCAGGAGCATGCTCACTGTGCTCCGGAGAAACATCCCGCGTACTGGCAGGAGCATTCTCACTGTACGCCGGAGAAACATCCCGTGTACTGGCAGGAGCATGCTCACTGTGCTCCGGAGAAACATCCCACATACTGGCAGGAGCATGCTCACTGTGCTCCGGAGAAACATCCCGTGTACTGGCAGGAGCATGCTCACTGTGCTCCGGAGAAACATCCAGCGTACTGGCAGGAGCATGCTCACTGTGCTCCGGAGAAACATCCTGCGTATTGGCAGGAGCATGCTCACTGTGCTCCGGAGAAACATCCCGTGTACTGGCAGGAGCATGATCACTGTACGCCGGAGAAACATCACACGTACCAGCAGGAGCATGCTCACTGTGCTCCGGAGAAACATCCTGCGTACCGGCAGGAGCATGCTCACTGTGCTCCGGAGAAACATCCCGCGTATTGGCAGGAGCATGCTCACTGTGCTCCGGAGAAACATCCCGCGTATTGGCAGGAGCATGCTCACTGTGCTCCGGAGAAACATCCCGTGTACTGGCAGGAGCATGCTCACTGTGCTCCGGAGAAACATCCAGCGTACTGGCAGGAGCATGCTCACTGTGCTGCGGAGAAACATCCCGTGTACTGGCAGGAGCATGCTCACTGTGCTACGGAGAAACATCCCGCGTACTGGCAGGAGCATTCTCACTGTACGCCGGAGAAACATCACACGTACCGGCAGGAGCATGCTCACTGTGCTCCGGAGAAACATCCCGCGTACTAGCAGGAGCATGCTCACTGTGCTCCGGAGAAACATCCCGTGTACTGGCAGGAGCATGCTCACTGTGCTCCAGAGAAACATCCCATGACATCATTAAACGGGGGGAAGTCTTTAGATTCAAGACGAAGCAGCTGATTGGCTATGAAAGTTCACAGGACTAATCGTCGGCGCACACAAACAGGCGGAGGCATACCAGCAGGAAGTAGCAGACTAAGAGGGAGGGGCAAGGACTTAAAGCCCATATGTCCCAATAACGGCCAGTGTAATAATGGTGGTCATTCCGAGTTGATCGCTCGTTTTTTTTTCTCGCAACGGAGCGATTAGTCGCTAATGCGCATGCGCAATGTCCGCAGTGCGACTGCGCCAAGTAAATTTGCTATTAAGTTAGGTATTTTAATCACGCATTACAAGGTTTTTTCTTTGTTCTAGTGATCGTAATGTGATTGACAGGAAGTGGGTGTTTCTGGGCGGAAACTGTCCGTTTTATGGGAGTGTTTGAAAAAACGCTGTCGTTTCTGGGAAAAACGCGGGAGTGTCTGAAGAAACGGGGGAGTGTCTGGGTGAACGCTGGGTGTGTTTGTGATGTCAAACCAGGAACGAAACTGACTGAACTGATCGCAGTGGCAGAGTAAGTCTCGAGCTACTCAGAAACTGCTAAGAACTGTCTATTCGCAAATCTGCTAATCTTTCGTTCGCAAATCTACTATGCTAAGATTCACTCCCAGTAGGCGGCGGCTTAGCGTGTGCAAAGCTGCTAAAAGCAGCTTCCGAGCGAACAACTCGGAATGAGGGCCAATATCTGTATACTGCAGTCTATACTACTGATGTGTGAGCATACAAATCAACCTGACAGCAACACTTTAACGCTTATAGTAATGTCACAATGTCCCTTTCTCACTGAATGTATTTATTTGCAACAATTCTCTCCATTTATCAAATCGGATTTTTATTCCTATATAGATAATTCCCATGACAAATGACGTGACAGGGCTTTATCTGCTATATATAGATCCAGCCACCTGCGCCATACGAAAGCACTGGACAATGAAAGACGGAGAAGCTCCTTTGTGTACATTGCCCTGCCAGTATGTCTATATATACATCACTAATACCTAACAGGAAACGCAAGATGTAAATGTAACTCACACCCCAGGGGAACAATGCATCAGTATTTACTTATCCACCCAAAACATGTTCATCAGAGCACAAGAAATCTCTGTCCAAACATTTACAGAGAAAAAAAAACGGGAGACAATGGAGGAGCGGAAGTGAGTGTTCTGCTCCTGACATAACAAGAGGCCGGAGGCCCTGCCTGGTGGACAGCACTGTGCGGGCCCTGCCTGGCGGACAGTACTGAGCGGGCCCTGCCTGGCGGACAGTACTGAGCGGGCCCTGCCTGGCGGACAGAACTGAGCGGGCCCTGCCTGGCGGACAGTACAGAGCGGGCCCTGCCTGGCGGACAGCACTGTGCGGGCCCTGCCTGGCGGACAGTACTGTGCGGGCCCTGCCTGGCGGACAGCACTGAGCGGGCCCTGCCTGGCGGACAGCACTGAGCGGGCCCTGCCTGGCGGACAGCACCTGGCGGGCCCTGCCTGGCGGACAGTACTGAGCGGGCCCTGCCTGGCGGACAGCACTGAGCGGGCCCTGCCTGGCGGACAGCACTGAGCGGGCCCTGCCTGGCGGACAGCACTGAGCGGGCCCTGCCTGGCGGACAGTACTGAGAGGGCCCTGCCTGGCGGACGGCACTGTGCGGGCCTGGCCTTGGGCCTGTGCACATTATTCATAGTGCTGGGTGAAGGGGGACTCTACCAGACACTGGAAGCGGAGTCAGAGGCTGGCAGGCTGCACAGCTCACAAATAACCAACGGCCTCCAGCTGAGTACGACCCTCAGGCTATATATCCGATACAACAGCAATCTCTCTCCAGGTGGTGAAGGACTACAAGTCCCAGCATGCCTTGCTATCCAGAGACATAACAGCTGGAGAGATATGGACTATCTACTGTTACTTTTACGTCTGTCGTCCAATATTAGCCTGGTAATATGTTTAGAACTTATCTGCACTGCCCAATATACAATTAGATCGGGTCCGTGCAGATAGATTACATTGTGTCAATGGAAGACTGTTAGACATTTGCCAGCATACATGAACAAAGTGTCTATTAGATATGAGAAAACCCTCCACTGTTATATATTCGTAGCATTATTCCTGTTCTGTGAGATAAAGCTTCTGCGCGAGAGTTATTACATAGTAACTGAAAGCAGAGTGTGTTCTGCGCTATTCTATCACCTGGACACCGGGGGCAGTTTTCCATCAGAGTCTAACTGAAAGCAGAGTGCGTTCTGCCCTATTCTATCACCTGGACGCCGGGGGCAGTGTTCCATCAGAGTATAACTGAAAGCAGAGTGCGTTCTGCCCTATTCTATCACCTGGACGCCGGGGGCAGTGTTCCATCAGAGTATAACTGAAAGCAGAGTGCGTTCTGCGCTATTCTATCACCTGGACGCCGGGGGCAATGTTCCATCAGAGTATAACTGAAAGCAGAGTGCGTTCTGCGCTATTCTATCACCTGGACACAGGGGGCAGTGTTCCATCAGAGTCTAACTGAAAGCAGAGTGCGTTCTGTGCTATTCTATCACCTGGACACCGGGGGCAGTGTTCCATCTGAGTCTAACTGAAAGCAGAGTGTGTTCGGCGCTATTCTATCACCTGGACACCGGGGGCAGTGTTCCATCAGAGTATAACTGAAAGCAGAGTGCGTTCTACGCTATTCGGAGACCTTGACACAGGGGGCAGTGTTCCATCTGAGTCTAACAGAAAGCAGAGTGCGTTCTACACTATTCGGAGACCTTGACACAGGGGGCAGTGTTCCATCTGAGTCTAACTGAAAGCAGAGTGCGTTCCACGCTATTCGGAGACCTTGACACAGGGGGCAGTGTTCCATCTGAGTCTAACTGAAAGCAGAGTGCGTTCTACGCTATTCGGTGACCTTGACACAGGGGGCAGTGTTCCATCTGAGTCTAACTGAAAGCAGAGTGTGTTCTGTGCTATTCTATCACCTGGACACCGTGGGCAGTGTTCCATCAGAGTCTAACTGAAAGCAGAGTGCTTTCAGTGCTATTATGTTACCTGGACACCGGGGGCAGTGTTCCATCAGAGTATAACTGAAAGCAGAGTGCGTTCTGTGCTATTCTATCACCTGGACACAGGGGGCAGTGTTCCATCAGAGTATAACTGAAAGCAGAGTGCTTTCAGTGCTATTATGTTACCTGGACACCGGGGGCAGTGTTCCATCAGAGTATAACTGAAAGCAGAGTGCGTTCTGTGCTATTATGTTACCTGGACACCGGTGGCAGTGTTCCATCAGAGTATAACTGAAAGCAGAGTGCTTTCAGTGCTATTATGTTACCTGTACACCGGGGGCAGTGTTCCATCAGAGTATAACTGAAAGCAGAATGCGTTCTGTGCTATTCTATCACCTGGACACCGTGGGCAGTGTTCCATCAGAGTATAACTGAAAGCAGAGTGCTTTCAGTGCTATTATGTTACCTGGACACCGGGGGCAGTGTTCCATCAGAGTATAACTGAAAGCAGAGTGCGTTCTGTGCTATTCTAGGAACTGGACACAGGGGGCAGTGTTCCATTGGAGTTTATAGCAATAAATAACTCAGACAGACATTTGCCTCTAGATTTCTAGCTAAATAAAACTGAATCCTACTTATTCATTATTAATTATTTATTTCTCTTATAATGCCCTCTGTCACCTCTGTTCCTGACAAGGTCTCTACAGTAGTGCAATTCAATAGCAGCACTTCCTTATGGTCACCATTGTGGCTGATTACACATACAGTACAACTTCTTGTATTCTGACTTTTACTCTCTGAATCACCTTTAGATTGTAAATTCTTGTGAGCAGGGATCTTTATTTAAATTCTATCATTGTACAGTATTACAATGTCACTAGGGAACGCCCCAAGCGACTGTATTATGTGTGGCGTAATAACCTCAATAAGACTAATAGGGACATCTGGAAGAAGATAAAGGATTATGGGAAAGAGAAGAGACATCAAGGCACCTGTACTGAAAGGTGAGCTCCGCAAACAGATGTTGTAGCACCATTACTGAAGCAATGTAAAATCCTATAACAAGATAATTTTTATGCATTTAACCCTTAATATGTACATAAGACATACACAACAGGACAGTATAGAACTTTGGATCTTACGTTGGCACTAAGCTGTGTCGTCAGAGCAGATACTTTTTCCTGCGAGGCGTCCAGCTCTCTTCTTAGTTTGCGAATCTATAAAAATACCCACAATTATTTGCCTGCGCTACCGGAACTAGATGTTGACTCGCTATAATCTAGAAGGATGAAGAGAATGAAATAAAAAATGAACATAACACTAACCTCCGAGTGGCACTTTTCCTCCGGCTGAAACAAATAAACAGAAAGCCAAATAAAATCACTAAAGCGTAGACACGAAACACACAAGGAACAGGGATCGTTCCATCTGTTTATCTTTCGTCTCCTTAAAATAGAGCCAGCAGGCGAACTCTGCGCCGACTTGTTGAAGTTCCCTTATTTGGGCTGCAGTTTCATGAAACATCACAGGATTAGGTCACTTTACTGGGAAGGTAAAACTCTCACTTGTTGAGTTTGGTGGCTCAGACAGTTAACGCTGAAGTCATGAATTTAATGAGATCTTGTTGAAACAAGAGAAGTTGTTGTCTCACATTCCTGTGCGAATGACGGGCTGGCAGGACACAATGGGGGACCGGAAGTGTATTGTTAGGGAGGTGCGAACGTCTGGACAAAGGTGTCTCAATTGTCTACATCAAACCCAAACAATGGCCACATCTCAGAAGTGCAGAGTATTTTGCTGGTTTATAGCAATGCCATCATGTCTCATATAATGGATGGATAGATAGATAGATAGATAGATAGATAGATAGATAGATAGATAGATAGATAGATAGACAGAATCACACAGTGCTATTTAGATGAGCTTCCATAGTAACTAATAAAATGCGTTAAGGTTTTATTTTTTGCAAGAGAGCAATAAGAAAAGATAAACCTCTTTCTCTATCGTCCTAAGTGGATGCTGGGGTTCCTGAAAGGACCATGGGGAATAGCGGCTCCGCAGGAGACAGGGCACAAAAAAGTAAAGCTTTACTAGGTCAGGTGGTGTGCACTGGCTCCTCCCCCTATGACCCTCCTCCAGACTCCAGTTAGATTTTGTGCCCGAACGAGAAGGGTGCAATCTAGGTGGCTCTCCTAAAGAGCTGCTTAGAGAAAGTTTAGTTTAGGTTTTTTTCTTTACAGTGAGTCCTGCTGGCAACAGGATCACTGCAACGTGGGACTTAGGGGGAAAGTAGTAAACTCACCTGCATGCAGAGTGGATTTGCTGCTTGGCTACTGGACACCATTAGCTCCAGAGGGATCGAACACAGGCCCAGCCGTGGAGTCCGGTCCCGGAGCCGCGCCGCCGACCCCCTTGCAGATGCTGAAGCGTGAAGAGGTCCGGAAACCGGCGGCTGAAGACTCCTCAGTCTTCATAAGGTAGCGCACAGCACTGCAGCTGTGCGCCATTTTCCTCTCAGCACACTTCACTGGGCAGTCACTGAGGGTGCAGAGCGCTGGGGGGGGGCGCTCTGAGAGGCAAATATAAACCTTATACAAGGCTAAAAATACCTCACATATAGCCCATAGGGGCTATATGGAGATATTTAACCCCTGCCTGACTGGAAAAATAGCGGGAGAAGAACCCGCCGAAAAAGGGGCGGGGCCTATCTCCTCAGCACACGGCGCCATTTTCTGTCACAGCTCCGCTGGTCAGAACGGCTCCCAGGTCTCTCCCCTGCACTGCACTACAGAAACAGGGTAAAACAGAGAGGGGGGGCACATTAATGGCTATATATATATATATTAAAGCAGCTATAAGGGAGCACTTAATATAAGGATATCCCTTGTTTATATAGCGCTTTGTGGTGTGTGCTGGCAGACTCTCCCTCTGTCTCCCCAAAAGGGCTAGTGGGTCCTGTCTTCATTAGAGCATTCCCTGTGAGTTTGCGGTGTGTGTCGGTACGTGGTGTCGACATGTATGAGGACGATATTGGTGTGGAGGCGGAGCAATTGCCAAATATGCAGATGTCACCCCCCAGGGGGTCGACACCAGAATGGATGCCTTTATTTGTGGAATTACGTGATGGTTTATCTTCCCTTAAACAGTCAGTTGAGGACATGAGGCGGCCGGACAATCAATTAATGCCTGTCCAGGCGCCTCAAACACCGTCAGGGGCTGTAAAACGCCCTTTGCCTCAGTCGGTCGACACAGACCCAGACACGGGCACTGATTCCAGTGACGACGGTAGAAATTCAAACGTATTTTCCAGTAGGGCCACACGTTATATGATTTTGGCAATGAAGGAGACGTTACATTTAGCTGATACTACAGATACCGTAAAACAGGGTATTATGTATGGTGTGAAAAAACTACAAACAGTTTTTCCTGAATCAGAAGAATTAAATGACGTGTGTGATGAAGCGTGGGTTGCTCCTGATAAAAAGTTGATAATTTCAAAAAAGTTATTGGCATTATACCCTTTCCCGCCAGAGGTTAGGGCGCGCTGGGAAACACCCCCTAAGGTGGACAAGGCGCTCACACGCTTATCCAAACAAGTGGCGTTACCCTCTCCTGAGACGGCCGCACTTAAGGATCCATCAGATAGAAAGATGGAAGTTATTCAAAAGAATATATACACACATGCAGGTGTTATACTACGACCAGCTATAGCAACTGCCTGGATGTGCAGTGCTGGAGTAGTTTGGTCAGAATCCCTGATTGAAAATATTGATACCCTAGATAGGGACAATGTTTTACTGTCGTTAGAACAAATAAAGGATGCATTTATCTATATGCGTGATGCACAGAGGGATATTTGCACACTGGCATCTCGGGTGAGTGCTATGTCCATTTCAGCCAGAAGAGCCTTATGGACACGACAGTGGACAGGCGATGCGGATTCAAAACGTCACATGGAGGTTTTGCCGTATAAAGGGGAGGAGTTATTTGGAGTTGGTCTATCAGACTTGGTGGCCACGGCTACTGCCGGGAAATCCACTTTTTTACCTCAAGTCACTCCCCAACAGAGAAAGGCACCGACCTTTCAACCGCAGCCTTTTCGCTCCTACAAAAATAAGAGAGCAAAGGGCTTGTCGTACCTGCCACGAGGCAGAGGAAGAGGGAAGAGACACCAACAGGCAGCTCCTTCCCAGGAACAGAAGCCCTCCCCGGCTCCTGCAAAAACCTCAGCATGACGCTGGGGCCTCTCAAGCGGACTCGGGGACAGTGGGGGGCCGTCTCAAAAATTACAGCGCGCAGTGGGCTCACTCGCAGGTAGACCCCTGGATCCTGCAGATAATATCTCAGGGGTACAGGTTGGAATTAGAGACGGATCCTCCTCATCGTTTCCTGAAGTCTGCCTTACCAACCGTCTCTTCCGAAAGGGAGAGGGTGTTGGAAGCCATTCACAAGCTGTACGCTCAGCAGGTGATAGTCAAAGTACCCCTATTACAACAAGGAAAGGGGTATTATTCCACTCTATTTGTGGTACCGAAGCCGGATGGCTCGGTAAGGCCTATTCTAAATCTGAAGTCCTTGAACCTCTACATAAAAAAGTTCAAGTTCAAGATGGAGTCACTCAGAGCAGTGATAGCGAACCTGGAAGAAGGGGACTTTATGGTATCCTTGGACATCAAGGATGCGTATCTACACGTTCCGATTTACCCCGCACACCAGGGGTACCTCAGGTTCATTGTTCAAAACTGTCACTATCAGTTTCAGACGCTGCCGTTCGGATTGTCCACGGCGCCTCGGGTCTTTACCAAGGTAATGGCCGAGATGATGATTCTTCTTCGAAGAAAAGGCGTATTAGTTATCCCATACTTGGACGATCTCCTAATAAGGGCAAGGTCCAGAGAACAGCTGGAGACAGCTTTAGCACTATCTCAAGAGGTGCTAAGATAACACGGGTGGATTCTGAATATTCCAAAATCCCATTTAATCCCGACAACTCGTCTGCTGTTCCTAGGAATGATTCTGGACACGGTTCAGAAAAAGGTTTTCCTTCCAGAGGAAAAAGCCAAGGAGTTATCCGATCTGGTCAGGAACCTCCTAAAACCAGGAAAAGTGTCAGTACATCAATGCACAAGAGTCCTGGGAAAAATGGTGGCTTCTTACGAAGCAATTCCATTCGGCAGATTCCATGCAAGAATATTCCAAAGGGATCTGTTGGACAAATGGTCAGGGTCGCATCTGCAGATGCACCTGCGAATAACCCTGTCACCAAAGACAAGGGTGTCACTTCTGTGGTGGTTGCAGAAGGCTCACCTATTAGAAGGCCGCAGATTCGGCATTCAGGATTGGATCCTGGTGACCACGGACGCCAGCCTGAGAGGCTGGGGAGCAGTCACACAAGGAAGAAACTTCCAGGGAGTATGGACGAGTCTGGAAAAGTCTCTTCACATAAACATTCTGGAACTAAGAGCAATCTACAATGCTCTAAGCCAGGCGGAACTTCTCCTGCAAGGAAAGCCGGTGTTGATTCAGTCGGACAACATCACGGCTGTCGCCCATGTAAACAGGCAGGGCGGCACAAGAAGCAGGAGTGCAATGGCAGAAGCTGCCAAGATTCTTCGCTGGGCGGAGAATCACGTGATAGCACTGTCAGCAGTGTTCATCCCGGGCGTGGACAACTGGGAAGCAGACTTCCTCAGCAGACACGATCTTCATCCGGGAGAGTGGGGTCTACATCCAGAAGTCTTCAACATGTTAATAGACCGTTGGGAAAGACCAATTGTAGACATGATGGCGTCTCGCCTCAACAAGAAACTGGACAAATATTGCGCCAGGTCAAGAGATCCACAGGCAATAGCTGTGGACGCACTGGTAACTCCTTGGGTGTACCAGTCAGTGTATGTGTTTCCTCCTCTGCCGCTCATACCAAAGGTATTGAAGATCATACGGCAAAGAAGAGTAAGGACAATACTAGTGGTTCCGGATTGGCCGAGAAGGACTTGGTATCCGGAACTTCAAGAGATGCTCACGGACGAACCGTGGCCTCTACCTCTGAGAAGGGACCTGCTACAGCAGGGTCCCTGTCTTTTTCAAGACTTACCGCGGCTGCGTTTGACGGCATGGCGGTTGAACGCCAGATCCTAAAAGGGAAAGGCATTCCAGAAGAAGTCATTCCTACCTTGATTAAGGCACGGAAGGAAGTCACCGTGAAACATTATCACCGCATTTGGCGAAAATATGTAGCGTGGTGCGAGGATCGGAGGGTTCCGACGGAGGAATTCCAACTGGGTCGTTTCCTACATTTCCTGCAATCAGGATTATCTATGGGTCTCAAATTGGGATCCATTAAGGTTCAAATTTCGGCCCTGTCAATATTCTTCCAAAAAGAATTGGCCTCTGTCCCTGAGGTCCAGACTTTTGTCAAGGGAGTACTGCATATACAGCCTCCTGTGGTGCCTCCGGTGGCACCGTGGGATCTAAATGTAGTTTTAGATTTCCTCAAATCCCATTGGTTTGAACCATTGAAAAAGGTGGATTTGAAATATCTCACATTGAAAGTGACTATGTTACTAGCCCTGGCCTCTGCCAGGAGAGTATCTGAATTGGCGGCTTTATCTTATAAAAGTCCTTATCTAATCTTCCATTCGGATAGGGCAGAACTGCGGACTCGTCCGCATTTTCTCCCTAAAGTGGTATCAGCATTTCATCTGAACCAACCTATTGTGGTGCCTGCGGCCACTAGCGACTTGGAGGACTCCAAGTTGTTGGACGTTGTCAGAGCCTTAAAAATATACATTGCAAGGACGGCTGGAGTCAGAAAATCTGACTCGCTGTTTATATTGTATGCACCCAACAAGTTGGGCGCACCTGCTTCTAAGCAGTCGATTGCTCGTTGGATTTGTAACACAATTCAACTTGCACATTCTGTGGCAGGCCTGCCACAGCCTAAAACTGTAAAAGCCCACTCCACAAGGAAGGTGGGCTCATCTTGGGCGGCTGCCCGAGGGGTCTCGGCATTACAACTCTGCCGAGCAGCTACGTGGTCGGGGGAGAACACGTTTGTAAAATTTTACAAATTTGATACCCTGGCAAAGGAGGACCTGGAGTTCTCTCATTCGGTGCTGCAGAGTCATCCGCACTCTCCCGCCCGTTTGGGAGCTTTGGTATAATCCCCATGGTCCTTTCAGGAACCCCAGCATCCACTTAGGACGATAGAGAAAATAAGAATTTACTTACCGATAATTCTATTTCTCGGAGTCCGTAGTGGATGCTGGGCGCCCATCCCAAGTGCGGATTATCTGCAATACTTGTACATAGTTATTGTTAACTAATTCGGGTTATTGTTAAGGAGCCATCTTTAAGAGGCCCTTTCTGTTGTCATACTGTTAACTGGGTTTAGATCACAAGTTGTACGGTGTGATTGGTGTGGCTGGTATGAGTCTTACCCGGGATTCAAAATGCCTCCCTTATTGTGTATGCTCGTCCGGGCACAGTACCTAACTGGAGTCTGGAGGAGGGTCATAGGGGGAGGAGCCAGTGCACACCACCTGACCTAGTAAAGCTTTACTTTTTTGTGCCCTGTCTCCTGCGGAGCCGCTATTCCCCATGGTCCTTTCAGGAACCCCAGCATCCACTACGGACTCCGAGAAATAGAATTATCGGTAAGTAAATTCTTATTTTTACAGGGGGCACTCTTATGTACAACATTGCTTAAAATGAACCTTTATTCAATATACAGGGTGATTCAAAAGTGGCAGTACACCCTTTTGTTTCAAAAACTGTGCAGGAAATGGGAAAACTGAATACTCCAGTAAGGTATGGGTGAGGTGGGCTATCTTTTAGGGTATGTACCGAACATGGGCGCCATCTTGAAATCGGCCATCTTGAATCTAAGTTTTTCTTCAAATGGAAAGGGGGTCGTGTAACATGTCAGACAACATCAGAATTTGCTGAAAAGTTTATTGCTGCAACCAGGTTTAAAATAGCAGCTATGGTTCAAAAGTTACAACACATTTTGTTGCTGCAGGTAACTGAAGATTGCTTTGACAAAAGAGGAGAGAATGGAGGTCACCCGTACCTTACTGGAGTGTTCAGTTTTCCCATTTCCTGCACAGGTTTTGAAACAAAAGGGTGTACGGCGACTTCTGAATCAGGGTGTACATTAAAAACCAATGAAACTAGAAGATGCATAAGACAGAACCGGCCAGAATGGTCCAGTAACACAAGACTTCCTGTACTTACTGTGGAGTACACGGATGAAGTGCTGGACACCAGGGATAGGGATGACCCGTGCACTGTAAGATACAGGGGAAGAGACACATCAGAGAGCATGCGTGTGCGTGTTTGATATTTATCACACGTGTGTGAGGCAGGTTTGTGCCTTTGTAGCTGAGGTTATTTTTGCATGACAGAGAGACCTTCCCTGGGAGCTGCGTCTGATGCTGGATCATTAGACAACAATGACAGGATAGACACAGCTTATGCGGGATGTAACGTGCACATCCTGCATCACTCAGGAACGGTGATGTCATGGCGGCAGCGTCGTACCTGGTGAAATACAAGATTCTGCTAAAGTTCCCTCACAGGCACATGACACCGTAATCCAGTGACGGGGGACCTTTGGTACTCCAGCTGTTGTTGAAGTACACATCCCAGCATGGCCAAATAGCAAAACTATAGCAGAGCATGCTGGGATGTGTAGTTCAACAACAGCTGGCGTGCCAAAGGTTCCCCATCACTGCCGTAATCCTATACAGCGAGACCTTACACCGATCACACAGGAAAGATCTCAATCCAGTAGATCTTTCTGTGATCATCACAACCAAATCCCTTCCGAGCTCTCAATGGGGGAAATGTACTAAGCTTTGGATAGTGATAAAAAGTGGAGAGAGAGATAAAGTACCAGCCAATCAGCTCCTAGCTGTCATGTTACAGGTTGTGTTTGAAAAATGACAGTTAAGAGCTGGTTGGCTGGTACTTTATCTCTCTCTGAGGCTTTGTACATCTGCCCCTATAACCAGTGTACTATGGCCCACATTCCGAGTTGATCACTAGCTGCCGTTGTTCGCTGCGTAGCGGTCAGTTAAAAAAAACGGCAAATCTGTGCATGCGTATGCAACGCAATGTGCACGCCCGGCGTATGGGTACAAACAGCATCGTGGTTTTGCACAGGTTCTAGCGACGCTTTCAGTCGCTCTGGCGGACGCAAGGAGATTGACAGGAAGAGCGTGTTTCTGGGTGTCAACTGACCGTTTTCTGGGAGTGTTTGGAAAAACGCAGGCGTGGACGGGCGTATGCTGGGCGGGTATCTGACGTCATTACCGTGTCACTCGTCGCAGCAATCATTGCACAGGATAAGTAACTACAGGGCTGGTCTAGTTCTGCACAAAATGTGTTTGCTGCCGCTCTGCTGCACATGCGTTCACACTCCTGCAAAGCAAAAATACACTCCCCGTGGGCGGCGACTATGCGTTTCCACGGCTGCTAAAAACTGCTAGCGAGCGATCAACTCGGAATGAGGACCTACATCTCTATGCTACGGCTACACAGATCACTCATTGCAAAGATTATTTCTGGAAAGATCGTTTGCTTAATATTCATCTCTCAGTGTGTGTGTGTGTGTGTGTGTGTGTGTGTGTGTGTGTGTGTGTGTTACTGTACTGAGATATGTATAGTGCACCAGTGGGGAATAACACAGCCACAACAACACCCGCTGACGTTACGTACAGAGCCACCTGTCTCTGTCTGTAGTCCCCGGGGTGTTCTGCAGCTACAGAGGTGACGAGCCACAAACATTGCCTGGGGCTGTGCCCTGATCCAGCCGTAATCCTCAGCCATCCAATAGCTCTGCGCCCCACTGCCTGGGGGAATAGGGGGCAACTGGGAGACTACAGTGACTACAAAGCTATAACACCACGGAACCATCCATCACCAGTAAGAAACATAACCTACTGTACAATGCACATACAGTGATATATATATGCTGGGAGTTGTAGTCCCTACACTAAAGGCTGAGCCTCACACAAGGACAACATTGCTGGAAGGTAAACGGGCTTTGGGAAGAAGAAACGGCAGCAGTGTATAAGCCCGGTTAGGACCTCCCGTCTCTTGTGCTGCATGCTATAGCCACAGATCACACGTCTGACAGGGCGTTCTGTAACTCTAGTAGTGAGGCCAGTGATACATAATCCCAATTATAGGAAACAACCGCTCTCTACAAGGGGTAAAACACCTGGCAGACAGCAGATCCCCATGCCTAGGGCTGGTGACGGTTGAACTGGCAATGCAGAGTCTGTCAGCATCGCTGGCTATCATCCATCACACTATACATGCACTATGTAGGTAGATTACTGGTTGTGTGACATCAAGGTTAATTTACCAATGTACTAGGCATTACTGATGTATGAGGCACAGAGTGCCTCCGGTCATTGCTGGGGGAGCGCAGGCGTGTCTACGGATAACCAGACGGTAACACATCCTTAGGCGACTCGTCAGTCCCGGAACAGAAGATCTGACTGATCCATCAGTAGGATGAGCGTCAGTTTGGGGTTAGATGAATTATAGGAGAATGTAGATGAGTCACAGTTTGCAGAACAAGGTGCATATAGGCCAATGTAACAATCCAGTAAGTGTATGCTACGCACAGACCTGACGAGAAACACAACACGTTTCCCACAAGTGTCACACTACGCAGTGCGGGAATATGGCCATTGTGTCATTATGCTGAATACTGCCTACAGATGCAATGTAATCTCTCATCACACAGCAATATCCTGCAGTGCCTACACATGAAATGTAATCTCTCATCACACAGCAGATCATCAGGTATTGCCCCCAGGCAGGAGGTGTGCACACTGACAGCTGCTCCTATGTAGCAGTGGCGGCAGAAGTTGTTACAAGCTGTCCCTATTTTATCCTGTGCTGTAATCCCCTCTTGTGGGCAGAGTTACTGTACTCCCCCGTCTCCCATCCCCCTCCTGTGACTCTCATCCCATGTGTCCGCCTATTTCCTGAGTACATGATCAGCGAGTGCAGAGTACATGATCAGGGAGTGCTGAGTACATGATCAAGGAGTGCAGAGTGCATGATCAGGGAGTGCAGAGTACATGACCGTGAGTGCATGATCAGGGAGTGCTGAGTGCATGATCACTGGAGTGCTGAGTACATGATCAGTGAGTGCTGAGTACATGATCACTGAAGTGCTGAGTACATGATCAGTGAGTGCTGAGTGCATGATCACTGAAGTGCTGAGTACATGATCAGTGAGTGCTGAGTACATGATCACTGAAGTGCTGAGTACATGATCAGTGAGTGCTGAGTACATGATCAGTGAGTGCTGAGTGCATGATCAGTGAGTGCTGAGTGCATGATCAGTGAGTGCTGAGTGCATGATCAGGGAGTGCTGAGTACATGATCAGTGAGTGCTGAGTGCATGATCACTGAAGTGCTGAGTACATGATCAGGGAGTGCTGAGTACATGATCAGTGAGTGCTGAGTGCATGATCACTGAAGTGCTGAGTACATGATCAGTGAGTGCTGAGTACATGATCAGTGAGTGCTGAGTGCATGATCACTGAAGTGCTGAGTACATGATCAGTGAGTGCTGAGTACATGATCAGTGAGTGCTGAGTACATGATCAGTGAGTGCTGAGTGCATGATCAGTGAGTGCTGAGTGCATGATCAGTGAGTGCTGAGTACATGATCAGTGAGTGCTGAGTGCATGATCACTGAAGTGCTGAGTACATGATCAGGGAGTAATGAGTACATGATCAGTGAGTGCTGAGTACATGATCAGTGAGTGCTGAGTGCATGATCACTGAACTGCTGAGTACATGATCAGGGAGTGCTGAGTGCATGATCAGGGAGTGCTGAGTACATGATCAGCGAGTGCTGAATGCATGATCAGGGAGTGCTGAGTGCATGATCAGGGAGTGCTGAGTACATGATCAGTGAGTGCTGAGTGCATGATCACTGAAGTGCTGAGTACATGATCAGTGAGTGCTGAGTACATGATCAGTGAGTGCTGAGTACATGATCAGGGAGTGCAGAGTACATGATCAGGGAGTGCAGAGTACATGATCAGGGAGTGCAGAGTACATGATCAGAGAGTGCTGAGTGCATGATCACTGAAGTGCTGAGTACATGACCAGTGAGTGCTGAGTACATGATCAGGGAGTAATGAGTACATGATCAGGGAGTGCTGAGTACATGATCAGGGAGTAATGAGTACATGATCAGGGAGTGCTGAGTACATGATCAGGGAGTGCTGAGTACATGATCAGGGAGTAATGAGCGCATGATCAGGGAGTGCTGAGTGCATGATCAGGGAGTGCTGAGTACATGATCAGTGAGTGCCGAGTACATGATCAGGGAGTGCAGAGTACATGATCAGGGAGTGCAGAGTACATGATCAGGGAGTGCAGAGTACATGATCAGTGAGTGCTGAGTACATGATCAGGGAGTAATGAGCGCATAATCAGTGAGTGCTGAGTGCATGATCACTGAAGTGCTGAGTACATGATCAGTGAGTGCTGAGTACATGATCAGGGAGTAATGAGTACAATGATCAGGGAGTAATGAGTACATGATCAGGGAGTGCTGAGTACATGATTAGGGAGTAATGAGTACAATGATCAGGGAGTAATGAGTGCATGATCAGGGAGTAATGAGTACATGATCAGGGAGTAATGAGTGCATGATCAGGGAGTGCTGAGTACATGATCAGGGAGTAATGAGTGCATGATCAGGGAGTAATGAGTACATGATCAGGGAGTGCTGAGTACATGATCAGGGAGTGCTGAGTACATGATCAGGGAGTGCTGAGTGCATGATCAGGGAGTAATGAGTACATGATCAGGGAGTAATGAGTACATGATCAGGGAGTGCCGAGTACATGATCAGCGAGTGCTGAGTGCATGATCAGGGAGTAATGAGTGCATGATCAGGGAGTGCTGAGTACATGATCAGGAAGTAATGAGTACATGATCAGGAAGTAATGAGTACATGATCAGGGAGTAATGAGTACATGATCAGGGAGTAATGAGTACATGATCAGGGAGTAATAAGGGCATGATCAGCGAGTGCTGAGTGCATGATCAGGGAGTAATGAGTGCATGATCAGGGAGTAATGAGTACATGATCAGGGAGTAATGAGTACATGATCAGGGAGTAATAAGGGCATGATCATGGAGTAATGAGTACATGATCAGGTAGTAATGAGTACATGATCAGGGAGTGCTGAGTACATGATCTGGGAGTAATGAGTACATGATCAGGGAGTGCTGAGTGCATGATCAGGGAGTAATGAGTACATGACATAAGGGCATGATCATGGAGTAATAAGGGCATGATCAGGGAGTAATAAGGGCCTGATCATGGAGCAATAAGGGCATGATCAGGTAGTAATGAGTACATAATCAGTGAGTGCAGAGTGTATGATCAGGGAGTGCCGAGTGTATGATCAGGGAGTAATGAGTGCATGATCAGGGAGTAATGAGCGCATGATCAGGGAGTAATGAGCGCATGATCAGGGAGTAATGAGTACATGATCAGGGAGTAATGAGTACATGATCAGGGAGTGCCGAGTGTATGATCAGGGAGTAATGAGTACATGATCAGGGAGTAATGAGTACATGATCAGGGAGTAATGAGCGCATGATCAGGGAGTAATGAGTACATGATCAGGGAGTAATGAGTACATGATCAGGGAGTAATAAGTGCATGATCAGCGAGTGCTGAGTGCATGATCAGGGAGTGCTGAGTGCATGATCAGGGAGTGCTGAGTGCATGATCAGGGAGTAATGAGTGCATGATCAGGGAGTAATGAGTACATGATCAGGGAGTAATGAGCGCATGATCAGGGAGTAATGAGTACATGATCAGGGAGTAATGAGCGCATGATCAGGGAGTAATGAGTACATGATCAGGGAGTAATGAGTACATGATCAGGGAGTGCAGACACCTAATGGAGTCATATAAATAAAGATAAAAGACAATGATATTACTCCAGGATCTCTAACCCGGAGGTAGGTAGTGCTGGATCATACCTGGGGCAACTGGGGCCACACACAAACATTTCCCCTCCCCCTCCCCTCTGATAAGAAGGCAGTAATATAATGTGGCTGCTAGCACAGGCAGAGGAGGAGGTCTGTCTGCAGTAATAGGAAACTGCAAGCTGAGAGTTTATGGCTTCCTATTGGTCCGTGCTGTCACCCACACTAGGCAGTGAGCATGGCGCAGCGCTGTTGGTATGTGGCCGTATTTTCCAACAGGCCCCCTCAAGTCACTTGCCCTGAGGCCCCACAAATATTATCCTGGCCCTTGGTCATGGTCTGCAGTGGGTGCTATAACTTACAAATACACAATACAATCCAGTGGAAGCCGCATCTTACAGGGCACCACAACTATGACACCTGATCACACAGATCAGCCAATCCCTTGCCGAGAAACGTAGCTTCAGCTTATTAGGGGGTCACCCCGCCAAGACACCCACCTTCTTCGAACCCGTCACGAAAGGATCCCGAGCGGCTGATGGTCCTGGTCTTGTCGTCTAGTGACATGGAGCTGTTCCGGAAGCGGTTTTCGCCGTAGGGATCACTTGAGCCGTCCGTGGTGGACAGGCTGTGAGTGCGCAGCATGGCCGGGTTAGCCAGACATATCTGAGCAGAGGTGGTAGGGCTTGCTGAAAAGAGACAGGACATCACCATGACACGTCACCCAATTCACAGGCAGGTCCCCTCGCCCTGCATTCAGGGACAGCCTACAAGCCAGAAGGTCACGTAACTGCTCGATTACAATCATTTATGGCTTAAATTGATCATGAGAGTGAGGGGACATCCGGAGCGGTTTTATTACTTGTGACAGAAGGAGGCGGCGCACAAGTGACCACACCCATCTGCGTGGCTCGGGTAAACGTCTGCTCCCCATGTCAACCTCCGTAAACCTACCGATGGAGCCACGCTCATATAGCCTTCTCTGCTGCACCTAGGTGCACCAAGATTCATTAGCATAAGCCTTTCATCTATTGTTCTCAGCTGCAATACAATACAGAGAGAACAATACAGCAGGGGATTAAGTCCGACTGCCCTGGCTCACTTACTCCTATTAAAGGGATAGATGAGCAGGGCTCCACCTGTATGCCCTTCAGCAGAAATCTAGGTGCACAGATCAAGCAGCACAGCGTAGCCGAAGCACTGTGCAACGGGCTTCATAAATCACATCCAAATCACAGAACGGCCACCGCTTGACCACGAGAAACTCACCGAGCTGGGAAAAGTTAAATCTAGTGCCGGAAGGCGACATCATGGTGGAGCCTGGGGAGAACGGGGAACTATTGGCAGTGTCCTGGAGCCCTCCAGCTGAGTGAGATCGCAGCCATTCTTTTGTATCATCCTGGCTTCTGACCTGAGAAGATGGGGCGTACCTAATGGAGCGAGGAAACAGAACACAGCAATTGTGGAGGATGACAATGAAATATGCACCAGACAGACACAATGTTGACGATCAGTTTGTCGGCAGCGCGATGCTGAGCCCCCATTGCCGTCACAGTACTCACGTTACTTAGTGACGGCAGTACAAGTGTATACATGCTTTACAGTATTATCAACTTACACTGCTGACGCGGTTACAAACAGTCACCATAGCGGCATAGTGTGCTCTACATGACGGTGCCGACATTGTGACCGTCGGCAAACAATAGCCGTCCTGTATATAACACTACTGTTGACAATCGTTCAATCTGGTGGGTCAATGGGTCTGTATCCCAGCCTGCAATTATGCCTTGTCCAGGGCAGTATATGGGTCATAGTGTTCATTCTAGCACCCTGCACCTTTCAAAACACGTGCAGCTCCTCTTTCCTGCCTGGGGTGTCGCTCTCTGCTCTGGTGCTTCTCAGCACACACAGGTCTGTATCACAGCAGTGAGTAACAGATCAGAGTGTGCTGAGAAGCACCAGAGCACAGAGTGACACCCCAGGCAGGAAAGAGGAACTGCACGTGTTTTGAAAGGTGCAGGGTGCTAGAATGAACAATAGGTCATGCTTCCCTGTACGTAGTCACGGACTAATAACAGGGTGATACATTAGAGCATAGGTACTTGTGTTGAAGTTTTACGACATCGACTTCATATAACATTTGCGCGCAGATGACGGGGCATGTAATGTGATGGTACACTGGCACACTCATGGTTTGGGTTTTCATTGCATACACACCCTGCTATTTCTATGAATTCATTAGCAAAATACGGTACAGCGAAACACGGACATTCCCGCAGCGTAGTGACTAAAGCACGGATCTAGTCACCAGGCAGCGGGTGCAGCGCCACCCGGTGAGAAATGCTGGAACATGCAACAAAAGGTAAAACATTCATTCCAACACCCTGACAGCTGCATCAGAAGATTCTTCCTGTGTTCCCTACTCCGGAGAGAGGGGATAAACTCTATACTCCGTGTGAGCTTAGTAGGGATCATTATCAGTGGCCAGAAGGTGAGATATACCCACCTGTTCCATTCCGCACATAGGGGGCGTACTCTGTGACAGTAACTGAAAGCTGAGGCTTCATGTTGGGTACAATTACTGGGGAAAAGGGGTATTTTGGGGATTTATTACTAATTTCACCATTTACATGCAACACAAAAACCTTTTTAAATGACAGAAAAGAACAACGTCTCCCAAGCACAACACACGGCAAAGGTCACCGGGGTACGCCAATACCTGAATCCCTTCTTAGGCAAAGTGTTTCTACCAAGATGAAGATCGCTGCAGCAAAGAGGAGAGAAAACTTCAGAGATGGGGGAAGAGCTAGCGGCAGGGGGGTGCAGAGGAACCGGTCACACGTTCCTGGGGACAGCGGGAAACTTCAACACAAACGTGCAGACAGGAACCACGTGGAACGTGCAACGTGAAGACTCACAAGTCCAGTGTTGTGAGGATACAACAACCACACAGCGTACAGGGCAGGGCAATGGGATGTTTGACTGAAAGGTGCAGTGTGGCTAATTGTATTGACCGCTCAAGCCAGCAGGACGGAGAGGGTGTTATTCCGGAAATTCCCCCATTCTCAAGTGGCAGACACTTTGTAACTTCTGATGAGCCCTTAAAAGTTCTACGTCCTACTTGTGAAAGTTATAGGCTCATTCGCATGGAAGTCTGGGGTATTTGAACCCCTCATCTCTCTTGTTCTGCCTTGTCTGGGGCCAAAGATCAACAAGTGTCTTGATTATTCCACAGGAAACATTTACAGGGGGTCACTACCATCGTGTGACTTTCACAACTTGCCCTGCCCTCATGCAACTTGTACTAAATTATTCTCTTTATCTTTCTGGCTTCCTTCTGTGCTCTTCAGCCACGTGTTTACACAATCTGGTAGAACGGATTACTGTTACTGCTCTGGGATAAGACAACTTCCTTCTGTGCTCTTCAGCCACGTGTTTACACAATCTGGTAGAACTGATTACTGTTACTGCCCTGGGATAAGACGAAACGCTGCTCTCACAATAGCATTATATCTCATGCAGGCAACAGAGACTAAGTCCAGGGCTACCCAAATAAGCAAATGTGATGATATAAAGGTATGGCTGAAAGGTAAAGATAGAAGCTAAGTAGGAAAAGACATGGTATTTAGCAAAAGTTGCAGGATGGCATGCACAAGCCGGTAAATTAAAGCCATGTGAAGGTGGAAACCCCTTTAAAAGAGGTTGCTTTACTTTCTACAGTAGAATTCCCATTGCATCCGTATAATCAGGAATTTTAAAGGAAGATTATTGCTGGCTTTTGGGAGCTCCTATTGCACATAGGGGGTCATTCCGAGTTGTTCGCTCGTTATTTTTTCCCCGCTACGGAGCGATTAGTCGCAAACTGCACATGTGCAATGTACGCAGTGCGCCTGCGCCAAGTAAATTAGCTCAAAAGTTTGGTATTTTACTCACGGTGTAACAAAGTTTTTTCATCGTTCTGGTGATCGGAGTGTGATTGACAGGAAGTGGGTGTTTCTGGGCGGAAACTGACCCTTTTCTGGGAGTGTGCGGAAAAACGCAGGCGTGTCAGGGAAAAACGCGGGAGTGTCTGGAGAAACGGGGGAGTGGCTGGCCGAACGCTGGGCGTGTGTGTGACGTCAAACCAGGAACGAAACTGACTGAACTGATTGCTATTTGTGAGTAGGTTTCGAGCTACTCAGAAACTGCTAAGAAATTGCTATTCGCAATTCTGCTAATCTTTCGTTCGCAATTCTGCTATGCTAAGATACACTCCCAGTAGGCGGCGGCCTAGCGTGTGCAAAGCTGCTAAAAGCAGCTAGCGAGCGAACAACTCGGAATCACCCCCATAGTAAAAGTTATATACACAGTTATATATGGCCACATCTGCACAATGACATTTTCCATGTATATTCTAGACATAATAATGAAAAAGTATGGACCATTAATATGTCTTATCGAACAATATGCAGCATTTATAGTTGGCTGCACTGGATTATTCCTACAGATAACTCAGCGGATAGGAACTGACATTTATAAATACAACTTACTACCGCTTTCCCTTACGTAGCTAATTACTGGGAACATATGAAGCTGCGCACACCCCATACGCCCTGGACTTTCTCCAGCTGTTTGCTAATCCGGAGCCGGTGCCAAGAGCATAATGAGAAGATAACATTAACAAGGGTGGCATTTATCTATTCTAGCACAGCTCCCTGTAATAATGAGAAACCCTATGTACGTAACATCTGCAGCGGGACAGAGAAGTGAGAACCGTTTGTCTTTGCTGTGAATTATGACATCATGTTTCAGACACACAAGACACAGCCTGAGAGATAATCGCTGATCCAAGTAGGTGAGAATGAGACGGCACAACAGACGTGATGACAAGCGGACAGGACGTAGCCTGTGAAAAAGCCACATGCCGGGAAAGAAGCCGGCCGCCAGCGGCGACACCCTTGCCAGCGCAACTCGGGACTGACAGCGGCTTCTTTCCGCAAAAGACAAACAACACAACGCGGAGCGGGGCAGGCTGTGTACAGCGGCGTCAGACACCATTACCTGTCCTGCTTCCTGGGCAGAGTATTTCTGCTGAATTTGGGACTAGCACCCGGAGAAGAGAGAGGACTACAGCAACGGGGGAAACATTAAGCAGAAGGGAAAAAAAAAAAAAAACATTAGTAAAAAAAAATAATTATAATAAGAATTTACTTACCGATAATTCTATTTCTCGTAGTCCGTAGTGGATGCTGGGGACTCCGTCAGGACCATGGGGGATTAGCGGCTCCGCAGGAGACAGGGCACAAAAGTAAAAGCTTTAGGATCAGGTGGTGTGCACTGGCTCCTCCCCCTATGACCCTCCTCCAAGCCTCAGTTAGGATACTGTGCCCGGACGAGCGTACACAATAAGGAAGGATTTTGAATCCCGGGTAAGACTCACACCAGCCACACCAATCACACTGTACAACCTGTGATCTGAACCCAGTTAACAGCATGATAACAGCGGAGCCTCTGAAAAGATGGCTCACAACAATAATAACCCGATTTTTGTAACAATAACTATGTACAAGTATTGCAGACAATCCGCACTTGGGATGGGCGCCCAGCATCCACTACGAACTACGAGAAATAGAATTATCGGTAAGTAAATTCTTATTTTCTCTGACGTCCTAAGTGGATGCTGGGGACTCCGTCAGGACCACGGGGATTATACCAAAGCTCCCAAACGGGCGGGAGAGTGCGGATGACTCTGCAGCACCGAATGAGAGAACTCCCGGTCCTCCTCAGTCAGGGTGTGCCCCTGACCAAGTAGCTGCTCGGCAAAGTTGTAAAGCCGAGACCCCTCGGGCAGCCGCCCAAGATGAGCCCACCTTCCTTGTGGAATGGGCATTTATATATTTTGGCTGTGGCAGGCCTGCCACAGAATGTGCAAGCTGAATTGTACTACACATCCAACTAGCAATCGTCTGCTTAGAATCAAGAGCACCCAGTTTATTGGGTGCATACAGGATAACAGCAAGTCAGTTTTCCTGACTCCAGCCGTCCTGGAAACCTATATTTTCAGGGCCCTGACAACATCTAGCAACTTGGAGTCCTCCAAGTCCCTAGTAGCCGCAGGTACCACAATAAGCTGGTTCAGGTGAAACACTGACACCACCTTAGGGAGAAACTGGGGACGAGTCCGCAGCTCTGCCCTGTCCGAATGGACAATCAGATATGGGCTTTTGTGAGACAAAGCCGCCAATTCTGACACTCGCCTGGCCGAGGCCAGGGCCAACAGCATGGTCACTTTCCATGTGAGATATTTCAAATCCACAGATTTGAGCGGTTTAAACCAATGTGATTTGAGGAATCCCAGAACTACGTTGAGATCCCACAGTGCCACTGGAGGCACAAAAGGGGGTTGTATATGCAGTACTCCCTTGACAAACTTCTGGACTTAAGGAACTGAAGCCAATTCTTTCTGGAAGAAAATCGACAGGGCCGAAATTTGAACCTTAATGGACCCCAATTTGAGGCCCATAGACACTCCTGTTTGCAGGAAATGCAGGAATCGACCGAGTTGAAATTTCTTCGTGAAGCCTTCCTGGCCTCACACCACGCAACATATTTTCGCCACATGTGGTGATAATGTTGTGCGGTCACCTCCTTCCTGGCTTTGACCAGGGTAGGAATGACCTCTTCCGGAATGCCTTTTTCCCTTAGGATCCGGCGTTCAACCGCCATGCCGTCAAACGCAGCCGCGGTAAGTCTTGGAACAGACATGGTACTTGCTGAAGCAAGTCCCTTCTTAGCGGCAGAGGCCATGAGTCCTCTGTGAGCATCTCTTGAAGTTCCAGGTACCAAGTCCTTCTTGGCCAATCCGGAGCCACGAGTATAGTTCTTACTCCTCTACGTCTTATAATTCTCAGTACCTTGGGTATGAGAAGCAGAGGAGGGAACACATACACTGACTGGTACACCCACGGTGTTACCAGAACGTCCACAGCTATTGCCTGAGGGTCTCTTGACCTGGCGCAATACCTGTCCAGTTTTTTGTTCAGGCGGGACGCCATCATGTCCACCTTTGGTCTTTCCCAATGGTTCACAATCATGTGGAAGACTTCCCGATGAAATCCCCACTCTCCCGGGCGTCGGAATGAACACTGCTGACAGTGCTATCACCTGATTTTCCGCCCAGCGAAGAATCCTTGCAGTTTCTGCTATTGCCCTTCTGCTTCTTGTGCCGCCCTGTCTGTTTACGTGGGCGACTGCCGTGATGTTGTCCCACTGGATCAATACCGGCTGACCTTGAAGCAGAGGTCTTGCTAAGCTTAGAGCATTGTAACTTGCCCTTAGCTCCAGTATATTTATGTGGAGAGAATTCTCCAGACTTGATCACACTCCCTGGAAATTTTTTCCCTGTGTGACTGCTCCCCAGCCTCTCAGGCTGGCATCCCTGGTCACCAGGACCCTTCCTGAATGCCGAATCTGCGGCCCATTAGTAGATGAGTACTTTGCAGCCACCGCAGAAGAAACTCCCTTGTCCTTGGAGACAGGGTTATCCGCTGATGCATCTGAAGATGCGATCCGGACCATTTTTCCAGCAGATCCCACTGAAAAGTTCTTGCGTGAAAACTGCCGAATGGAATCGCTTCGTAAGAAGCCACCATTTTTCCCAGGACCCTTGTGCAATGATGCACTGACACTTTTCCTGGTTTTAGGAGGTTCCTGACTAGCTCGGATAACTCCCTGGCTTTCTTCTCCGGGAGAAACACCCTTTTCTGGACTGTGTCCAGAATCATCCCTAGGAACAGCCGATGTGTCGTCGGAAACAACTGCGGTTTTGGAATATTTAGAATCCACCCGTGCTGTCGTAGAACTACTTGAGATAGTGCTACTCCGACCTCCAACTGTTCTCTGGACCTTGCTCTTATCAGGAGGTCGTCCATTTTCTTTGAAGAAGAATCATCATTTCGGCCATTACCTTGGTAAAGACCCGGGGTGCCGTGGACAATCCAAACGGCAGCGTCTGAAACTGATAGTGACAGTTCTGTACCACGAACCTGAGGTACCCTTGGTGAGAAGGGCAAATTGGGACATGGAGGTAAGTATCCCTGATGTCCCGGGACACCCTATAGTCCCCTTCTTCCTGGTTCGCTATCACTGCTCTGAGTGACTCCATCTTGATTTGAACCTTTGTAAGTGTTCAAATATTTCAGATTTAGAATAGGTCTCACCGAGCCTTCTGGCTTCAGTACCACAACATAGTGTGGAATAATACCCCTTTCCTTGTTGTAGGAGGGGTACTTTGATTATCACCTGCTGGGAATACAGCTTGTGAATTGTTTCCAATACTGCCTCCCTGTCGGAGGGAGACGTTGGTAAAGCAGACTTCAGGAACCTGCGAGGGGGAAACGTCTCGACTTTCCAATCTGTACCCCTGGGATCCTACTTGTAGGATCCAGGGGTCCTGTACGGCCCCAGCGTCATGCTGAGAAACTTGGCAGAAGCGGTGGAGGCTTCTGTTCCTGGGAATGGGCTGCCTGCTGCAGTCTTCTTCCCTTTCCTCTATCCCTGGGCAGATATGACTCTTATGGGGACGAAAGGACTGAGGCTGAAAAGACGGTGTCTTTTTCTGCAGAGATGTGACTTAGGGTAAAAACGGTGGATTTTCCAGCAGTTGCCGTGGCCACCAGGTCCGATGGACCGACCCCAAATAACTCCTCCCCTTTATACGGCAATACTTCTTTGTGCCGTTTGGAATCTGCATCACCTGACCACTGTCGTGTCCATAAACATCTTCTGGCAGATATGGACATCGCACTTACTCTTGATGCCAGAGTGCAAATATCCCTCTGTGCATCTCGTATATATAGAAATGCATCCTTTAAATGCTCTATAGTCAATAAAATACTGTCCCTGTCAAGGGTATCAATATTTTTAGTCAGGGAATCCGACCAAGCCACCCCAGCTCTGCACATCCAGGCTGAGGCGATCGCTGGTCGCAGTATAACACCAGTATGTGTGTATATACTTCTTAGGATATTTTCCAGCCTCCTATCAGTTGGCTCCTTGAGGACGGCCCTATCCGGAGACGGTACCGCCACTTGTTTTGATAAGCGTGTGAGCGCCTTATCCACCCTAAGGGGTGTTTCCCAACGCGCCCTAACTTCTGGCGGGAAAGGGTATACCGCCAATAATTTTCTATCGGGGGAAACCCACGCATCATCACACACTTCATTTCATTTATCTGATTCAGGAAAAACTACAGGTAGTTTTTTCACACCCCACATAATACCCTTTTTTGTGGTACTTGTAGTATCAGAAATATGTAACACCTCCTTCATTGCCCTTAACAAGTAACGTGTGGCCCTAAAGGAAAATACGTTTGTTTCTTCACCGTCGACACTGAAATCAGTGTCCGTGTCTGTGTCGACCGACTGAGGTAAATGGGCGTTTTAAAGCCCCTGACGGTGTTTGAGACGCCTGGACAGGTACTATTTTTTTGCCGGCCGTATCTGTTGACATTATCACGTAATTCCTTGAATAAGCCATCCATTCCGGTGTCGACTCCCTAGAGAGTGACATCACCATTACAGGCAATTGCTCCGCCTCCTCACCAACATCGTCCTCATACATGTCGACACACACGTACCGACACACAGCACACACACAGGGAATGCTCTGATAGAGGACAGGACCCCACTAGCCCTTTGGGGAGACAGAGGGAGAGTTTGCCAGCACACACCAAAAACGCTATAATTATACAGGGACAACCTTTATATAAGTGTTTTTCCCTTATAGCATTTTAATATATATAGTCATATCGCCAAATAAGTGCCCCCCCTCTCTGTTTTAACCCTGTTTCTGTAGTGCAGTGCAGGGGAGAGCCTGGGAGCCTTCCCACCAGCATTTCTGTGAGGGAAAATGGCGCTGTGTGCTGAGGAGAATAGGCCCCGCCCCCTTTTCGGCGGGCTTCTTCTCCCGTTTTTCTGAGACCTGGCAGGGGTTAAATACATCCATATAGCCCCCAGGGGCTATATGTGATGTATTTTTAGCCAGAATAAGGTACTATCATTGCTGCCCAGGGCGCCCCCCCAGCGCCCTGCACCCTCAGTGACCGCTGCTATGAAGTGTGCTGACAACAATGGCGCACAGCTGCAGTGCTGTGCGCTACCTTATGAAGACTGAAAAGTCTTCTGCCGCCGGTTTCTGGACCTCTTCACTTTTCGGCATCTGCAAGGGGGTCGGCGGCGCGGCTCCGGGACGAACCCCAGGGTGAGACCTGTGTTCCGACTCCCTCTGGAGCTAATGGTGTCCAGTAGCCTAAGAAGCCAATCCATCCTGCACGCAGGTGAGTTCACTTCTCTCCCCTAAGTCCCTCGATGCAGTGAGCCTGTTGCCAGCAGGACTCACTGAAAATAAAAAACCTAACAAAACTTTTACTCTAAGCAGCTCTTTAGGAGAGCCACCTAGATTGCACCCTTCTCGGCCGGGCACAAAAATCTAACTGAGGCTTGGAGGACGGTCATAGGGGGAGGAGCCAGTGCACACCACCTGATCCTAAAGCTTTTACTTTTGTGCCCTGTCTCCTGCGGAGCCGCTAATCCCCCATGGTCCTGACGGAGTCCCCAGCATCCACTTAGGACGTCAGAGAAATTTAAATATAACGGGGGAGAAAAAAAGTAATTATTTATATGAGTGTTAAAACAACAAAAAAAGTTATTGCTTAGCAGATGGGATGACAATCGTTACTTTGGGTTGTGGCATTGCACCAATATATTCTACCCGTCTGCACGAACATAACTGCGCTGGGAACAGATTACAGGCGGGACGTGTATCAGCCAGTTAGTGCCGCAGGCTGCATGAAACAACATGGTTAGGTCAATGGGTATCCGTTTGGATGGTTGAACGTGTTAAGATCGACAGTCATTAGGTCGACCACTATTGGTCGACACTGACATGGTCGACACATGAAACGGTCGACATGTTTTGTTTTTTTTAAATAGATTTTTAACTTTTTCATACTTTACCATCCACGGTTGGGAACGGTAACACCTTGCCCATGCAAGGGGACGCGGTACACTAATTGGGGTTCCTGGTTATGTTAGGGAAAAAATGACACTAAAACAGTTTAAAAAATCCATGTCGACCTTTTCATGTGTTGACCTGTCCCGCGTCAACCATTTTCACGTGTCGACTATTAATCCATGTCGACCAATAGTCGTAGACCTAATGATTGTCGACCTTAACATGGTCGACCATTCATACCAGAACCAGATCAACGTACTACAGACAGGAAGTTCAGCAGACAGGTCTACTTGTGCTTCTCAGATTGAGACGGGTGTTACAGGAAACTACAGGTAGGGTTCCCGGCTGTAGTATTACATCAGAGACAATGACAGCCCAGCTCAGGGATCCGTCTATAGCTGCATCTTATAAGGAGACCTCTCACTTCCTGCCTGGATAATCACGGGTCAGTCTGGCAGCTTTCTGGGAATAATACTGGATTTGCTGGTCCTTCCTCTCATTCGCTGGTCAGTTAGAATATATCTGTAGTTTATTACGCATCGCTTTTAACCAGGGCACCAGATTATGGTAAAGTAAATAGGATCTATTAAAAATAAATTGGTCATAGTCTATGTGTACGCCATGCCGCCTGATAGCATTACATACAGTCTATTGCAACTAGGACCTTAGAGGCAGAAACTGGTATGTTACGTTATAAATGTCACTTATACGATCAAAGCTGCAGCCAATGAAAAAATTAGGTCCTATAGGAAGAATGTTGGTAACAGGTACGATTCTATTAATGATTTATAATTCTTCACAGTATTATGTGTCTACCATGGCAACCACAGGCACAGGATGTAGTGAATAGAGAGGCTTTGGAACACCCCTCAGAGATCTGTGTACTCTTAAATCCCACCCACCCCTGTCATCACATGATGTCTGGGAGCCTGTGTCTGTATAGCAGACTGACTGTATCTGTGACTGGCAGCCATGTTAGACTCCCCTCCAGAAAGATTTTGAAAAGAGATAATGATTTGTAACAGGACATCCAAGAAATATTGGAAGATATATGCTTAAAGGGTTCTTAACTTGCTAATTACAGAAAAATCCTTCTATGGGGAATCGCTGCTTTAATATAAGCAGTTGTTTTGTGCCTAGAAAGATTTGCAGCACCGATAGATTCTCGAAAATAAAGCAAATAAAATATATCCGAAGATAATGAAACTATCCATCGCTTACTATATCAAACATGAGTATTGGGGACACATTATAACCATACAGAGATAATTGGAGAGTCAGCAGCAGGCAGACTCTCCAATCCTGATCCTATAAAGGGTTGTGTTCTGATTGATTCAGCAAGAAAACCCTCAGAAAACAGATGTCTGGTCACAGCTAAGATGCAATGGGGGTATCTGGGGGGCAATTGTAGAACCCACACAGGGGCAACAAGCTTATATGCAAACTTCTGACTCCAAAGTCACCCTCTCTTTCTACCCCATGACTGGCTGTATGACGTCGCCTTACGTCCATACAATTCTGCCTACACACAACACAAGTGGCCAAAGTACAGAAAGTTATGCCTTTCTCATGTGATCGCTTCCTAGTGACCTGATAGGCTGCTTCTCCTATACTGACTGCTTACAAAATGTCTGCCTCCAACGAACCTCACCACTGTCCATATTTTGGCGTGTTCAGTCTAAAGTCGCAAATCTTGGAAGTGGGCAGGGATTTGTCAAAAGTGAGTGTTCGGGGCTTATTATGTTCTGATTTTGTTGTGTGATATCCAATGCATACTGACCACCACTATAAAGAGGCGCCTGGAGACTAGGCGTAGGCCCGGGAGTGTGGGAAGGTGGAGAAATTTCTGGGCAAATGCTCCACCTCCAACCACTGCAGACCGCCCCTTTCCACTCGTTAATAACATTTCTGTTTTTCTCAAAAAATTGGATGTACAGCACGGAGCTCGTTAATACATACAGTCTAGGATAAACACCTTTATATATGGTTGAAGGGGAAAACATAAACTGTTTGCTGTAGTTTAAACATAACAGATGATTCCTATATGTAAGACAGCAAGATGGCCTTTCAGAGATATATGGCAGCAGCCAGTGAGCAACTTCTACATTATTTTCTGAGTGAACACCGCTGCGTTGTTCAAAGAAAGATAATGTTTTAAATCAGTGACCGTCCCTAATGTAGAAGAATGTGGACCACTTACCTCTCTGACATGGCCGTCTTTACGCTGTTGGTCCTCGCAAAGCCAGACATGGAGTCATCCCTAGGCGACGCAGTCAGCGTGCTGGGAGAATTATTGCTGCTCAGAGATATGTCTATAGACTCACAGCTGGTGTGGAGGCTGCTGACTGACTGGTATCCCAAGCCGTCCTTACCAACCGCGGACGAGCTGCTGGCGTTGGTGCCCCAGGTCAGACTATTGGAGGGCACCGAGTGGGCAGAACCGGGGCTGGACGCCAGCGGGGAGGGGTTTAAATCCATGTTCTTGCCGTACAGGGGGCTGCTGCCTCCGCTGCTCAGGATGCCACTCCCAGAGGGCGAGTCCGGGTGGGACTGGGCACTCATGGTGGCGTGAGGGTTGGAAATGATCACGGAATTCTTCATGTTCTCCGAAGTGGTCACAGAGCCCTGTTTATTCGGCTTGCCGCCAAAGAGCCTGCAAATGGGAGACCAGAATCAGCTCTGAGCAAAAGGAAGTTTAATAAAAGCATGTCATGCTGGGACTTCTAGTACCACAGCAGCTGGTAAGCTACCTGTTGCCTATCTCTGTCTTAATAGGAGGAGTCCGTGAAATGCTTAAAAGAATAAGTATAACATCAATGAATGGGGCCGATGTATTAACCTGGAGAAGGCATAAGGAAGTGATAAACCAGTGATAAGCGCAAGGTGATAAACGTACCAGCCAATCAGCTACTAGCTGTTAATGTACCTATTGGAGCTGATTGGCTGGTGCGTTTATCACCTTGCACTTATCACTGGTTTATCACTTCCTTATGCCTTCTCCAGGTTAATACATCTGCCCCACTAGACTATAAAATACCTTTTTGCAATATCAGAGTCCTCAGCTGCTATAAAGTACATAATGGGGCAGATGTATGAACCTGGAGAAGGCATAAGGAAGTGATAAACCAGTGATAAGTGCAAGGTGATAAACGCACCAGCCAATCAGCTCTAATATGTAAATTAACAGTTAGAAGCTGATTGGCTGGTGCGTTTATCACCTTACACTTATCACCGGTTTATCACTTCCTTATGCCTTCTCCAGGCTTAATACATCTGCCCCATTGTGTTTGGTTTAAAACGTTATATACTAATTGTTTTTCCAGCAAGACACATTGACGTGCGTTACTCTGCATGCACTCTCTGCACACCTGCATTTACACACGAGTGGTGAGTAGAAGCTGCCCTATTACCTGGTCAGGTCAAATACAATATCAGCTATAGACTTCAATGCAACAGCGCCCCTTGTGGCAACGGGAAGACTTACCGCTTCTCTTTACCATAATATTATAGAACGTGTTCTGAGAATAAGGAACCTACCTGCGCAGTGTTGGCGAGGACACATCTGGGTACTTGCTCCCCTGCTGACGAGTACTGTTAGGAGCCCCATGAGACGTCAGGGTCATTTTAACAGAGTTACCCGAGGCTACACTCTCATTGTCCGACGAGATCCCTTTTTCCCGGTCGGTTTGGTTGATGAGCCCAGATATGGAGTTGCCGAGAGTCATCTTGCTGGTCTCTCTCAGTTTGGGGACAGGAAGGCCAGCGGACTTGCTGCTGATGTTGGAATCAATGCTACTGGTGCTGGAACGGTTGCCGGTGCCGCTACGTGACTTGCTGGGCCGTGGTAAGCTGCGGTATTGGAGATTAGTTCTGGCACTAAGCTGCAGGTATCCGTCATCATGGTTCGGAGAGCCGTCCACACTTGCCTTGCGGCTGGAAGACCTGCCAATGAGTCCTGAAGACTTCGGCATTTTCCCTAGAGTAGCAGAACCGCTGGTGATGGTGGCACCGCTGGTGGTAATGATAGGCATGCCAACGACTGTACTACCCGGCTTTTTAAACCCAAAGGTATTTGTGTTGGTAGTAATTGTCCTTGAGGTACTGCTGGGGGGTTTCTTCGTCTCGTCCCCACTGCTGCGGCCCGTGTCTGATGGGGAACGTTTCACCTGAGCGGACTTTGGGGAGTGTCGGCCTTTTTCCGACACCTTCGCATCATCCGTTTTCCCTGTAGCAATGTGGAAAGACAGTGAGAACATATAAGCATGCCACATAAAAATTATACATATATAATAACCGCGTCACCGGATTGGCAACAATACAAAAGTGTCCTTTCCTTCTTACACTCGCTGACGGTACAGTACGGCATAGTATATAGTATAACTCTTTATTCTCAATAAGTCTATAAACCCACAAAGCCAGTGAGGTCCCTTCCCAGACTGCGAATAGAAGAGGTTTCCTTTGATCACATATAACCCTGCCAGGGGCACGTTCCGGAGCACAGATCCCCTGTCTATCCTGCAATGTCCTGTGGAAGTGGATGTGTAATTCATATCTACGTACATAAAAGGATATGAAAAGACTCCGTGGGGCTCAGCCGCTATATAACGTTACTAAGCCGCAGATACGCAATTCATAAAAGATACCCAATCCGCGATGTGATGTTACGTACGCTGATTATTTACAGAAGCCATAAGAATAATGTTAGTATTAGTATAATCTCTGACCGCTGCATCGAGTATATACATTATTAACAGAAAGATTCATTGCAACACGGTAATTAATATAAGGCGATTGTAACAATTTGTACTTTTGCACAACACTTATAATGCACAGTGGGCCTAATTCAAGGTTGATTGTAAATCAAAATTTTTCGCTAATGGGCAAAATGATTTTGTATTGCAGGTGGGGCAGATGTAACATGTGCAGAGAGAGTTAGATTTGGGTGGGTTATATTGTTTCTGTGCAGGGTAAATACTGGCTGCTTTATTATTACACTGCAATTTAGATTTTGGTTTGAACACACCTCACCCAAATCTAACTCTCTCTGCATGTGTTACATCTGCCCCACCTGCAGTGCACATTTTGCCCATTAGGGGGGATCGTTATGAAATACCTCCAATCAAAATCCCAACGGTTGAAATCCCGACAGCAATTGACCGACGGTCAAAATCCCAACATGGACAAAAACCCGACATTTAAAATACTGACAAGGTCAAAATACCGACATGTAAAATGCAGACAGGTCAAAATACCGACATGCGTTTTTCATTGTTTTTTTTTGTGTGTGTATGTCGACATGGACACCATATAAGTGTACCGCGTCCCCTCGCATGGCTCGCTACGCTCGGCACACTATTATATTTCCCCTCCACGTCCACTGGGATGGTAAAGTATGAACAAGTCGGTCTCAATGGAAAAATCATGAAAAACTCCTGTCGGCATTTTGACCTGTCGGTATTTTGACCTTGTCGGGTTTTTCACCGCTGGTCACTTGCTGTCGGGATTTCGACCGTCGGGATTTTGATTGGAGGTAAATTGACTGCATCCCCATTAGGGGACAACGTTGTTTTACAATCAACCTTGAATTAGGCCCCATATGCAGTCTTGTAAGTAACATCTTTATGAACAGTGATGTTATTAGATAACCATGTGTATTATAAGGAATAACATATTACAGTACTGTATATTATAAGTCACATTGGATTTCGGTATGAATGAGCTCAGCCTGGAGCCTTGTGACTTATACTGTAATACCCATATCACTGGCACTCGGTACAATGGAGGTACCGAGGGGGGGGTTATTTTGTTTCTGTGCAGGGTAAATACTGGCTGCTTTGTTTTTACACTGCAATTTAGATTTCAGTTTGAATACACCCCACCCACATCTAACTCTCTCTGCACATGTTAAATCTGCCTCCCCTGCAGTGCACATGGTTTTGCCCAACTGCTAAAAATATTCCTGCTGCGATCAACTTGGAATTACCCCCAATGTACCATATGTAATGTGGCTCTGACCATCATCTTACCTGTCCCAGGTGTTTTCAGAGTTCCGGTGGCGGTAGTCTTGGTGCGAGGGCTTGTGATCCCCACCTGAGCCGTCATTCCACGTCTCCAGGAGCCCGTCTGGGAGATGACCGTGTTTTTCCTGCCAGATGTGCTCTTATCGGACTCATCGGACAGGTCCGAGGGCTTCTCTCTCCACTTACACCCGGGATCCATCTTCACGCCGTTGTCTGCGCCACCATCCGCTCTCTTCAAATCATCGCCGGGCCACAGTGCATTGCGGTCAATGTGTAAATGCTTCTCTGCGTCAGTCTATGGGATGCAAGGTGAACAGCGGGTGAATGAGGCATTCTGGGTAGGGAAAGTGGTTACCTTATAGCGCACGTAATTCAGACTGGCCGCCTCTAATGAACCTTTATTCACATTCTAGACATTTAGGGCCTAATACAGACCTGAACGCTGTTGTACGATTTCGCAAGGCGGAGATGATCAAATGACTGCGCATGCATATGGATCGTAATGCGCACGCGCGAGGCCAAACTGCGAAAAGCCATCGGCGTCTTTTTTGATCGCTAGGCATTTGCAAGTTGATTGACAGGAAGAGGCTGTTTGTGGGTGGTAACTAGACGTTTTCTGGGAGTATCAGGAAAAACGCAGGCGTTCCCAAGCATTTTCATAGAGGGTGTGTGACGTCAGCTCCGGCCCCGATCAGCCTGTTTCTGTCACACAGTAGGAGTAAGACCTGGGCTACGCACAGACTGCCAACAGATTTGCAGCTGACCGCGCGTTTGCAAAGCTTTTCGCACGGCGTACGCAGACTTGCGCGTGGCGGATTTTCACTCTGGGCGGTGACTATCTGAGCTCTTGCCTATACTAAATATACAAGACAGAGCGGGACTTGTAGGTGAGAACCCTGGAACTTTTTCCAACAGCACCTGAGGTAAAGTAATGAGACATCAGATAGGCACGTGGCACTAATTCATCTCATCCACAAGGACGTAAACTACTTTGTACCGCTGAACGGTCACCAAATTAACTCATTAACAGCGCCGGACACTGAATAGGATTGTGCGTGGTAATGTTTATCATTACACTGAAAGCAAAACTGTATTATTATAATAATAGCTGTATACTATATACACCCTGCGGTTGTATCATGGGTAACCCTTAGTAAATTCACGTGGCACCTCACCTGACACAAAACAAAGAGACGAGGAGTTTGTTTCCATAACAGAAACGGAGACACTCGTCCCAAAATAGCAGCTCGCTCTGCATACCGGTCAGACCACAAGCACCTAGCACCCTGGCAGCAGCTGGACTGGGTTATTACGTGCTGTATTATGTCTGCGGCTGATGAAGACGCAGGCGGAAGCTCACCGACAGTAACAGCAGCCGCATCTGTACATACGGCCGTGCCTATTAGGACAAGCCCCGGCCATTTGTTAGGGCCTATTAGCGCAGATGGACGCCGATAGCGCACACACGGGGGAAATAAATGTCATCTACAATCATTGTCTGACTGCGTTTATTTGATACTGATCTAAATGGGTCGTTATTACAAGCGTGTGGCCTGATAACAGGTGCAGGACCACATACGTGGCTAATATCGCTGCAGATGTCGCAGCCAACACGAAGAATGAACCATGCTGACCTGTCACATAGGGGTCTCTGAAGGTGGCGCACCAAGGTTCCCCTATAGTAAACTGTACAGGGAGAAAACTAGGGTGCGGTGAATATAAACGTATGCAGAGACAAGTGACTGTGGCTTTAGGACATATACACGCGGCTGAAGACCTCAGCATATGTTATATGGCACCCACCAAGGCCAGAGCAGCTGGAATATCCGTATTACGTACTCTCCAGCGCACTCTGGGGGTCATTCCGAGTTGATCGCTAGCTGCCGTTGTTCGCAGCGCAGAGATCAGGCTAAAAATCGGCATTTCTGCACATGCACCGCAATGCGCACGCGCGACGTACGGGTACAAAGTCCTTTGTGGTTTTGCACAGGTTCTAGCGAAGCTTTCAGTCGCACGGCACAACGCAGGAAGATTGACATGAAGTGGGCGTTTCTGGGTGTCAACCAACTGTTTTTAGGGAGTGCTTAGAAAAACGCAGGCGTGCCAGGGAAAACGCAGGCGTGGCTGGGCGAACGCTGGGCGGGTGTGTGACGTCAAAAGCCGTCCCACCATTGTTAGAATCAACGCACACGAAGAGTAACTACAGGGATGGTCTTGTTTTGCACAAAATGATTTTGCAGGCGCTCTGCTGCACGGGCGTTCACACTTATGCAAAGCGAAAATACACTCCCCAGTAGGCGGCGACAATGCGTTTGCACGGCTGCTAAAAACTGCTAGCGAGCGATCAACTCGGAATGACCCCCTCTGGCCGGGCTTGTCATGTGCAGGGCGTGTCACATCCCTATTCCCCCCCCACATCTCCCTACCTGGGTGGTCGTCAGCCTACCTGCACGTCAAGGGTTTTCCGCGAAGATGCCGGCGTGTTGGCGTACGAGCTGATAGAGGAGCTGGTGTTGATATCATCTGTACTCAGGTTGTCGATGGTATCGCTGATCCCACTGCTCACTGAGCTGCTGTCATCCCAGCTGAAAGAAACAGAACGAGCGGTTACCATACCAGCTGGAAACATCTACACAGAGCGCAGTAAACCCCCTGCATATCAGTGCAGCACGTAGCAATAACACTTCTGCACAGCATGCCGGCTGCACTGCTATAATAATACTCCTCATTCCTGCTACCACACTGCCGACACGGGAGATCGGGCATCCAAATAAGCTACAACCAAATTAAACGGAACTGAAATGATGTGGTGTTTAGCCAGGGATATACGAAGCTCGGACGGAAAGGCCAGAGTGTCACAAAAGCATTGCATTCAGCAGGCCAGGGCTGGCCTTGGAGTGAGGGCCCGCTGGGTGGGGTACAACGTGGGCTTACGCCTGCCTGTACTGCATACCCTCCCTGTAACATACACATCTCACCTCTCCCGCCTGGCGCTTCCCGGGGAGCACATAGGAAAGTGCTGGGAGAAGGCCGCCCCTCGTCTCTCACGTACGGTACAGTAATCTCACATTCCTCCAGCAATATTTTGGGCACTGCCCTGTTTGTGTTATGAATTCCCTGGAGGGCTTGGATCTACTGGAACAGTTATGTTGGCGGTACACACAAGCCAGATACGCAGTCCTGGCCCCGACCCAGAGACGTTCGCACTGCCATGAAATATATCTAAGTACAGACAGAGGAGCTGGAGGAGACCCGGCGGCCGTTGCCCTGTCCTGCAGGAAAAGGACGTGGACCCACGAATGCACTAACACAGGGGTTAGGGTTTGCAGAACTCCGGCCAGATAGCTGGAGCAGGCGGAACCAGACCTCCACATTATCAGCACAGATCTGTACTAATAATACAACTAAAATACACACAGAGACTGAATTGCATTAACCCCTGAAAGGGAAATAAATAGTAGTCTTTGGGGTCTATTTACTAAAGCCTTGAATGGAGATAAAGTGGATGGAGATAAAATACCGGCCAATCAGCTCCTATCTGCCACGTCACAGGCTAGGTTTGAAAAATGACAGTTAGGAGCTGGTTGACTGATACTTTATCTCCATCGAAGGTTTAGTAAATAGACCCCCAAATGTATAAAGTGCTGTATCAGGGGCAGGCGACGTGTTGAACTACAGCTGCTGTGGAACTGCAAATCCCAGCAGGCCCTGCCAGTTTTGCGGTTAGGGTGTGCTGGGATGTGCAGTCCTAATCTGGCTGAATATTTCCATAGTGTCAGAGTGCGGACGGTATAAGAGGAGTGTATGATACAAGATCCGTGCATGTAACGAAGTAATCGCTGCAATATATAAGACAGTATACCTGCTTTATGCGTAAGGCGCAATGCCTGACGCAGTGTAAGAGGTCACGCTAATCACAATAGGAACGTAATGTAAAGACAATGTGTTACCTTTGAGAACCTATTCCATAGGTGCTGTCACATATATTTACCTTGAACAAGATAAGCTCCCATTTGTCACAGACGCAAAGGTAAAGAAACGCAGACTGGACGCATAGAACGCAGTTTAGATGATTCCACTTGCGCTGCCAACACCAGTTTATACGCAGCCTAAATGTGTAACATACGGCAGAAGGGCACAGGGCAGAGAGGACTCTGCTACCTGGCGTTGCGACAAATCTGAGAATAACGCAGTTGCGTATTATACCTTAGGACAGCGCTGGATAGGATTATGTCAGAGAAAGGGAGAGACCGTACACATCTGTAACGCAGCGGGGAACGGGGGTACTCCCAGCAGAGAATCCCGGGACACAGCAGTAAAGGGGTGAAACTGTCACGTGTTCATCTTTACATTAATCATCCCACCGGGGAACGGGGGTACTCCCAGCAGAGAATCCCGGGACACAGCAGTAAAGGGGTGAAACGGTCACGTGTTCATCTCTACATTGATCATCCCACCGGAGAACGGGGGTACTCCCAGCGGAGAATCCTGGGACACAGCAGTAAAGGGGTGAAACGGTCACGTGTTCATCTCTACATTAATCATCCGATCTTCTCCATAAACGCAGCTAACAATGGCTTCTCTGTTACAGTAACGGCAGGAAATTCCCTATGGGTCCATGGTGTGGATATGATGCAGACGTATGATAGTTATAATGTGCTGTACAGGGTACCGGCTGGGGGACAGAAGCCAGTGAGGATGTAAAGTAATACAGATAACTTTATCTCAGTACTGAGGGGAACTAGCCCTCTCTGTACACAAACCAGTTCTGTCCCAGATGCAAAGGTGTAAAGTGAGTCTCTCCAACAGTCACTATCTATCCACAGATCACTGCTGTCTCTTCTGAGACCACGTTACAGACAGGAATCAATAGACTATTAATTACACACAAGTAACTGGAAGAACTAGTTCTGGGCGATTGTTACAGACAATGATTCCTATGAGGCTGCCATGGCTCCAGGGGAATGTGATGAAGAGGGGGAGGTCTGGGGGTGGGGAGACCCACTTCTATTCCAGGATAACAGGATTAAGGTGAGAGAATTGAGAAACGCACCTCTCTGCTCATCCGGCCGTATCACAGGTCATACTGTCATCGTCCCAGGACAGAGCCTCCTATGTCAGCAATGTAGGCAGACTAAAAGCACGTAAATACAGCAATCAGGGTCCCCGGCTAATTGGTAAACGGTCTATCTGGCTTTATGAGATGCTGTAACCCTCTCATTACACAGCTTCTCATTTGCTGAGTGCGGATTTCAGAGCCATGGAGCAATTGGCAAATATTGGAGCAGGTTGTGTTTGTCTAGGCAGGTAGACGATAAGATAAAGGAGGTATATATATATATAAACACATTAACAGCAGCTTAAATTCACCTCCACGCTACTTCGAAGGTCATGACATGTTGGCGATTGTTGTCCAGTTTCTTAGCCCTGACAGGTACCAGGTGATAACAAGGGTATCATTTAGGGAGAAGCCATCTGTACCCCCACGTCACATAATGCACAATAGTATAGGACTAGGACAGTAAAGTAAATATAGAAAGTTCTCAGCCGCTAATTATCTGCCACCCGAACACTTCTCTCCAGACGACAAACTACTGTACATAAATATCTCCAGTTTCCTCTGCTGTTCAGGACTTACCCAACCTTCCTTAGGTTTCCTGTCCTACAGAGGGTCCTGTTCTGTCGTCCATGTGTAATCCCCGGCGTGGAGACCTCCCTTAGTGTAGACGATGACACCTTCATTGAGGACAAAGCCTCGTGAGCACACTCATATCCTGCAGAGTAAGTGAAGCACCGTTCCTGGAGCACATGTAGGGACTGTGACAAGCAGGGGAAGTCTCAGGGCCAAGGATCCCTCAGACGTCTCAGGAAATCTGATCCGGCAGCTATTAACCAGTAGCAGCCCACAGAGCGGAGTCACAGGGACAGACGAATGGGAATCTGCTGAGCAAATATTGCATTGCTAAGTGAATGTGTTACCGGCGGGGAGGCCCCACTGCACAGCATCCAATGGCAGAGGTACAGGAGGAACACTTCATTCAAATACCAGCGAATCCAAGGGAAGTTCTGTATACGTGCAGGCTTATATGTGGCGCTCCGGCTGCGGTGGGACTACAAGTCGCAGCATGCCCTGCTTCCATGACTATTTTTAACTATTGCACACACAATACATATGCCAGGATCGGTAGCAGGAACAGGACATCGGGTCTAATGAACCAGAAACGCGGCGGAACCACATCGCAGGCGTCCGTTTTCTCGCAGTCGTCTTAAATGTGAATCCCTGGCTGGTTGCGGCGAGTTACAGAACATCGCTTTATTAAATAAGCCCATTTGGATTGTACTGTCTGTTACTATTTATGGTGCGCCAAAGCAGAGACATAGTAACAAGATTACAGTGTAACCAGTGTGTGTGTATACACGCACACACATATATACAGTTATTTTATATTATTACTGTTATTGATAACGTAAAGAAACACACACACACACATATATATTTATTTGTATATATAGGGATGTAGTTATGTGACCGGCGGAATACCACCGACTACATCCCCCCCCTCACAATCCCAACAGTCGGCACACCAACTAACAGGGACTATTCCCTCTCGTCGGTGTCCACGACACCCAACGAGTGGGAATAGCGCTTGCAACCGAGCCCCCCCTTCCCCTTCCCTCGGGCATTTAAATGCCGGGATCCCAGTGTTGGTATGGTGACCGGTGGTCGGTCATACGATACCATCCCCTGGCGGTCGAGATCATATCGGTCAGCATACCGACGCCGGAATCACGGCCGCCAGCACAGGTGCAAGCGCAACAAAGCCCTTTGCGGGCTCATTGCACTCACCACGCTGCGCTCGCCACAGGTTCTATTCTCCCTCTACCAGTGGGAATGAATCTTGGCCCCCTGCCGGCATCCTGGTGGCCGGGATCCCAGCGTCGGTATGCTGACCGCCGGTCACCTGACTACATCCCATATATATATATATATATATATATATATATATATATGTATATATGTACACATACGTATGTACATACATATACTGTATATACTGAAAAGACAATATATAAATGTAGGGTTATTCAGGCCCACACCCAGTCACTGCAATAATGCGCACAGGGTTACTTGTACAGCATTTGTGAGGCAGGAGACCACGTTTGGCTCTCTGCAAGTACGCACCACATCATCTGGGTTTTGCAATTATGGGTTGGGGGATGTAAATGGTTTATCGGAGCAGCTTATGGTGGAACATATAAAGCGCGTGCAGCTGTTTATAATCCAGAGTTGAGCTCAGAATTACAGCCGCTCCACAGAAGTGAGTGCAGGGCCCTGACGCAACAGGGAATATATATGTATCACTAAGGGAAGCCAACTTCTTCTGGGCGCAGGAATTCCCGTCCACATATTTCACTATGCAGAGGCCAAAGGCTGGAGAGGAACAAAAGCTGTTTTTTTTTTCTTCGTTTGGAAGGAAGCGGATTTATTGGCGATTTACAAGGCCAGGCTCCGGAATAGACGGTAAGCCGGGTGACTGCAGGTAATGCAGTTAGAGTGGGAGAGTGCAAATAGCAATCCGGTGACATCACTGTACAAGCCTCTGTATAGCTATTCTGAGGTTACAGGTCTCATAATGGGCACCAAGCCGTTACCGCAATATACATGTTATAACATAGTCTATTAACCTGCTGCAGGCAAAACCTTACAAGCAGGGACGTTACTAGAACATTTTACAGGGGCGCCAATGCTTTTAGAGAGACCCCTTCTGTACACAGTGCTCCGCCAGAGTGGGTGCGCCTAGTGCTGGCCAGGGTGCGCACTTTCTGCTAATGGCAGTAAGTCAGAGCGATCGCTATTTCTCTAACGAAAGCTGGAAAAGTGCAATCTATTAAATATAAAGATCTAGATTTACATATAAATAAATATACACTGTTGTAAAATAAATGTAGCAAATATGCCCCATAGTAGTGCATATTATGCCCCATAGTAGTGCCAATAATTTACAGTATGCCCCCATAGTAGTGCCCTAGTTAATTGTATGACCCATAAACAATATGAGCTGGGTAAGGCGGGCCCCCTGAGCCTCCGGACCCCGTAGAAGCGGCGCCGGAGCATACATACGCATCACAGAGCAATTATAGTGGATTCAGCATGGTGCGCGGCTCAGTCATACCTCCAGTTGTGACTGAGCAGGGGCAATTGGGCATTCAGACGTCATATAATTTGGTGTGGGCAAGTCGTGGCCCCAGTGGACGGAACTGTGGACTGCTCAGAGGTGAGCGTATGAAGAGATCTGGCTGATCCCAGGCAAAGGACAGTGCTGAGGCCGGACGCATACGGATGGGGCGGTGAGGTGGCATAGATGAGGGCAGCTCTGTACACCTGCACAGATATTCCCGGGCACAGAACGTGGGCACAACCTCTGTGAGTGGGAAATGGAATCCGATGTGGGGCGGTAGGAGATGCAGGTGCCGCGTGGGGCGTCGGAAGACCAGCTCGGAGGGGATACCCGACCCCAGACATGTACATCTGATTTTGGGTGAATATCTTATTTTATAGAGGATACAAATAACTATCTCTGCCGACTCATCAAAGTGCAAACGTTTAAAATTAACTTTGTCGTTACAATGTATCGCATTAGATTTTTCTTGCGGGTATAGGTCGTTGGGTCGACACAACTTAGGTCAACAGTCATTAGGTTGACCACTATTGGTCGACATGGATTAGGTTGACATGTACTAGGTCGACATGAGTTGTTTTTTTTACAGTTTTTGGTGTCGTTTTCTTCGTAAACTGACGGGGAACCCCAATTAGTGCATCGTGTCCCCTCGCATGGCTTGCGCGGGCAAGGTGCCTCGCTCTGCTACCGCTGCGCTCGGCACAGGTTACTGTTCCCAATCGTAGTCCAAGTGGATCGTAAAATATGAAAAAGTCCAAAAATTGGAAAAAAAACAAAAGTGAAAAACTCATGTCGACCTTTTGATCTGTCGACCTAAGTGGTGTCGACATAACGACCGTATCCCTTTCTTGCACTGATGACATTTATTGTTGTGCAATGATTTTCTATTTCTTTAGTGTTTTGTCATTTGTTTCCTCCTTTTTTTTTTTTTACAAGCTGCAGGTGCAACAGTTGCTACAGCTATAACGGGAGAAAATTAGTCGGCGACTAAGTGCTCCCTTTATATATCTATATAGTGCTCCATTTATATATATATATATATATATATATATATATAGTGCTATGTTTGATGCTCATCAAACGTTGGAGGAGGGACACTAATAGGCTGTGAAAGTTTTTCTGCAGTCTGTAATTGCGCAGGATTTTCCATAACATTAGGAAACAATCTGTGGTAATGACCAGCGTCCTATAAAGGAAGGGCCCCATCTCCTCCCAGTCTCCAGTCAGATCTCCCGCAGACTCTATTTATGGCCAGAGGTATCAGCGACAAGTACCTGCTACCTGTATGGGATTTGGCAGCAACACCTGGTGGCACACTGTAATATATAGCCAACTCTGGATACATACGGGCAAATATTACCACCAAATGCTGTCCGCGGGGAACGCAGCCATGTGCGGAATTTGTTATTTTAGCCTCTAGTGTTGTTTAGACATTAGTCTACAATCAGTCACAGGCAGATCTGCTGACACTGGGGAAGTGGAGCATGGGAAGGGGGCTGTGAGTGTGTGTCTGAGAGGTCTCCCCCTCCCTCCATGTAATTACCCGGCCTGATAAAGTCAGCATTTCCTGGAGGTGATTATTGTTGGGACTGTCCTGACAATGACTGATGAACTCCGGAGTCATTGATACTCGGGTAATAAACTGAGTTTTTGTAAACCGGTTTCATTTCAGTGACAGTAATCAGCCTGTGGCACAGGATGGCGGTACTCTGGGACCTGCCACCATAGTGCACTGAGCCCCACCACCATAGTGCACCGAGTCCCACCACCATAGTGCACTGAGTCCCACCACCATAGTGCACTGGGCCCCACCACCATAGTGCACTGGGCCCCACCACCATAGTGCACTGAGCCCCGCCACCATAGTGCACTGAGTCCCAGGGCCCCACCACCATAGTGCACTGAGCCCCACCGCCATAGTGCACTGAGCCCCACCACCATAGTGCACTGGGCCCCACCACCATAGTGCACTGGGCCCCACCACCATAGTGCACTGGGCCCCGCCACCATAGTCCACTGGGCCCCGCCACCATAGTGCACTGAGCCCCGCCACCATAGTGCACTGAGTCCCAGGGCCCCACCACCATAGTGCACTGAGACCCACCGCCATAGGGCACTGAGTCCCACCACCATAGTGCACTGGGCCCCACCACCATAGTGCACTGGGCCCCACCACCATAGTGCACTAAGTCCCACCACCATAGTGCACTGAGCCCCACCACCATAGTGCACTGAGTCCCACCACCATAGTGCACTGAGCCCCGCCACCATAGTGCACTGGGCCCCACCACCATAGTGCACTGAGTCCCACCACCATAGTGCATTGGGCCCCACCACCATAGTGCACTGGGCCTCACCACCATAGTGCACTGGGCCTCACCACCATAGTGCACTGGGCCCCGCCACCATAGTGCACTGAGCCCCACCACCATAGTGCAGTGAGCCCCACCACCATAGTGCAGTGAGCCCCACCACCATAGTGCAGTGAGCCCCACCACCATAGTGCAGTGAGCCCCACCACCATAGTGCACTGAGCCCCACCACCATAGTGCACTGAGCCCCGCCACCATAGTGCACTGAGTCCCACCACCATAGTGCACTGAGCCCCGCCACCATAGTGCACTGGGCTCCACCACCATAGTGCATTGGGCCCCACCACCATAGTGCACTGGGCCTCACCACCATAGTGCACTGGGCCCCACCACCATAGTGCACTGGGCCCCACCACCATAGTGCACTAAGTCCCACCACCGTAGTGCACTGGGCCCCACCACCGTAGTGCACTGGGCCCCACCACCATAGTGCACTGAGTCCCACCACCATAGTGCACTGAGCCCCGCCACCATAGTGCACTGGGCCCCACCACCATAGTGCACTGAGTCCCACCACCATAGTGCATTGGGCCCCACCACCATAGTGCACTGGGCCTCACCACCATAGTGCACTGGGCCTCACCACCATAGTGCACTGGGTCCCACCACCATAGTGCACTGAGCCCCACCACCATAGTGCACTGAGCCCCGCCACCATAGTGCACTAAGTCCCACCACCATAGTGCACTGGGCCCCGCCACCATAGTGCACTGAGCCCCACCACCATAGTGCACTGGGCCCCACCACCATAGTGCACTGAGCCCCACCACCATAGTGCACTGGGCCCCACCACCATAGTGCACTGGGCCCCACCACCATAGTGCACTGGGCACCACCACCATAGTGCACTGGGCCCCACCACCATAGTGCACTGAGCCGCACCACCATAGTGCACTGAGCCCCACCACCATAGTGCACTGAGCCCCACCACCATAGTGCACTGGGCCCCACCACCATTGACTTATCCAGGATATAAGACACTTGTTATGGTCACAAATTCTGTTGTTCTATTCTCAATGTTAATTTATCTTCTGCGGAATGTAGAGAAATCTTGTTTTGCATCTGTATTTTATACACTCAAACGTTCCATCATCAGCCCTTACACAACCGCAGAAGATATGATAACAGATATCTTATTATTATTATTACTACCAGTTATTTATAAAGCGCACACGTATTCCGCAGCGCTTTACAGAGAACATTTGGCCATTCACATCAGTCCCTGCCCCAGTGGAGCTTACAATCTATAGTCTCTACCACATGTGTACACACACACACACACACACACACACACACACACACACACACACACACACACACGCTTGGGATAATATTTTTGGAAGTCAATTAACATACCAGTATATTTTTGGATTGTGGGAGGAAAGCAGAGCACCCAGCAGAAGCCCACACAAGCACGGGGAGAACATACAAACTCCACACAGTTAGGGCCATGGTGGGTATCGAACCAATGACCTCAGTGCCGTGATGCAGTAATTCTGGTTACGATCATTAGCAAATTACTATTACGGCATATTACTATGTAAGATAATCGCACCCAATGTTTCTAGCCGATACTGGCCAACTCCAACCGGTCATTGCTACAAGACCTACAGAGCAGAGGATAAGGGTTGGATAAAATGTGGGCCTCACATACGCCACCATCAGTCGGGGGTGGGGAATGCACTCGCTGAACAGAGGACACAGCACACTAATCACGGAAATGATTGCTTCTTAGGGGTAAATTTACTAAAGCTTCTTAAAAATGAAAAGTGGTGATGTTGCGCGCAGCAACCAATTAGATTCTCTCTATCATTTCTCTATTGCATCAAGGACAGAATCTGGGCAAAATAATCCCCACCCTGCGCCATAGCACACGACTCAATAGTAAAGCGGCACACATGATATCTGTTACAAAGAGGCTCGTCCCAACGTCCAGAGGAACCTGCACTTAGCGGCCACAAACTTTCCTACAACACAGATACACGGCTACGGCAAGCACCGATATGCGGTTTCTCCGTATCTGACAAACCCGGCACGCTGGTGAAAGCGGTCACCGGATCTCTTCCAACGATCAAGATAGTGGAGAACCCTTATGGGCAAAATGCTATATTATTTAAACAAAGCATTTTATCCTAAAATGTATATTTTTAAAAAAAAATCTGTTCTTAACAGTTTAGGGGTCTATTCAATTCTAGTCGGAACGACAGGACTTTCTGACTTTTTTAGGTCGAATCATGATTCGACCTATTCAATGGGGTTGACGTTTTTCTGACTTGTCGGAAAACATGTGGATCGGCGGATTAGCCGCAGATTCACGTATTGTCGGATTTGCGAGCAAATCCGACAGGTTTTTGGTCCATTTCTGACAATGTCAATCCGACTTTTAAAAAAAGTTGGATTGACATTGTCGAAAACGACCCGAACCTGTCGGATTTGGACTCAAATTGAATACTGAACTGTCGGATCCTTTCCGTCGGAAAGGATCTGACATCAATTGAATATACCCCTTAATATTTTTGTTTCTATATATTTTAGTTTTTCAAAGAAAGTATAAATATAATTCCTGGAGTAGCAGGATCATGCATGCGCAGAGGATTTCAGGATGGGCTGGCGAAGCAGATAAAGTATTATTGTGGCCCAGAAAATGTTCTTAATAAATAGGACGACAAAAGATTTTCTATTGCCGAGATAAGCGGCAATAAAAAATATCAGCTGACACCTACTCCTCGTAAATAGAGCCTCAACGCTCACTACACAGGTAATAACTGATGCCTGGTCGCTGTAACGTCTGCACCTGTAACTCAGCTCTGTCCAGTGATACTTGATGCAGGTAAAATTGCACATCAGGTATAAAAGAGGAACAGTTTGGAAGGAGAGAGGGAGAGGGGGGTAGGTTGGAGGTGCGCTGTACACACAGCACTATGAACCTCTCCAGCCCCATAGAGTGTAAGATATGGTTATAGAAAGCCTCTAGTACACAATGACTAACAGACCAGCCCTGAAATATCTGTCTGGCCGGACACGGGCGCCTGCGTCTTGTCAGACCAGTATAATCTCCTGTTCCCCCAGTTGGCGGAGAGCCAGTGGCGATTAGGTAAGAATGCGAAGCATCTGATAAGACACTTGTATTATATGGCATAACATAGGGGGTAATTCAGATCCGATCGCTACTGTGTGTTTTCGCACGGCGTGCGATCAGGTCCAAACTGCGCATGCGTCCGAGTGGCAACGCGCAGGCGCGTCGCACAGCAGCAACGGGCACCGGCGCCTAGCGACTGGATGGAGCGAAAAAAACGAACGCACAGGCGATCGCAAGAAGAGTGACAGGAAGTGGCCGTTTGTGGGTGGCAACAGAGTGTCCGGAAAACCGCAGGAGGGCTCAGGCATTTGGAGGGAGGGCGTCTGACGTCAACTTTGGCCCCGATCAGCAGGATTCCATTGCAGCGCCTGAATAAACTGATTTTTGTGCAGCTCTGCTGCAGAAGCGATCGCACGCTTGCAAGGGCTTTTCCCCTCCCCCTGTAGGCGGCGACTATCTGAACGCAGGGCTGCAAAAAATGCAGCCCAGCGATCAGATCTGAATTACCCCCATAGCCTGTAGCTGCAATATACTCACATGGCTCGGACAGGGCAGCGGCGGTCAGGACACATGTACGGCCAGGTTGATGGGGCGGCTGAGAATGATATACAGCTATACCGAAGCTCAGTTCCCACCCTGATCCTCGCTGAGGGTCCCATTCAGGGGTAGGGGGGAGTTGCATTCGCAACTGAGTAATCACACGCATCGGAACTGCGAAAATATGGTAATGCTGCAACCGCTGTAATTTGTACTGAAATATCTCAGCGACCCAGAATGTCACAACTGAGTTGTCGCAACTGCGAATTCAGACACAAACGCTGTCTGCAACACGCCCACAAACATGCACCAGACACCCGCACTTGACAAGCCACCGCATTACCTCCCACAAACACACACGGGCAATCACCCTGCAGAATATCCATCCACACGCTTTACCTGCAAACGCCCCTCCCGTCATCTCCGCCGCAGCTCCCGTTACCTCCACCGCAGCTCCCGCCAGGGCTCTCCTGGTACTGTAGCAGAGCGTTTATTGATCCGAGTCAGTGACTTGGAATAGGAGGATTTGCAGCCTCCCGCCCGTAGGAGGTAAATTCCTCAGTGATACAAGATACAGAACATATACAATGACTGTGAGATTATCACTACGGACAAAGAAAGAACACACAGATGGGAACAGCGTAACAGCCAGTTCACACAGGGGTGTGAATGTGTATTCTGAGTGTGGGAAAGCGTATCGGCCCCAAGCGCTGTGTCTTTACACAAGTGCGTGCCTCGCCGCGGTCTATAGGCTCCGACAGCTCGCATGTTGACAGTATCAGCAGTTATCTGATAACTAATGATTTGTACGTTTTCTGCTGAGAATTAACCCCATCAGAGCCACTGGCACAATACTCCCTCTGCTCAATTCCAGGGTGTCAAGATTGTTCTAGGCTAGGGCTAGCATGGTGGTGTAGTGTTTAGCACTACTGCCTCACAGCACTGAGGTCAAGAGTTATATTCCTAACCAAGGCACAATATGTGTAAAGTTTGTATGTTCTCTCTGTGTTTGCATGTGTTTTCTCCGGGTGCTCCGATTTCTCACCACACTCCAAAATCATATTGGTAAGTTGCTAACAACCGTGGTGTGTGTGTGTGTGTGTGTGTGTGTGTGTGTGTGTGTGTGTGTGTGTGTGTGTGTGTGTGTGTGTACATGTTATAGGGAATATAGGGGGTCATTCCGAGTTGATCGCAAGCTGCCGTTGTTCGCTGCGCAGCGATCAGTGTCAAAAAAAGGTTAATCTGCGCATGCGTAGGCACCGCAATGCGCACGCGCGTCGTACGGTTACAAAGTCCATTGTGGTTTTGCCCTGGTTCTAGCGACGACTCCAATAGCACAGCCGGCCGCACAGGTTCTAGCGAAGCTTTCAGTCGCACGGCACAACGCAGGAAGATTGACATAAAGAGTCCGTTTCTGGGTGTCAACTGACCGTTTTCAGGGAGTGCTTAGAAAAACGCAGGCGTGTCGGGGAAAACGCAGGCTGGGTGTTCGCTGGGCGGGTGTGTGACGTCAAAAGCCGCCCCTCCATCGTTAGAATCAACGCACAGGATAAGTAACTACAGGGCTGGTCTTGTTTTGCACAAAAAGATTTTGCAGGCGCTCTGCTGCACAAGCGTTCGCACTTCTACACAGCGAAAATACACTCCCCAGTGGGCAGCGACAATGCGTTTGCACTGCTGCTAAAAACTGCTAGCGAGTGATCAACTCGGAATGACCCCCATAGACTGTAAGCTCCACTGACGCAGAGACTGAAATACTCCCTGTAAAGTGCTGCGGAATATGTGTATATACATAACGGGATCAGTATGATTTACCGACGGACGCAACACAGACGGTCATAATCCTGACAGCCATTGACATAGTCAAAATACCGACACGGTCGGAATTCCAACACTCATTATGCCGACATGTTCAAAATGCTGACATAGTCAGAATACCGACATTTGAAATGCCGACATTATTACCGACATTGGTTTTTCTGTGGGTTTTTTTTGGGTGTCAATGTTGACATAGGTCGACATGATCACCGTCTAAGTGAACCGCGACCCCTCGACTGACGGGATTGTGTCCGGCGGTAAATCAACTGCTACCCTGCGTAAATAGTAATAAATAATACATAGATACAATGACGGATTTATTAAATACCCCATCACTACTACCTGCACTGTAGTCCTGTCCTGGCGGGACTCCTAGCCATCCCATAATCCCTATATAATCCATAGTATACTGTACCATGACACCATATGCTGTACTTCCCTGTACCACTGTATGCTGCCCCTTCCCAGATCTCCCAGCAATCCACAGAAGGAATATAATATATATGCTGATTGTCCTGAATTCCTAGACACACACACACCTTGGAACCAAATGGTCCGATGACTATACAAAGCTGAACCGCCATCACAAACCCGCAAGAACACATTTGACAATATTATAATATAATATCACCAGTTACCAGCCCCTTAAAATGACAGAACAACATAACAGTAATGTCAGCGCCTTCGGCTGTGCGCGCCCGGCCGGAGCAACACTTGAATGGCTCTGTCGGGCGCCACCTAGTGGCCACTGGCACGCAAAGCACTTGAATTCCCTCCTATACAGCTGAGGAGCAACGTTAGCCTTTTACTACATAGAATAATGGACTGATTTCTGCAACCGTGATCCAGACGTGTAGAAGTCCAAATTAAGTACAGGCTGGCATGTATTATGCTGCCCCGATAGACTAAAAGCAACTGGCATGATGGACCTTGTAGTTCTACTACAGCTGGAGAGCCGCCGGCTGCCCAACTATTACGTACCCCTCTCTATAAGCAGCTGGAAGCCTATAATCACCGAGCACTGCTCCAGGTTTCTCTGACCTCTGATGCATCATTTATCAGCAGACAGCGCGGAATATGTAGCTACGCGGGGAATGACCAGTTAAGGCCTGTTCTAATAATAGTTACACACCGCCTAATGCACTTTTCTCAGGACGACAGACGGGCGCACTATCGGCAGCAGACACACACACTACACAGCCACACAATGGCGCGATGACACATTGCATCGGTGGCGCGCCTGCACCTGGACGGTTTTATTCTCAGACAATTCGCTATGACGGACAAGCAGTTTGCAGCTGTTATACATAATATTCTTGCCCGTGAGTTCTATAATAATGTGACAATATAAGTCATTTCAATGCGGCAGAGGTCCAGGCCATAGATAGCAGCTGAAGGTTACCATAAAGCTAAATAAACACAGATAACCAACATCTGGACGTTTCATAGTCCGCCTGCGGATCACAGGGATGAAAGAAACTCTTCCATAGTTTATCACCAGTCATCGACAATACAAGTGCAACAGCTCTGGCTGCAGCGGGTGTCGACTAGAATTAGGATCATTTGGCCGACCCCATATGGTCGACATGTAAAAGGAAGACGACACAAAAGATCGACAAGGTCAAAAGGGCAACATGGAAATGGTCGACACAAAGGTTGACAGAAGTTTTTATTTTATTTTCTATGTTAAACCACATGTGACCCCAATTAGAGTACCGCTTCGGGCAAAGTTACTATTCCCAATTGTAGCCCACAAGGACGGTAAACGATGAAAACAAAATAACAAATAAATGGTGTCAACCATATATGTGTCGGCAATTGTTATGACGACCATTTGAACCTGCCGACCTTAAGCACTGTCGACTTTTTATATGTTAAACTTTTGACCCTGTCGACCTTTAGTATCTGTTGACCTAATGTCTAACTATTTACTGTCATCCGGGTCTCAGCTGCAACATGAGCAGAATATGAAGGAAACGTTCTATTTGAATATAATGCGGATTGATCATGTGACGGTGTCAATGGGGCAGCCGGGCAGCAGTGAAGTACTACCGCCGCTGCCCCTGGTTCTTCTCCTGTCGCTGCAGCAATTGACAGGGGCAGCCCGGCAGCAGTGATGGACTGCCGCAGCTGACCCTGAACCTCATCACGGCTCCTGCTCCACTGCCGCCTCTGCCGGGGATCCTGGTCTGCCCACCCCCCTGTATAACATAAACACAATTCCCCTAACACACTAGAATTTGAGTTAGCGGGCAGGAGTCGGCCATGATGGTGCACCCAAGTGAAGCCACTGTAAACCCCCTGCAGGTGGCTATGTACTGCGCAGGCGCAACAAATTGAAATTCCCTATCTCTATAATGGGGCATAGTTTACTAAATTTAAAAAAATCTGTAACTTTCTGAAAGACCACAACCCCAAAAGGCACTACACTGGGACAAGATCTATCTAATAAAACAAACCCCAAGTCTTAATTCGTCCTCTATCCTGAGTTATGCCTTCCCAAAAAACTTTCCATACACTATATGGGAAAACCATCCTCAAAAGCCAAACAGGAAGTCGCAGAAAAAAAACTGACAGTTGAAACTTTAGGTTACTCCCAATTCCTCATTTTTTTATTATTTTGCCCTAAAATTTGGCATGCAGCTCCGGGTGACGATTCTACGCGTCCCTGCAAAATTTCAGCTCAGTACGTCCAATCACTTTTGAGGTGTAGCCCCTCAAACACCATGCCCCCATCTCAGAAGTTCCATATGGGAGAATTCCGTTTGTTCACGGCACGTGTCCCGGGAACAAGCGAGGTCCATTCAATGCAGCCACTTCTATGTACTAAGGCTCGGAGAGAGATAAAGTATTGACCAATCAGCTCCTAACTGTCATTTTTCAACACAGCCTGTAACATAGCAGTTAGGAGCTGATTGGCTGGTACTTTATCTCTCTCCAAGGCTCAGTACATAGGGGGTCATTCTGACCCGTTCGCTCGCTGCTTTTTAACGCAGCCGAGCAAACGGGTCCCAACTGCACATGCGCCGGCGCATGCCAGACGGCCGAAGGCCGTAGCAGGGCTGAGATCGCCTTTGCCTGATTGACAGGCAGAGGCGGTCGGTGGGCGGGAGGGGGCGGAACGGCGGCGTTTGGCTGCCGTTTCGTGGGTGCGGTCTGGCCAAAGCAGGCGTGGCCGGACCAAATGGGGGGCCGCTGCGGGCCGGGGAGCGATGAGTAGCTCTCGGCCAGCACGCTAAAGCTGCGCTGGTCGGGAGCTACTCTAGAAGTGCAAAGGCATCGCCACTGTGCGATGCCTTTGCACTTCTGCGGGGAAGGGCCAGCACTGACATGCGGGGTGGACTAGCTCTGTGCTGGGCGTCCCCCCGCATGTCAGGGAAGATGATCGTAGCTGTGCTAAATTTAGTACAGCTACGATCAATCGGAATGACCCCCTATAGACACCAAAGTCTGCAATGGCCTATAAAAACTATACAAACCATTTGAAGGGTAACAGCACTTAAATAAATATTTGCCTAATGAAAATGATAACACTAGAATAACGTATGATACCTGACATCCCTGAAATCACCTGGTGAAAACTAAGAAACACTCTATTGCTGTAAATCAACATATTTCTTGTGAATAATGGACACATATTAGTACTATATCAACAGAATTACACTGAACTGCAGTAATTCAGAGATATTGCTACAGAAGAGAAGATATTTAACCAAATTGTGAATATTGTCAAATTGCAGCAACAGTGTTTACTGAGGTTTCAACGGGCAATTTCAGGCAGAGAAGCGATTTCAATTTTCAGGGATTAGAACAGAGGTTGTGTGATCTGCGTCCATTTCTTAATCAGGCATCACGATCATGACTTCTGTAATTTATGCAAATATAAACCTTTGTATTATGTTCATGGTTCCTGTATTTTATACAAATACAAAACAAGAGTTCTACTGGAGAAAAGTGCTATATAAATAAAATGATTATTATTAACCTATAGAATCTCCGGTCCAATGTAAGGTCAGTCATTCTTATTACGCACATGCAAAGACTTTAATAGAACACATCAGGTACATCCCCATGCAAATCACATTATTCCACATTATGTAACAGATTTCAGTTGATATAATGGGATGCGGTTAATTTACCGGCCGTCGGGATCACAGCGGAATCCTGACAGCCGGTGAAATGCTGGTGGTCGCAATCCCGACTGAGGTCCGGTATTCCCACTCGGGTGGTAGTCCACGCCACCACCGGAGGGGGCATAAAATAGTGTGACAAGCAAAGCTCGCCACTGGGCCTGATGCCAGCATTCCACTTGTCGGGATCCCGGCGTCGGTCTCCTGACAATTATAACGAACCCGATATAATAATTGTACTGTACATAATTCAATTAATCATTTGGATCAGTATGGACTTTGGCTTTATAGTTATTTGCACAGATTACAGAGAGAGTTGCAATCTCACCTGTCAGCATCTCCCTGCCCACCAGACGTGTTACGCTGAAGCGTCTCCCGCACAGCCGCCATGCCGTCAGGTAGCCGATTCAGTCTTCGGGTGTAGAGGCTCAGCCCCCCATCTGTCATATACCTGAGACAGGACAGGGAAATCACGTCAGTATTACAGCAGCTCTCATGTTATAACACAGATCGTTCCGGTGTCTGGAACACACTGCGCAGCAAGGCATAGGAAACACTAATATATATATATATATATATATATATATATATATATATATATAACACACTATTATACTGTACAAGGCAGAATACCAGATTAATACCATAGGGTCAGAAGACAAGAACACAACAATAACATAGAGCAGTAGCTCTGTTTCCGGAGTACACATACAAGCTCACAGGCCGCTATAAACCGTGGCCAAAGACTGGAGTAAATGTTTTACAAGTGGACATGTGGGTAGGGATGTGGTGCGGAAACTCCGACATGGGACAGAAATCCACATTCTACAGCAAGAATCAAACAGCAGCAGCCCCCCCCCCCCCCACCTCGTTTTCCTAAAGCAGCAGCCCCCATCCCCCCCCATCGTTTTCCTAAGGCGATGACATCATATACAGCCATTAGTAGTGCATGCGTTACTTCATATAATACACGTTTTCCTAACGCGATGACATCATATATCATATACAGCCAGCAGAAGAGCATGCGTTTCTTAGTGTTCACTCTAGGCTGTCTTAGCAGCCCGATTTTTAAAAGGCAAAACCCGCCCTGCCCCTTTTGCGGCGCCCTGCTAGAACAGCCGCCAGCTTCCTGCCCTCCCAGCGTGTAAAGATGGCGTGCGCATATGCACGGCATTCATTCACGCTATGGGAGAGAGCTGGGGGAAGCCCAGCACCGACGGAGGTGCTGGGCACGCCCCCAACAGTGACGTCGACGGCCACAGACGCCCCCTATAGCAGCGTCTGTGGGCCGCACCGCCCACTAAAATGATGCTGGGATGGCCACGCCCCCTAATTTTCATGGCCGCACCCCCGTTTCGGGCCCTCGGACTCCGGCGCCCTGCCCCTTATAGATTCCAGAAGGAACACTACGTTACTCCATATAATACGCGTTTTCCTAATGCGATGACATCATATATCATATACAGCCAGCAGTAGTGCATGCTTTACTCCATATCATACACGTTTTCCTAACGCGATGACATCATATATCATATACAGCCAGCAGTAGTGTATGCGTTACTCCATATAATACACGTTTTCCTAACGTGATGACATCATATACAGCCAGCAGTAGTGCATGCGTTACTCCATATAATACACGTTTTCCTAACGCGATGACATCATATACTGCCAGCAGTAGTGTATGAGTTACTCCATATAATACACGTTTTCCTAATGCGATGACATCATATATCATATACAGCCAGCAGCAGTGTATGCGTTACTCCATGTAATACACGTTTTCCTAACGCGATGACATCATATACAGCCAGCAGTAGTGCATGCGTTACTCCATATAATACACGTTTTCCTAACGCGATGACATCATATACAGCCAGCAGTAGTGTATGAGTTACTCGATATAATACACGTTTTCCTAACGCGATGACATCATATATCATATACAGCCAGCAGTAGTGCATGCGTTACTCCATATAATACACGTTTTCCTAACGCGATGACATCATATATCATATACAGCCAGCAGTAGTGCATGCGTTACTCCATATAATACACGTTTTCCTAACGCGATGACATCATATACAGCCAGCAGTAGTGTATGAGTTACTCCATATAATACACGTTTTCCTAACGCGATGACATCATATATCATATACAGCCAGCAGTAGTGCATGCGTTACTCCATATAATACACGTTTTCCTAACACGATGACATCATATATCATATACAGCCAGCAGTGGTGTATGCGTTACTCCATATAATACACGTTTTCCTAACGCGATGACATCATATAATATATCATATACAGCCAGCAGCAGTGTATGCGTTACTCCATATAATACACGTTTTCCTAACGCGATGACATCATATAATATATCATATACAGCCAGCAGTAGGGCATGCGTTACTCCATATAATACACGTTTTCCTAACGCGATGACATCATATAATATATCATATACAGCCAGCAGTAGGGTATGCGTTACTCCATATAATACACGTTTTCCTAACGTGATGACATCATATAATATATCATATACAGCCAGCAGTAGGGTATGCGTTACTCCATATAATACACGTTTTCCTAACGTGAGGACATCATATAATATATCATATACAGCCAGCAGTAGGGTATGCGTTACTCCATATAATACACGTTTTCCTAACGTGAGGACATCATATAATATATCATATACAGCCAGCAGTAGGGCATGCGTTACTCCATATAATACACGTTTTCGTAACGCGATGACATCATATATCATATACAGCCAGCAGTAGGGCATGCGTTACTCCATATAACACACATTTTCCTAACGCGATGACATCAAATGCAACCAGCAGTAGTGCATGCGTTACTCCTAATAATACACGTTTTCCTAACGCGATGACATCATATACAGCCAGCAGTAAGGCATGCGTTACTCCATATAATACACGTTTTCCTAACGCGATGACATTATATACAGCCAGCAGTAGGGCATGCGTTCCTCCATATAATACACATTCTCCTAACGCAATGACATCATATACAGCCAGCAGTAGTGCATGCGTTACTCCATATAGTACACGTTTTCCTTACGCGATGACATCATATACAGCCAGCAGTAGTGTATGCGTTACTCCATATAATACACGTTTTCCTAACGCGATGACATCATATACAGCCAGCAGTACGGCATGCGTTACTCCATATAATACACGTTTTCCTAACGCGATTACATCATATACAGTCAGCAGTAGTGTATGCGCTACTCCTAATAATACACGTTTTCCTAACATGATGACATCATATACAGTCAGCAGTAGGACATGCGTTACTCCTAATAATACACGTTTTCCTAACACGATGACATCATATACAGCCAGCAGTAGTGTATGCGTTACTCTATATAATACACGTTTTCCTAATGCGATGACATCATATACAGCCAGCAGTAGTGCATGCGTTACTGCATATAATACACTTTTTCCTAACGCGATGACATCATATACAGCCAGCAGTAGTGCATGCGTTACTCCTAATAATACACATTTTCCTAACATGATGATATCATATAATATATCATATAAAGCTAACAGTAGGGCATGCGTTACTTCATATAATACACGTTTTCCTAAATCAATTACAATAAATCAATGTTATCAGAACTCATATTGTACAAATATTATTTATAGCAGTTTATAGCTGTATCAGCATCACTGGAGCATTATAAGAAGAGGAAACATTAATATAAAAGAATATAAATAAGATAATACGTCTGAGTATTTCCAGCCTAGTAATAACAGACCGGCAATAAACATGAAACCTATACACCAGAGCTAATCCGTACAGCGCAGATGTCTGATTCTCGCTGAGTTGTGGTTTAGTAAATATGACCTCTCTCCCGTTTCTCTCATGAAAGGCCTCTCCAACATTTAATGAGTGGGAGGACCGCTCTGAAATTACAGCTTGCCTGGGCGCCCCCGATTATACGGTGAGATTAAGGTTTGTACAGCGCCTAAGATTTTACCGCCATTTTAGAGAAATATCTGCTTTCAGGGAATTAGATGAGGATCTGGATGTGAGGGAATGAGCCGGTACCGCGTCATTCCCACAGACCTGACGGAAGCATGGCGAATAATGTCTGGGGATGGTTTATTATGTGGAACACGGAGGTCTCCAGTGTGCGCAGGCGATAGACGCGCAGATGTGTACCTGGGTCTGGGAGATTAGGAGGTGTGGGTAAGGTGTCCAACAAGTTCCATACAGAACATGCAAAAGGCATGATACAAAGACGTATCAGGGAATGAGGAGGGGCTGACGAGGCAAGAGAGGGGCTGACGAGGCAAGAGAGGGGCTGACGAGGGAAGAGAGGGGCTGACGAGGGAAGAGAGGGGCTGACGAGGGAAGAGAGGGGGCTGACGAGGGAAGAGAGGGAAGAGAGGGGCTGACGAGGGAAGAGAGGGGCTGACGAGGGAAGAGAGGGGCTGACGAGGGAAGAGAGGGGCTGACGAGAGGGGCTGACGAGGCAAGAGAGGGGCTGACGAGGCAAGAGAGGGGCTGACGAGGGAAGAGAGGAGTTGACGAGGGAAGAGAGAGGCTGACGAGGGAAGAGAGGGGTTGACGAGGATAGAGAGGGGCTGACGAGGGAAGAGAGGGGCTGACGAGGCTAGAGAGGGGCTGACGAGGGAAGAGAGGAGTTGACGAGGGAAGAGAGGGGCTGACGAGGCAAGAGAGGGGCTGACGAGGGAAAAGAGGGGCTGACGAGGGAAAAGAGGGGCTGACGAGGGAAGAGAGGAGTTGACGAGGGAAGAGAGAGGCTGACGAGGGAAGAGAGGGGCTGATGAGGGAAGAGAGGGGCTGACGAGGGAAGAGAGGGGCTGACGAGGCTAGAGAGGGGCTGACGAGGGAAGAGAGGAGTTGACGAGGGAAGAGAGGGCCCTGCTAGTGACAGCGTACAGACTAATGGATACACAGACAAATCGGTACGTAAAGATGTTCTGACAGCATGCACTGTTACCCATGAAGGGCAAAGCTCATGCTCAAATATATAGCGGTGCAGCTTCTGTAATACCCTAACCACAGCGCACGCCATTCCTCGCTGCAATATTCTCATCCAGGACCTTCTTTATGATCACTTGCAAGAGTCGGTGACAGAAGATACAGGTTGAGTATCTCATACACGGTCACATTATTATGATCACCAGCTAATAGCCAGAGTAACCGCCGTGTGCAGCACGGACAACAGCGAGACGGGCTGAATTGTCGTTATAGACACACGTCTGGTAGGCCCTAGGTACACTGTGACGGTGAGCTGCTCCACTGTAGCGCGTCGGTCAGCCTTCATGCACCTTCGTAGCCGACATTCACCTCTCACATCAATGGCATGTGGTGCTCCGCAGTTTCCATGTCGGTTATTTGCAATGGTGCAGTTTGTCCAGTCACAATACACCATCATCGCAGCAGCACGCGGACAGGTCACACACTGCGCTGTGTCAGAAATACCGCCACCCTTGGCCTGAAAGCCGATAATCAGCCCTTTCTGCAACTCGGATAAATCTCCCCTTTTACACATGACAGCAACGAGCGATATGTGTGCAGACGGCCTATCACACACCTTATATACCCACCAAACCAGCGCACGTCACATGACTTACTTCATGGGCTACGCGCTGCCGACGTCACATGTAGGAGGTGGTTATAATAATGTTACTCGCCCATGTATATGAAATGCTTGGGACCAGAAGTATTTTGGATATCGAATGTTTCCGTAGTTTGGAATATTTGCTTCCCATAATGAGATATCTTGGGGATGGGGCCCAAGGGTAAACACAGAATGGGGTATATTTTAGAGATGTGCACTTGAAATTTTTCGGGTTTTGTGTTTTGGTTTTGGGTTCGGTTCCGCGGCCGTGTTTTGGGTTCGACCGCGTTTTGGCAAAACCTCACCGAATTTTTTTTGTCGGATTCGGGTGTGTTTTGGATTTGGGTGTTTTTTTTCAAAAAACCCTAAAAAACAGCTTAAATCATAGAATTTGGGGGTCATTTTGATCCCAAAGTATTATTAACCTCAAAAACCATAATTTCCACTCATTTTCAGTCTATTCTGAATACCTCACACCTCACAATATTATTTTTAGTCCTAAAATTTGCACCGAGGTAGCTGTGTGGGTAAGATAAGCGACCCTAGTGGCCGACACAAACACCGGGCCCATCTAGGAGTGGCACTGCAGTGTCACGCAGGATGGCCCTTCCAAAAAACACTCCCCAAACAGCACATGACGCAAAGAAAAAAAGAGGCGCAATGAGGTAGCTGTGTGAGTAAGATAAGCGACCCTAGTGGCCGACACAAACACCTGGCCCATCTAGGAGTGGCACTGCAGTGTCACGCAGGATGGCCCTTCCAAAAAACACTCCCCAAACAGCACATGACGCAAAGAAAAAAAGAGGCGCAATGAGGTAGCTGTGTGAGTAAGATAAGCGACCCTAGTGGCCGACACAAACACCGGGCCCATCTAGGAGTGGCACTGCAGTGTCACGCAGGATGGCCCTTCCAAAAAACACTCCCCAAACAGCACATGACGCAAAGAAAAAAAGAGGCGCAATGAGGTAGCTGTGTGAGTAAGATAAGCGACCCTAGTGGCCGACACAAACACCGGGCCCATCTAGGAGTGGCACTGCAGTGTCACGCAGGATGGCCCTTCCAAAAAACACTCCCCAAACAGCACATGACGCAAAGAAAAAAAGAGGCGCAATGAGGTAGCTGTGTGAGTAAGATAAGCGACCCTAGTGGCCGACACAAACACCGGGCCCATCTAGGAGTGGCACTGCAGTGTCACGCAGGATGGCCCTTCCAAAAAACACTCCCCAAACAGCACATGACGCAAAGAAAAAAAGAGGCGCAATGAGGTAGCTGTGTGAGTAAGATAAGCGACCCTAGTGGCCGACACAAACACCGGGCCCATCTAGGAGTGGCACTGCAGTGTCACGCAGGATGGCCCTTCCAAAAAACACTCCCCAAACAGCACATGACGCAAAGAAAAAAAGAGGCGCAATGAGGTAGCTGTGTGAGTAAGATAAGCGACCCTAGTGGCCGACACAAACACCTGGCCCATCTAGGAGTGGCACTGCAGTGTCACGCAGGATGGCCCTTCCAAAAAACACTCCCCAAACAGCACATGACGCAAAGAAAAAAAGAGGCGCAATGAGGTAGCTGTGTGAGTAAGATATGCGACCCTAGTGGCCGACACAAACACCTGGCCCATCTAGGAGTGGCACTGCAGTGTCACGCAGGATGGCCCTTCCAAAAAACACTCCCCAAACAGCACATGACGCAAAGAAAAATTAAAGAAAAAAGAGGTGCAAGATGGAATTGTCCTTGGGCCCTCCCACCCACCCTTATGTTGTATAAACAGGACATGCACACTTTAACCAACCCATCATTTCAGTGACAGGGTCTGCCACACGACTGTGACTGAAATGACGGGTTGGTTTGGACCCCCACCGAAAAAGAAGCAATTAATCTCTCCTTGCACAAACTGGCTCTACAGAGGCAAGATGTCCACCTCATCATCATCCTCCGATATATCACCGTGTACATCCCCCTCCTCACAGATTATCAATTCGTCCCCACTGGAATCCACCATCTCAGCTCCCTGTGTACTTTGTGGAGGCAATTGCTGCTGGTCAATGTCTCCACGGAGGAATTGATTATAATTCATTTTAATGAACATCATCTTCTCCACATTTTCTGGAAGTAACCTCGTACGCCGATTGCTGACAAGGTGAGCGGCGGCACTAAACACTCTTTCGGAGTACACACTTGTGGGAGGGCAACTTAGGTAGAATAAAGCCAGTTTGTGCAAGGGCCTCCAAATTGCCTCTTTTTCCTGCCAGTATAAGTACGGACTGTGTGACGTGCCTACTTGGATGCGGTCACTCATATAATCCTCCACCATTCTTTCAATGGGGAGAGAATCATATGCAGTGACAGTAGACGACATGTCCGTAATCGTTGACAGGTCCTTCAGTCCGGACCAGATGTCAGCATCAGCAGTCGCTCCAGACTGCCCTGCATCACCGCCAGCGGGTGGGCTCGGAATTCTGAGCCTTTTCCTCGCACCCCCAGTTGCGGGAGAATGTGAAGGAGGCGATGTTGACAGGTCGCGTTCCGCTTGACTTGACAATTTTCTCACCAGCAGGTCTTTCAACCCCAGCAGACTTGTGTCTGCCGGAAAGAGAGATCCAAGGTAGGTTTTAAATCTAGGATCGAGCACGGTGGCCAAAATGTAGTGCTCTGATTTCAACAGATTGACCACCCGTGAATCCTTGTTAAGCGAATTAAGGGCTCCATCCACAAGTCCCACATGCCTAGCGGAATCGCTCCGTGTTAGCTCCTCCTTCAATGTCTCCAGCTTCTTCTGCAAAAGCCTGATGCGGGGAATGACCTGACTCAGGCTGGCAGTGTCTGAACTGACTTCACGTGTGGCAAGTTCAAAGGGCAGCAGAACCTTGCACAACGTTGAAATCATTCTCCACTGCGCTTGAGACAGGTGCATTCCACCTCCTATATCGTGCTGAATTGTATAGGCTTGAATGGCCTTTTGCTGCTCCTCCAACCTCTGAAGCATATATAGGGTTGAATTCCACCTCGTTACCACTTCTTGCTTCAGATGATGGCAGGGCAGGTTCAGGCGTTTTTGGTGTTGCTCCAGTCTTCTGTACGTGGTGCCTGTACGCCAAAAGTGTCCCGCAATTCTTCTGGCCACCGACAGCATCTCTTGCACGCCCCTGTCGTTTGGTATGTGCAAAACATGGGACGTGCTGGAATTTGCCCAGATTTAATGCACACACAATATTGCTGGCGTTGTCCGATGCCACAAATCCACAGGAGAGTCCAATTGGGGTAAGCCATTCCGCGATGATCTTCCTCAGGTGCCGTAAGAGGTTTTCAGCTGTGTGCGTATTCTGGAAACCGGTGATACAAAGCGTAGCCTGCCTAGGAAAGAGTTGGCGTTTGCGAGATGCTGCTACTGGTGCCGCCGCTGCTGTTCTTGCGGCGGGAGTCCATACATCTACCCAGTGGGCTGTCACAGTCATATAGTCCTGACCCTGCCCTGCTCCACTTGTCCACATGTCCGTGGTTAAGTGGACATTGGGTACAGCTGCATTTTTTAGGACACTGGTGACTCTTTTTCTGAGGTCTGTGTACATTTTCGGTATCGCCTGCCTAGAGAAATGGAACCTAGATGGTATTTGGTACCGGGGACACAGTACCTCCAACAAGTCTTTAGTTGGCTGTGCAGTAATGATGGATACCGGAACCACGTTTCTCACCACCCAGGATGCCAAGGCCTCAGTTATCCGCTTTGCAGCAGGATGACTGCTGTGATATTTCATCTTCCTCGCAAAGGACTGTTGGACAGTCAATTGCTTGGTGGAAGTAGTAAAAGTGGTCTTACGATTTCCCCTCTGGGATGACCATCGACTCCCAGCAGCAACAACAGCAGCGCCAGCAGCAGTAGGCGTTACACGCAAGGATGCATCGGAGGAATCCCAGGCAGGAGAGGAATCGTCAGAATTGCCAGTGACATGGCCTGCAGGACTATTGGCATTCCTGGGGAAGGAGGAAATTGACACTGAGGGAGTTGGTGGGGTGGTTTGCGTGAGCTTGGTTACAAGAGGAAGGGATTTACTGGTCAGTGGACTGCTTCCGCTGTCGCCCAAAGTTTTTGAACTTGTCACTGACTTATTATGAATGCGCTGCAGGTGACGTATAAGGGAGGATGTTCCGAGGTGGTTAACGTCCTTACCCCTACTTATTACAGCTTGACAAAGGCAACACACGGCTTGACAAATGTTGTCCGCATTTCTGTTGAAATACTTCCACACCGAAGAGCTGATTTTTTTGGTATTTTCACCAGGCATGTCAACGGCCATATTCCTCCCACGGACAACAGGTGTCTCCCCGGGTGCCTGACTTAAACAAACCACCTCACCATCAGAATCCTCCTTGTCAATTTCCTCCCCAGCGCCAGCAACACCCATATCCTCCTCATCCTGGTGTACTTCAACACTGACATCTTCAATCTGACTATCAGGAACTGGACTGCGGGTGCTCCTTCCAGCACTTGCAGGGGGCGTGCAAATGGTGGAAGGCGCATGCTCTTCACGTCCAGTGTTGGAAAGGTCAGGCATCGCAACCGACACAATTGGACTCTCCTTGTGGATTTGGGATTTCGAAGAACGCACAGTTCTTTGCGGTGCTTTTGCCAGCTTGAGTCTTTTCATTTTTCTAGCGAGAGGCTGAGTGCTTCCATCCTCATGTGAAGCTGAACCACTAGCAATGAACATAGGCCAGGGCCTCAGCCGTTCCTTGCCACTCCGTGTGGTAAATGGCATATTGGCAAGTTTACGCTTCTCCTCCGACAATTTTATTTTAGATTTTGGAGTCCTTTTTTTACTGATATTTGGGGTTTTGGATTTTACATGCTCTGTACTATGACATTGGGCATCGGCCTTGGCAGACGACGTTGCTGGCATTTCATCGTCTCGGCCATGACTAGTGGCAGCAGCTTCAGCACGAGGTGGAAGTGGATCTTGATCTTTCCCTAATTTTGGAACCTCAACATTTTTGTTCTCCATATTTTAATAGGCACAACTAAAAGGCACCTCAGGTAAACAATGGAGATGGATGGATACTAGTATACTTATGGATGGACGAGCGACTGCCGACACAGAGGTAGCTACAGCCGTGGACTACCGTACTGTGTCTGCTGCTAATATAGACTGGATGATAATGAGATGAAATCAATATATATTATATCACACTAGTACTGCAGCCGGACAGGTAGATATATTTATTATGTAATGACTGATGACGGACCTGCTGGACACAGTCAGCTCAGCAGCACCGCAGACTGCTACAGTAAGCTACTATAGTAGTATGTATAAAGAAGAAAAAGAAAAAAAAACCACGGGTAGGTGGTATACAATTATGGATGGACGAGGGACTGCCGACACAGAGGTAGCTACAGCCGTGGACTACCGTACTGTGTCTGCTGCTAATATAGATTGGATGATAATGAGATGAAATCAATATATATATATATAATATCACTAGTACTGCAGCCGGACATGTATATATATTTATTATGTAATGACTGATGACGGACCTGCTGGACACTGTCAGCTCAGCAGCACCGCAGACTGCTACAGTAAGCTACTATAGTAGTATGTATAAAGAAGAAAGAAAAAAAAAAAAAACCACGGGTAGGTGGTATACAATTATGGATGGACGAGCGACTGCCGACACAGAGGTAGCTACAGCCGTGGACTACCGTACTGTGTCTGCTGCTAATATAGACTGGATGATAATGAGATGAAATCAATATATATTATATCACACTAGTACTGCAGCCGGACAGGTAGATATATTTATTATGTAATGACTGATGACGGACCTGCTGGACACAGTCAGCTCAGCAGCACTGCAGACTGCTACAGTAAGCTACTATAGTAGTATGTATAAAGAAGAAAGAAAAAAAAAAAAACACGGGTAGGTGGTATACAATTATGGATGGACGAGCGACTGCCGACACAGAGGTAGCTACAGCCGTGGACTACCGTACTGTGTCTGCTGCTAATATAGACTGGATGATAATGAGATGAAATCAATATATATATATATATATAATATCACTAGTACTGCAGCCGGACAGGTATATATATTTATTATGTAATGACTGATGACGGACCTGCTGGACACTGTCAGCTCAGCAGCACCGCAGACTGCTACAGTAAGCTACTATAGTAGTATGTATAAAGAAGAAAGAAAAGAAAAAACCACGGGTAGGTGGTATACAATTATGGATGGACGAGCGACTGCCGACACAGAGGTAGCTACAGCCGTGGACTACCGTACTGTGTCTGCTGCTAATATAGACTGGATGATAATGAGATGAAATCAATATATATATATATATAATATCACTAGTACTGCAGCCGGACAGGTATATATATTTATTATGTAATGACTGATGACGGACCTGCTGGACACTGTCAGCTCAGCAGCACCGCAGACTGCTACAGTAAGCTACTATAGTAGTATGTATAAAGAAGAAAAAAAAAAACCACGGGTAGGTGGTATACAATTATGGATGGACGAGCGACTGCCGACACAGAGGTAGCTACAGCCGTGGACTACCGTACTGTGTCTGCTGCTAATATAGACTGGATGATGAGATGAAATCAATATATATATATATAATATCACTAGTACTGCAGCCGGACAGGTATATATATTTATTATGTAATGACTGATGACGGACCTGCTGGACACTGTCAGCTCAGCAGCACCGCAGACTGCTACAGTAAGCTACTATAGTAGTATGTATAAAGAAGAAAATAAGAATTTACTTACCGATAATTCTATTTCTCGGAGTCCGTAGTGGATGCTGGGGTTCCTGAAAGGACCATGGGGAATAGCGGCTCCGCAGGAGACAAGGCACAAAAGTAAAGCTTTCCGATCAGGTGGTGTGCACTGGCTCCTCCCCCTATGACCCTCCTCCAAGCCAGTTAGGTACTGTGCCCGGACGAGCGTACACAATAAGGGAGGAATTTTGAATCCCGGGTAAGACTCATACCAGCCACACCAATCACACCGTACAACTTGTGATCAAAACCAGTTAACAGTATGATAACAGAGGAGCCTCTGAAAGATGGCTTCTTAACAATAACCCGAATTAGTTAACAATAACTATGTACAATTATTGCAGATAATCCGCACTTGGGATGGGCGCCCAGCATCCACTACGGACTCCGAGAAATAGAATTATCGGTAAGTAAATTCTTATTTTCTCTATCGTCCTAGTGGATGCTGGGGTTCCTGAAAGGACCATGGGGATTATACCAAAGCTCCCAAACGGGCGGGAGAGTGCGGATGACTCTGCAGCACCGAATGAGAGAACTCCAGGTCCTCCTTAGCCAGAGTATCAAATTTGTAAAATTTTACAAACGTGTTCTCCCCTGACCACGTAGCTGCTCGGCAAAGTTGTAATGCCGAGACCCCTCGGGCAGCCGCCCAAGATGAGCCCACCTTCCTTGTGGAGTGGGCCTTTACAGATTTAGGCTGTGGCAGGCCTGCCACAGAATGTGCAAGTTGGATTGTGCTACAGATCCAACGAGCAATCGTCTGCTTAGACGCAGGAGCACCCATCTTGTTGGGTGCATACAATATAAACAACGAGTCAGATTTTCTGACTCCAGCTGTCCTTGCAATATATATTTTTAATGCTCTGACAACGTCCAGTAACTTGGAGTCCTCCAAGTCACTTGTAGCCGCAGGCACTACAATAGGCTGGTTCAGATGAAATGCTGACACCACCTTAGGGAGAAAATGCGGACGAGTCCGCAGTTCTGCCCTGTCCGAATGGAAAATCAGATATGGGCTTTTGTAAGATAAAGCTGCCAGTTCTGACACTCTCCTGGCCGAAGCCAGGGCTAGTAACATGGTCACTTTCCATGTGAGATATTTTAAATCCACCTTTTTTAGTGGTTCAAACCAATGAGATTTTAGAAATTCCAAAACCACATTGAGATCCCACGGTGCCACTGGAGGCACCACAGGAGGCTGTATATGCAGCACTCCCTTAACAAAAGTCTGGACTTCAGGAACTGAAGCCAATTCTTTTTGAAAGAAAATCGACAGGGCCGAAATTTGAACCTTAATAGATCCCAATTTGAGACCCATAGACAATCCTGATTGCAGGAAATGTAGGAATCGACCTAGTTGAAATTCCTCCGTCGGAGCACTCCGATCCTCGCACCACGCAACATATCTTCGCCAAATGCGGTGATAGTGTTGCACGGTTACTTCCTTCCTTGCTTTAATCAAAGTAGGAATGACTTCTTCCGGCATGCCTTTTTCCTTTAGGATCCGGCGTTCAACCGCCATGCCGTCAAACGCAGCCGCGGTAAGTCTTGAAACAGACAGGGACCCTGCTGAAGCAAGTCCCTCCTTAGAGGTAGAGGCCACGGATCTTCCGTGATCATCTCTTGAAGTTCCGGGTACCAAGTCCTTCTTGGCCAATCCGGAACCACTAGTATCGTTCTTACGCCTCTTTGCCGTATAATTCTCAATACTTTTGGTATGAGAGGCAGAGGAGGAAACACATACACCGACTGGTACACCCAAGGCGTTACCAGCGCGTCCACAGCTATTGCCTGCGGATCTCTTGACCTGGCGCAATACCTGTCCAGTTTTTTGTTGAGGCGAGACGCCATCATGTCCACCATTGGTCTTTCCCAACGGGTTACCAGCATGTGGAAGACTTCCGGATGAAGTCCCCACTCTCCCGGGTGAAGGTCGTGTCTGCTGAGGAAGTCTGCTTCCCAGTTGTCCACTCCCGGGATGAACACTGCTGACAGTGCTATCACATGATTCTCTGCCCAGCGAAGAATCCTTGCAGCTTCTGCCATTGCACTCCTGCTTCTTGTGCCGCCCTGTCTGTTCACATGGGCGACTGCCGTGATGTTGTCCGACTGGATCAACACCGGTTTTCCTTGAAGCAGAGGTTCTGCCTGGCTTAGAGCATTGTAGATTGCTCTTAGTTCCAGAATGTTTATGTGAAGAGACGTTTCCAGGCTCGTCCACACTCCCTGGAAGTTTCTTCCTTGTGTGACTGCTCCCCAGCCTCTCAGGCTGGCGTCCGTGGTCACCAGGATCCAATCCTGTATGCCGAATCTGCGGCCCTCCAATAGATGAGCACTCTGCAACCACCACAGAAGAGATACCCTTGTCCTTGGAGACAGGGTTATCCGCTGGTGCATCTGAAGATGCGACCCTGACCATTTGTCTAACAGATCCCTCTGGAAAATTCGTGCACGGAATCTGCCGAATGGAATTGCTTCGTAAGAAGCCACCATTTTTCCCAGGACTCTTGTGCATTGATGTACAGACACCTTTCCTGGTTTTAGGAGGTTCCTGACAAGCTCGGACAACTCCTTGGCTTTTTCCTCCGGGAGAAAAACCTTTTTCTGAACCGTGTCCAGAATCATCCCTAGGAACAGCAGACGAGTTGTCGGCATTAACTGGGATTTTGGAATATTCAGAATCCAGCCGTGTTGTTTTAGCACTTCTTGAGACAGTGCTAATCCCCTCTCTAGCTGTTCTCTGGACCTTGCCCTTATTAGGAGATCGTCCAAGTATGGGATAATTAATACGCCTTTTCTTCGAAGAAGAATCATCATCTCGGCCATTACCTTTGTAAAAACCCGAGGTGCCGTGGACAATCCGAACGGCAGCGTCTGAAACTGATAGTGACAGTTTTGTACAACGAACCTGAGGTACCCCTGGTGTGAGGGGTAAATTGGAACGTGGAGGTACGCATCCTTGATGTCCAAGGACACCATAAAGTCCCCTTCTTCCAGGTTCGCTATCACTGCTCTGAGTGACTCCATTTTGAACTTGAACTTCTTTATGTACAGGTTCAAGGACTTCAGATTTAGAATAGGTCTTACCGAGCCGTCCGGCTTCGGTACCACAAATAGAGTGGAATAATACCCCTTTCCCTGTTGTAGAAGAGGTACCTTGACTATCACCTGCTGAGAGTACAGCTTGTGAATGGCTTCCAAAACCGTCTCCCTTTCGGAGGGGGACGTTGGTAAAGCAGACTTCAGGAAACGGCGAGGCGGATCTGTCTCTAGTTCCAACCTGTACCCCTGAGATATTATCTGCAGGATCCAGGGATCTACCTGCGAGTGAGCCCACTGCGCGCTGAAATGCTTGAGACGACCGCCCACCGCCCCCGAGTCCGCTTGAGAAGCCCCAGCGTCATGCTGAGGCTTTTGTAGAAGCGGGGGAGGGCTTCTGTTCCTGGGAAGGAGCTGCCTGTTGGTGTCTCTTCCCCCTTCCTCTGCCTCGTGGCAGATATGAATATCCCTTTGCTCTCTTGTTTTTAAAGGAACGAAAGGGCTGCGGTTGAAAAGTCGGTGTCTTTTTCTGTTGGGGAGTAGCTTGAGGTAAAAAGGTGGATTTCCCGGCTGTAGCCGTGGCCACCAAATCTGATAGACCGACTCCAAATAACTCCTCCCCTTTATACGGCAAAACTTCCATATGCCGTTTTGAGTCCGCATCGCCTGACCACTGTCGCGTCCATAAACTTCTTCTGGCCGAAATGGACATAGCACTTACCCGTGATGCCAGTGTGCAGATATCCCTCTGTGCATCACGCATATAAAGAAATGCATCCTTTATTTGCTCTAAAGACAGTAAAACATTGTCCCTATCCAGGGTATCAATATTTTCAATCAGGGACTCTGACCAAACTACTCCAGCACTGCACATCCAGGCTGACGCTATAGCTGGTCGTAGTATAACACCTGTATGTGTGTATATACTTTTTTGGATATTTTCCATCCTCCTATCTGTTGGATCTTTAAGTGCGGCCGTCTCAGGAGAGGGTAACGCCACTTGTTTAGATAAGCGTGTGAGCGCCTTATCCACCCTAGGAGGTGTTTCCCAGCGCGCCCTAACCTCTGACGGGAAAGGGTATAAAGCTAATAACTTCTTTGAAATTAGCATCTTTTTATCGGGGGCAACCCACGCTTCATCACATACATCATTTAGTTCTTCTGATTCAGGAAAAACTATAGGTAGTTTTTTCACACCCCACATAATACCCTGTTTAGTGGTACCAGTAGTATCAGCTAAATGTAACGCCTCCTTCATTGCCAAAATCATATAACGTGTGGCCCTACTGGAAAATACGGTTGATTCGTCACCGTCGCCACTGGAATCAGTGCCTGTGTCTGGGTCTGTGTCGACCGACTGAGGCAAAGGGCGTTTTACAGCCCCTGACGGTGTTTGAGGCGCCTGGACAGGCACTAACTGATTGTCCGGCCGTCTCATGTCGACAAACGACTGCTTTAGCGTGTTGACACTATCCCGTAATTCCATAAATAAAGGCATCCATTCTGGTGTCGACCCCCTAGGAGGTGACATCCCCATATTTGGCAATTGCTCCGCCTCCACACCAATATCGTCCTCATACATGTCGACACACACGTACCGACACACAGCAGACACACAGGGAATGCTCTTAACGAAGACAGGACCCCACTAGCCCTTTGGGGAGACAGAGGGAGAGTTTGCCAGCACACACCAAAAGCGCTATATATGACAGGGATAGCCTTATAATAAGTGCTCCCTGTATAGCTGCTTTTATAATATAATTTTTGCCACTATTTTGCCCCCCCTCTCTTGTTTTACCCTGTTTCTGTAGTGCAGTGCAGGGGAGAGACCTGGGAGCCGTCCTGACCAGCGGAGCTGTGTAAGGAAAATGGCGCTGTGTGCTGAGGAGATAGGCCCCGCCCCTTTTCCGGCGGGCTCGTCTCCCGCTCTTTAGTGTATTCTGGCAGGGGTTAAATATCTCCATATAGCCCCGGAGGCTATATGTGAGGTATTTTTTAGCCAAATAGGTTTTCATTTGCCTCCCAGGGCGCTCCCCTCCCAGCGCCCTGCACCCTCAGTGACTGCCGTGTGAAGTGTGCTGAGAGGAAAATGGCGCACAGCTGCAGTGCTGTGCGCTACCTTTAGAAGACTGAGGAGTCTTCTGCCGCCGATTCTGGACCTCTTCATGTTTCAGCATCTGCAAGGGGGCCGGCGGCGAGGCTCCGGTGACCATCCAGGCTGTACCTGTGATCGTCCCTCTGGAGCTGATGTCCAGTAGCCAAGAAGCCAATCCATCCTGCACGCAGGTGAGTTCACTTCTTCTCCCCTAAGTCCCTCGTTGCAGTGATCCTGTTGCCAGCAGGACTCACTGTAAAATAAAAAACCTAAGCTAAACTTTCTCTAAGCAGCTCTTTAGGAGAGCCACCTAGATTGCACCCTTCTCGGCCGGGCACAAAAATCTAACTGGCTTGGAGGAGGGTCATAGGGGGAGGAGCCAGTGCACACCACCTGATCGGAAAGCTTTACTTTTGTGCCCTGTCTCCTGCGGAGCCGCTATTCCCCATGGTCCTTTCAGGAACCCCAGCATCCACTAGGACGATAGAGAAAGAAAAAAAAAAAACCACGGGTAGGTGGTATACAATTATGGATGGACGAGCGACTGCCGACACAGAGGTAGCTACAGCCGTGGACTACCGTACTGTGTCTGCTGCTAATATAGACTGGATGATAATGAGATGAAATCAATATATATATATATATATATATAATATCACTAGTACTGCAGCCGGACAGGTATATATATTTATTATGTAATGACTGATGACGGACCTGCTGGACACAGTCAGCTCAGCAGCACCGCAGACTGCTACAGTAAGCTACTATAGTAGTATGTATAAAGAAGAAAGAAAAAAAAAAAAACCACGGGTAGGTGGTATACAATATTATATATATATTATATACAATTATATATATATATTAAACTGGTGGTGACTGGTGGTCAGGTCACTGGTCACACTATCAGCAACTTGCAAGTAGTACTCCTAAGCAGACAATCACAATATATATTATACTGGTGGTCAGTGTGGTCACAATGGCAGTGTGGCACTCTGGCAGCAAAAGTGTGCACTGTACGTTATATGTACTCCTGAGTCCTGCTCTCAGACTCTAACTGCTCCCCACTGTCAGTGTCTCCCCCACAAGTCAGATAATATACAGTCACACTATCTATCACTTCAGCAAGTAACTAGTACTCCTCCTAATGCTCCCCAAAATTACTACTGTGTCTCTCTCTACTGTCTCACTCTCTTCTCTATAAACGGAGAGGACGCCAGCCACGTCCTCTCCCTATGAATCTCAATGCACGTGTGAAAATGGCGGCGACGCGCGGCTCCTTATATAGAATCCGAGTCTCGCGATAGAATCCGAGCCTCGCGAGAATCCGACAGCGGGATGATGACGTTCGGGCGCGCTCGGGTTAATCGAGCAAGGCGGGAAGATCCGAGTCGCTCGGACCCGTGTAAAAAAACATGAAGTTCGGGCGGGTTCGGATTCCGAGGAACCGAACCCGCTCATCCCTAGTATATTTACTAAGATGGGAGTTCTATTTAACATGGGATGTTGCCCATAGCAACCAAACAGATTCCTAGGGGTAAATTTACTAAAATGGGAGTTCTATTTAAGATGGGATGTTGCCTATAGCAACCAATCAGATTCTACTTCTCATTTATCTAGCACCTTCTAGAAGATAATACCTGGAATCTGACTGGTTGCTATGGGCAACATCCCATTTTAAACAGAACTCCCATCTTAGTAAATTTACCCCTATGTTGTGCCACACCCAAATACAAATATACAGCTCTCGCTCTTCCACTCTCTATGGACGGTATTTATCAAAGCTTGGAGAGAGATAAAATTGTGAGAGATAAAGTACCAACCAATCAGCTCCAAACACAGCCAGTAAAATGTAAGGGAGAAGCTGATTGGATAGTACTTTGGGGGTCATTCCGAGTTGATTGCTCGCTGCCAATTTTTTCGCAGCGCAGCGATCAGGTAAAAAAAACTGCAAAACTGCGCATGCACTAAAATGCCCATGCGCGTCGTACGGGTACAAAGAGCAGTTGTTTTGCACTGGTTCTAGCGACGATTCCATTCGCACAGCCGATCGCAAGGAGAGTGACAGGAAGAGGGCGTTTCTGGGTGTCAACTGACCGTTTTCTGGGAGTGTTTGGAAAAACGCAGGCGTGTCCAGGCGTTTGCAGGGCGGGTGTCTAATGTCAATTCCGGGACCTTCGTCGCAGCAATCATCGCACAGAATAAGTATCTGCAGGGCTGGTCTTGTTTTGCACAAAATGTTTTTGTACCGCTTGGCTGCACAGGCGTTCGCACACTTGCAAAGGGAAAATACACTCCCCCGTGGGCGGCGACTATGCGTTTGCACGGCTGCTAAAAGTAGCTAGCGAGCGATCAACTCGGAATGAGGGCCTTTATCTCCTACGAGTAAATCTCCCTCTCCAAACTTTGATAAATACCCCCTTATCTCTCATATCTGTGGAGAACCCAGCCTTCATCAGACACCAAATAAAGCCTCTCCATCTGACAGACTACAGTAAACAGCGATTACAGATAGTTTGGTCTTTGGACTAAATTGCAGTTTGTGTCGCCAGCTTTACACTACGGAACAAGTCACGTCAGATTCCTATACAGCATCATTGTAATAATATAATAGAATATAATGTCCAATGACATAAGGAAAGCTGCAAACATGGCGTTATAGGAACAAATTTACTGTAACCCACAGTAATAAGACTCTAACGGGTCATTTTTCCAAAGTGGAGTAGGAAATTAAATAAAACATCTGGTTGCTATGGGTAACAACAAACTTATTGCTATTTTATAATAATAAAACAATGGAAACATTCTCATGCAAGGTACCAATGTATTATTGTCATTGTTATTTATGGTAGAGGGTCCCTGACACCCCCTTTAGTGAGTCAGGAGGGAGCGGAGATCTGGATCAGTCACAGACTCTGCACTATACGTAAAACAGAGGAACGTGGTTTATTATTAGCTATTTCCAGAAGCTTGCAATCTAATTACACTCTCCCACCGTGCTGACTTTCCCTTCTGTAATTAATACAAGGTGAGAACATACCTGGAGGTAGGGGGAGAAGGAGCATCAAGAACGGCCGGTGACAGTGTCGCACGCAGAGAGCCGGCTGGATGTCACAGACGGGTCTGTGTGCTTTACAGGAGGCTGGGAGGAGAGACACAAAAGCTGCACACTCCAGTGCTCTCAGCGGGCTTCATGTGGATCTACCCAACGTCAACATGCAAATGCCCCCAGGGAGGGTTCCAAAGAATGAGGAGGCCAGGGAGACCACAAAGAGCTATCCCAGGGGCAATGACACAAGTCTCTTTCCAAAATGACACCAGCCTGCAGAAGCTACACAGCAGCTCAGCCAGGGAAGATCCTCCATCAGTCCTCGCTGAGAAATGCTCTGTCCAGAACTAATTACATGTACGAGGCTATAGCTGGCAGAGCGCGGTCTTTCTGTAGAACGCTGTGATACTGTCAGCTCTTACCGGGTCACTAATGAGGCCGCTGTTTTATGGGACACATACACTCTTAGCAAACTACATTTGGATAATGTAATACATCATGGAGGTTTTTATTTCCGCCTATGCCCAGAAGATTTCCTGTCAGTAATACTATAAACTTGTCTAAACCTAACAGACTATGGGCCTAATTCAGACCTGATCGCAGCAGCAAAATTGTTCTCTAATGGGCAAAACCATGGGGGTAATTCCAAGTTGATCGCAGCAGGATTTTTGTTAGCAATTGGGCAAAACCATGTGCACTGCAGGGGAGGCAGATATAACATGTGCAGAGAGAGTTAGATTTGGGTGGGGTGTGTTCAATCTGCAATCTAATTTGCAGTATAAACATAAAGCAGCCAGTATTTACCCTGCACAGAAACAAAATAACCCACCCGAATCTAACTCTTTCTGCACATGTTATATCTGCCTCCCCTGCAGTGCACATGGTTTTGCCCAATTGCTAAAAAAAATCCTGCTGCGATCAACTTGGCATTACCCCCATGTGCATTGCTGGTGGGGCAGATGTAACATGTGCAGAGAGAGTTAGATTTGGGTTGGGGGTGTTCAAACTGAAATCTAAATTGAAGTGTAAAAATAAAGCAGCCAGTATTTACCCTGCACAGAAACAATATAACCCACCCAAATCTAACTCTCTCTGCACATGTTATATCTGTCCCCCCTGCAGTGCACATGGTTTTGCCCATTAGAGAACAGTTTTGCTGCTGCAATTAGGTCTGAAATAGGCCCTATACTTGTATAATGTCTAACTATTCTTATTACTTTGGTATTGTTAGATCAGAGGCAGAAAGTTCTGTCATCACAGGGGGTGCGCTGGATAGGGAGGGGCTTGAGATGAGGGGGAGCCTGGGAGTAGCAGAATTATATACTGCCCTATGACATCACCAGATGTGAGTGACATACTGCACTATGACTACATCACTAGAAGTAGCTACATACTACACTGACATCAGTAGAAGTAGTTACATACTGTACTATGACATCAGCAGAAGTAGTTACATACTGCACTATGACATCAGCAGAAGTAGTTACATACTGTACTATGACATCAGCAGAAGTAGTTACATACTGCACTATGACATCAGCAGTAGTTGCATACTACTCTGACATCAGCTGAAGTAGTTACATGCTGCACTATGACATCAGCAGAAGTAGTTACATACTACTCTGACATCAGCTGAAGTAGTTACATACTGTACTATGACATCAGAAGTAGTTACATACTGCCCCATGACATCAGCAGAAGTAGTTATATACTGTACTATGACATCAGCAGACGTAGTTACATACTGCACTATGACATCAGCAGACGTAGTTACATACTGCACTATGACATCAGCAGAAGTAGTTACATACTGCACTATGACATCAGCAGAAGTAGTTACATACTGCACTATGACATCAGCAGAAGTAGTTACATACTGTACTATGACATCAGCAGAAGTAGCTACATACTACACTGACATCAGCAGTAGTAGTTACATACTACTCTGACATCAGCAGAAGTAGTTACATACTGCACTATGACATCAGCAGAAGTAGTTACATACTACTCTGACATCAGCAGAAGTAGTTACATACTGTACTATGACATCAGCAGAACGTTACATACTGCACCATGACATCAGCAGAAGTAGCTACATACTACTCTGACATCAGCAGAAGTAGTTACATACTGCACTCTGACATCAGAAGTAGAGTGACATACTGTACTATGACATCAGTAGTGACATACTGCACTGTGATATCAGCAGAAGTAGTTACATACTGTACTATGACATCAGCAGTAGTGGCATACTGCACTATGACATCACCGGGAATAGCGACACACTGACTTTGACATTGGCAGATGTAGAAAAACTGTTGAAAAGGATCAGTGTTTTAACGACAGCGAATCAGAACTGAACAAGAAAAAGGTGTCCTTACACCCCCGCCCCCCCCCCCCCCCCCCCCCCACTAGCTGGTGCTAGTATAGAGGTAACCCAGCTACTCTATAGATAGTCAATAAGCATAGCAGTATTACCACCAGGAGATGGCGCTCCCTGATAGTGGTGGTATTCGCACTAGCGTTTAATGAGGCAGTGCAATGCATGGAAGCTATACCCTTCCTCCCGTATCCCAGACCCCAGTAATCGGCCTCACGTCGTCTTCCCAGGACAGGATAACTGTGCAGGATCTGATGTCATAGGGATATAATTCTCTCTTCCGATTATACTCTGGGGGAAGTGACTGCACAGTGTGATCTCTCTATAAGAGCCCCCAGGAGGGACCTCGCTGTGATCACCATTACCATCCTGAGGAAGAATAGATGGGCTTAGTGCAATTATTTTCTGCCCAGCGGGCAAGGAGAATCAGAGAGGCCAAGCAGGGAAACGCAGCCTTTCGAGGTGACTGAAGACTCCCAGCAGTTTATAAAGAGGTCACCGTGCCCCACTGTATGACGGTTCCCAGCTTCCGCTATACGGAAGATCAATAGACCGATAAGCACACAAGTAAATGACAAAAGTAAAAGTTTCCAAACCTTCACAGAGAAGAGACAGAGGTTGGTGACGTTTGTATACTTATACAGACTTACCAGACAATCAGCTCACAACTGTCATTTTTCAAACTCATGACAGTTGGAAACTGACTGGATGGAACACAATTTATCATACGCAACGAGTTTTAAAACTTGTTACGTATAATAAAACTCGTTGATAAATCAGCCCCTAATGCCTAATTTATCAAAGTTCGGAGAGAGAGATAAAATTGTGAGCGGTAAAGTACTAGCCAATCAGCTTCTGTCTTACATTTTACAGGCTGTGTTTGAAAAATGACATTTAAGAGACGATTGGTTGGTACTTTATCTCTCGCTATTTTATAGCTTTCCTGGCTTTGATAAATGCCCCTCTGAGGGGTCTATTCATGAAGCAGTTAAAAGTGTGGAGAAGTGAGCCAGCGGAGAAGTTGCCCATGGCAACCAATCAGCATCAAAGTAACATTTATAATTTGCATACTATACAACTGTACGGAGCAGCTGATTGGTTGCCATGGGCAACTCCTCCACAGGCTCACTTCTCCACACTTTTCACTGCTTCATGAATAGACCCCCAAATGTGCAAGTTACTACTGTCTGCTATAAACCTTGGCCCATTTTGAGCCATTCGATTTGCAGAGCGATGAGATTTCAGCCACTTAAAGGCCCTACACACTGGGCGATATGAGTGAAAGATATGAACGAGATACCGTTCATATCTTTCAGTGTGGAGGCACCAGTGATGAACGATGCGCGGCCCCGCGCTCATTAATCGCTGGTGCCTCGTCGCTTGTGCATGCAGGCCAATATGGACGATCTTGTCCATATTTGCCTGCACTGCTATGGAGCCGGGTGACGGGCAGCTTGGCGGCGGATCCCGCAGTGTGTAGGGCCCATTAGCGCTAAGACTTTAAGGGTCAATTTTTTTACAGTGCAAAATCAGGTTGGTTTTTACATTCATGCCCTGTCTCCTTGGGACAGCCTATCGCACAGGAATAACGCTTCCCCGCAATCCCTACCTTTGCTGAAATACCGTCCCACCCCTCATGTCCAGAAACTCTGGAAACCTCAATACATAAATATCTGCTGGAGGATTACATAAGGCCGCTTGTGTTTTACCCTCAATGGCCCTTAGAGTCACATGACATACATCATTCTATTCAGGCAACATGCAGATAATGCCACAGTTATGGCTGGTGATCATGTGCTCACTTTCTATGTCAATTCCTGGAATACAACACAAGTTATGTATTACGGCTAATTAGTTCAAATAAAGGGCAGAGCTCAGAGGGGTTCCTAAACTTTTTGGAATCACAGCGCCCTAGAGTATTAGAATTTTGTTCATGGCACCCCTAGGCCAAAAGTTTCTTGATAAAATTAGAAGTTATACCATTTTCAGACAGAAAGGCAAATTATCAGCTGAAGAAGCTCTAGTCGGTAATTTGCCGAAAAACACGGGTCCTTTTTCTGTGTGAAAGGGTCACCGGGGTTGAAATTCCTGGGACTTTGACCCAGGAATTTATCAGGGTTGACCCTTTCACACAGACGCTGTGTGAAAGGGGGGGTCAGGCAGGGACCGGCAAAATGACTCGGTACTGATATGCTGGGTAGTTGCCAGGATTTCTGTCTGAAACGGTGTATATTGTATTTATAGGTCATCCTTAGGTTCATTGTGTGGTGAGGGACAAGATTTGCTTCTGTTTGTCCATGTATTTTATAATTTACAGCCACCAGCACTGGTTTTGCCTATTACATTGATCATAAATAAATTTAACTTGGTCCTGGACCACCAATCCCAGGCACCCCTGCAAATACCCAACGGCACCCCAGGGTGCCACGGCACACAGTTTGAGAACCACTGCCATAGCCTATTTGCAAATATATAGTGCAAATATGGCGCCATCTAGTGGCTACAATGAATGATAGCAGTCAGATTGCTGCAGGGTTACAGATGTGTTATTATTTGGAATGGGAAGTATGTTAATTAAGTTGAACAATCAGGGCGTAGCTTTGGACATACTTTGCTTCCCAAAAACCAGGTCTAAAATGAAAAAAAAAATAAAAAATATGCGTTTTGCACCATATGTTCTGTCGCATGCATCTCAAAATGCGTTCCCCTCTGCAAGGGTAGTATATGTGCCAGATTTATACCAGGAGAAAGCAGCAATATCTGTGCCAGGTTTACACTAGGATATATGGGTACTGAATAATAAGGTTAAAGTATACAATTCATGTACAATATACTGGGTTAATAATAAATGTTAAAGACGCATTTAATGTGTGCAACACTATTAAATACAGCCAGAAATACAAAATAAAAGTATTAATTAAAGTCAATTAATTAAACACAAACATCTGTTGTCTTTTCCATTACTAAATGAAAATGGAATCTGCTTTCCTGCCAATAATCTGCTTTCCTGCTAATAAATAAAGTGAATATATTACACAGCCGCACTAATAGTGGCAGCGTCAGTGGGAGAAAACACAAAGCATTGCAGATCATTATCACGTATTCTGCACTAGGGGTCAGGCAAATCCTACACCTCCTGACAAGCGCATACGCGCCATTCTTGTGGTCTGCATGGGAGGCCATTGTGTGGGCATGCCGGTTCTGCACCCAGCCAATGCTTACATCCCCCCGCCCTCCACCGTGTCGCCTCTCAAAGCGTAAGGAGTAGCGAGGGCAAAATGCGTCTGATCTATGTACGGGTGAATGTTTCAGACAATTTGGGGTGCAAAAGGCACTCTGCCCAATTTTACATCAGCCCCTCAATTATCTGCATTTGACGGCTCGTCATCAGTAAGTTTAATAAAGCCAAAGGTAATAATAGATCCATCTGAATTAATGAATGCAGCGGTGTTCTAGATGAACGCGGAACTCAGGAGCCAGCGGGGTTCCTACAGCAGTCAGGGAAGCTGTGCATCCATTGGCCATGATAGATATGACCCATAACTTGCCTACAGCCACTTTTAGACGCACCGCCTACCTGCCTCCTGGTCTGACAGAGCACTAGGGAAATCACACCTGCAGAAGTTGTCTTAGACCGTTATGCGAATGCTTACCCACTGGTGACTTCGTCGCTTCGTATGTTCTTGCTCAACACGTCCCCATCGCTCATGTAACCCGTCGCATCAACACTGACGCTCTCCATATCCATCTCTTCCCCTTTTTCGGAGACGTCACTGTGGCCCGCGTTGCCCCTTGACGCCAGCTGCCTCCGCAGAGGAGCAGGGTAGATGTACCGCCCAGGTTCAGAGTTGATAAAGCGGCTGGCGCTGGCTCGTGGCGGGTACCCGTTGCCCAGGGACGGTGCATCGCCTGCCTGCAGACGAGGGCTAGACTGTCCCAGTCTCCATGATGATATGGTCGGTCGCGCAGCCAGACTGAGGATGCTGCGGCCGCTGATTTCAGTAGTGATATTACTGTCAAACGTCGTTTCCAACGTGCTGGGGGTGAAAACAAGAAAGAACTAGGATTAGATTCAGTAAAGAGGGACGAGCAAAAACTGATGCACACTGACTATGCGTCATCACCCCGAGCAACACAGACAGCGAGAGGAGGATCATGTGGACATTCTGAGTCACTGAAAAGCCTGATCGCGCCAATGGCACAACATGCTGTGTTCAAATACAGAACTAAAACACACAAACCGTCCCCTTTATTACAAGGTTTTTATTTCTATCACTAATTAATAAAAAGTTCCTAAAAGTTTTATGCAGAGAAACAGTAAATCTCACAGACAAAACAAAAACACAACACACATCACACTGCCCAAAGCAACATCTACAGGATAACGCAGGGTAAATTCCACGGGTTATATATTCCACGCGTGAAAGGTATCGGGTGAGGCAACCGTGCTGAGTGCACTACATAGGATTACCCTGGGTGGAATAGGTCGCTCCTAGAAGAGATGATACAGAATGGGATGGTTGCAGCGTTTTATGGGGGTCATTCCGAGTTGATCGCTCGCTAGCAGTTTTTAGCAGCCGTGCAAACGCTATGCCGCCGCCCACAGGGAGTGTATTTTAGCTTAGCAGAAGTGCAAACGGTTGTATCGCAGAGCGGCTACAATTTTTTTTTGTGCAGTTTCAGAGTAGCTCAAAACCTACTCAGCGCTTGCGATCACTTCAGACTGTTCAGTTCCTGTTTTGACGTCACAAACACGCCCTGCGTCCGCCCAGCCACGCCTGCGTTTTTCCTGGCACGCCTGCGTTTTTGCGTACGCTCCCTGAAAACGGTCAGTTGACACCCAGAAACGCCCACTTCATGTCAATCACTCTGCGGCCAGCAGTGCGACTGAAAAGCTTCGCTAGACCCTGTGCAAAAATACATTGTTCGTTGTGCCCATACGACGCGCCTGCGCATTGCGCCACATACGCATGCGCAGAACTGCAGTTTTTAAGCCTGATCGCTGCGCTGTGAACAAATGAAGCTAGCGATCAACTCGGAATGACCACCAATATTTCTTATGGCAAAAGTGCATCCTTTTCTCAACGCAGCTAGCATGCACCTGGAGACGGCACTGATTAATGTGTTGAGCGACACTGAGCCTCTGAATCTGCACACGAAGTGCTACGCGGCAGCGTCTTTTTCCACGCCAAGTTCCGTTCATGCTTCATATACAGTCTCAGTCAAACGCAATATACAAGTGTGGCATATCACATTAATCAGCGCAGTCTCATGGTGCGTCATTGTCACGTTGCGTTGTGACTAGGATGCATTATGGGCAAAGGATGTCGGATGCTAGCACAGGACCTGGTGGCTCATTCAGGCCAGGCATCTCACGCCACCTTTTTCCTATAGGGACAGCCGACATGGTGGGGGTTTATTCTTATACAGCATACTCACAGTATTATGAGTGCTGCATTACGGCGACATGTTTCCCAGCATTAAACAAATGAGTGCGCTGACGCCAAGGTGTGTACATGGGTCTATGAGCTACGAGGACTACACCAAGGGTATATACCCTGTATACGGTGGATGCGGACAGCGGTCCACACTACAATGTGCTCCTCATACAGACACACACGGACTGCTTGGGATAAGCTGTAGTACCCGCAGTCACATGACCCCGAACCTACCTGTGAGTGACCTGAGTTCCCCTGAGGCTGGACATAGTTTCCTCCAAGTTCTGCCGGAGATCCGCAATGTTCTTCACAGTTCGCAATCTGCGGGTTTCAGGATCTTCCCCTGAGAAGAGAGGAATGACACACAATTGTATGACACACAGGAGTCTCCTCACATAGTATACACAGTCCATGATATGTGTGTGTCTGTGTAATTGTGTGCTGGAACAGCATCCATGGGATACGGAGCAGAATAGTGTTTCCCAACAAATCTAATCTACACGTCCAAATTCTATAAATTCTACACATAAAAGAGACTTTGTGATTGTGACCAGATAACAGAACCGGCTTACATAAAAGACATCACCATGCAGTGGTCATCACCCGCAGGCTTCTGTACCCACGGGCATTGCACGTTCCTATAATACACGCCATACAGTACAGCAGGCAGAACTATGTCTTATGTCCTGTATCTATGTTTCATTATCTATACGTGGATTCTGTGTCCTGTATCTATGCTCCAGTGACTACACCTGGGTTCTGTGTCCTACATCTATGCTCCATTATCTATACGTAGGTTCTATGATCTTTATGTATGTTCCATTATCTACACGTGGGTTCAGTGTCTTACATCTATGTTCCATTATTTACATATGGGTTCTACTGTATGTCTTACATCTACGTTCCAGTAACTACACGTGGGTTCAGTGTCTTACATCTATGTTCCATTATCTACACGTGGGTTCTATTTCTTACATCTATGTTCCAGTAACTACACGTGGGTTCTGTGTCCTACATCTATGTTCCATTATCTACACGTGGGTTCTAGGTCTTACATCTAAGTTCCAGTAACTACATGTGGTTTCTATGTCCTACATCTATGTTCTATTATCTATACGTAGGTTCTATGATCTTTATCTATGTTCCATTATCTACACGTGGTTTCTGTGTCCTGCATCTACGTTCCAGTAACTACACGTGGATTCTGTGTCCTGCATCTATGTTCCAGTAACTAAACGTGGTTTCTGTGTCCTGCATCTACGTTCCAGTAGCTACAAGTGGGTTCTGTGTCCTGCATCTTTGTTCCAGTAACTACACGTGGTTTCTGTGTCCTGCATTTACGTTCCAGTAACTACACGTGGTTTCTGTGTCCTGCATATACGTTCCAGTAACTACACGTGGTTTCTGTCTCCTGAATCTATGTTCTATTATCTATATGTAGGTTCCATGATCTTTATCTATGTTCCATTATCTACACATGGGTTCTGTGTCCTGCATCTACGTTCCAGAAACTACACGTGGGTTCTGTGTCCTGTATCTATGTTCCAGTTACTACACGTGGGTTCTGTGTCATGTATCTACGTTCCAGTAACTACACGTGGGTTCTGTGTCCTGCATCTACGTTCCAGTAACTACACGTGGGTTCTGTGTCCTGCATCTACGTTCCAGTAACTACACGTGGGTTCTGTGTCCTGCATCTACGTTCCAGTAACTACACGTGGGTTCTGTGCCCTGCATCTACGTTCCAGTAACTACACGTGGGTTCTGTGTCCTGCATCTACGTTCCAGTAACTACATGTGGTTTCTGTGTCCTCCATCTACGTTCCAGTAACTACACGTGGTTTCTGTGTCCTGCATCTATGTTCCAGTAACTACACGTGGGTTCTGTGTCCTCCATCTACGTTCCAGTAACTACACGTGGGTTCTGTGTGCTGCATCTACGTTCCAGTAACTACACGTGGGTTCTGTGTCCTGCATCTACGTTCCAGTAACTACACGTGGGTTCTGTGTCCTGCATCTACGTTCCAGTAACTACACGTGGGTTCTGTGTCCTGCATCTACGTTCCAGTAACTACACGTGGGTTCTGTGTCCTGCATCTACGTTCCAGTAACTACACGTGGGTTCTGTGTCCTGCATCTACGTTCCAGTAACTACACGTGGGTTCTGTGTCCTGCATCTACGTTCCAGTAACTACACGTGGTTTCTGTGTCCTGCATTTACGTTCCAGTAACTACACGTGGTTTCTGTGTCCTGCATTTACGTTCCAGTAACTACACGTGGGTCCTGTGTCCTGCATCTACGTTCCAGTAAATACATATGGCTTCTATGTCATATGTTTTGTATCTATGTTGCAGTAATCAGTTTGGCTCTATGTTCTGCATCTACGCTCTTATAAAGAGAGTTGGGTTCTATGGCCCTAATTCAGCATGAGTTGTAGTTTTGCAAGGCCGCCCCGCATGCCAGGTCTTTCTCCCCCACTAAAATGCGAGCGCTTTGCTAAACAGAAAGCGCTCAAATCTTTAGGGTAGCCCCCTGGCGCCACGTTTTGGGTCTCAGAGGCTACGTGTGACGTCGCACAGCCATCATGGCCTGCCCAGCAAATGTTCCAGACACGCCTCCATTGTTCGGACCACGCTTCCCCAACACCTCTCCAACGCCCACAAAACGACACAACACCGCCCTGTCACCGCCCCCTCCCCTTGCCAGCACCTATGTAATCGCATACGATCACAAGTTAAGTCCTCACGCATGCGCAGAAGTGTGGAAATCGACGAGTAGTGATTTCTGCACTTCAGTGACTGAAGCTGAATCGGGCCTATATTCTTTATCTATGACCAGCAATCAGAAGTGGGTTATACGTCCAATATTTATGTTCTAGTGTGCAGAGATTATATACTGTATCTCTGTTACAGTAACTACACTTGGCCAGTACGATGATGTACATAACAAACAATTAGGTATCTCCATGCCCCGATCTATAGCAAACAACATATATATTACACGTTCTGAGGTTCCGCTCTGTGATATCCTCCAATGTACTATAGAGTCAGTTATCTGAGGTCTCTGTATACAATTATGCAGACACATCATTTTAGAATGTATATTTTACTGGCCATGCAAATCTAATCTATTTCTAGAGACAGAAGTCTGAGTATCCTCATGGGACTGGTGCAATGGATACTGCATGGCACAATGTGACAGTATGCTACACAGGGGAGGGGCACAGTGTGACAGTATGCTACATAGGTGAGGGGCACAGTGTGACAGTATGCTACATAGGGGAGGGGCACAGTGTGACAGGATGCTACACAGGAGAGGGGCACAGTGTGACAGGATGCTACACAGGGGAGGGGCACAGTGTGACAGTATGCTACATAGGTGAGGGGCACAGTGTGACAGTATGCTACATAGGGGAGGGGCACAGTGTGACAGGATGCTACATAGGGGAGGGGCACAGTGTGACAGGATGCTACATAGGGGAGGGTAACAGTGTGACAGGATGCTACACAGGGGAGGGGCACAGTGTGACAGGATGCTACACAGGGGAGGGGCACAGTGTGACAGTATGCTAAACAGGGGAGGGGCACAATGTGACAGTATGCTACACAGGGGAGGGGCACAGTGTGACAGGATGCTACATAGGGGAGGGGCACAGTGTGACAGGATGCTACATAGGGGAGGGGCACAGTGTGACAGGATGCTACATAGGGGAGGGGCACAATGTGACAGTATGCTACACAGGGGAGGGGCACAATGTGACAGTATGCTACTTAGGGGAGGGGCACAATGTGACAGTATGCTACACAGGGGAGGGGCATAGTGTGACAGGATGCTACATAGGGGAGGGGCACAGTGTGACAGGATGCTACATAGGGGAGGGGCACAGTGTGACAGGATGCTACATAGGGGAGGGGCACAGTGTGACAGGATGCTACATAGGGGAGGGGCACAGTGTGACAGGATGCTACACAGGGGAGGGGCACAGTGTGACAGGATGCTACATAGGGGAGGGGCACAGTGTGACAGTATGCTACACAGGGGAGGGGCACAGTGTGACAGTATGCTACATAGGTGAGGGGCACAGTGTGACAGTATGCTACATAGGGGAGGGGCACAGTGTGACAGGATGCTACATAGGGGAGGGGCACAGTGTGACAGGATGCTACACAGGGGAGGGGCACAGTGTGACAGTATGCTACATAGGTGAGGGGCACAGTGTGACAGTATGCTACATAGGGGAGGGGCACAGTGTGACAGTATGCTACATAGGGGAGGGGCACAGTGTGACAGGATGCTACATAGGGGAGGGGCACAGTGTGACAGGATGCTACATAGGGGAGGGTAACAGTGTGACAGGATGCTACATAGGGGAGGGGCACAGTGTGACAGGATGCTACACAGGGGAGGGGCACAGTGTGACAGTATGCTAAACAGGGGAGGGGCACAATGTGACAGTATGCTACACAGGGGAGGGGCACAGTGTGACAGGATGCTACATAGGGGAGGGGCACAGTGTGACAGGATGCTACATAGGGGAGGGGCACAGTGTGACAGGATGCTACATAGGGGAGGGGCACAATGTGACAGTATGCTACACAGGGGAGGGGCACAATGTGACAGTATGCTACATAGGGGAGGGGCACAATGTGACAGTATGCTACACAGGGGAGGGGCACAGTGTGACAGGATGCTACATAGGGGAGGGGCACAGTGTGACAGGATGCTACATAGGGGAGGGGCACAGTGTGACAGGATGCTACATAGGGGAGGGGCACAGTGTGACAGGATGCTACATAGGGGAGGGGCACAGTGTGATAGAATGCTACATAGGGGAGGGGCACAGTGTGATAGGATGCTACATAGGGGAGGGGCACAGTGTGACAGGATGCTACACAGGGGAGGGGCACAGTGTGACAGGATGCTACATAGGGGAGGGGCACAGTGTGACAGGATGCTACATAGGGGAGGGGCACAGTGTGACAGGATGCTACACAGGGGAGGGGCACAGTGTGACAGGATGCTACACAGGGGAGGGGCACAGTGTGACAGGATGCTACATAGGGAGTGGCACAGTGTGACAGGATGCTACATAGGGGAGGGGCACAATGTGACAGTATGCTACACAGGGTAGGGGCACAGTGTGACAGGATGCTACATAGGGGAGGGGCACAGTGTGACAGGATGCTACATAGGGGAGGGTAACAGTGTGACAGGATGCTACACAGGGGAGGGGCACAGTGTGACAGGATGCTACATAGGGGAGGGGCACAGTAAGACAGGATGCTACATAGGGGAGGGGCACAGTGTGACAGTATGCTACACAGGGGAGGGGCACAGTGTGACAGGATGCTACATAGGGGAGGGGCACAGTGTGACAGGATGCTACATAGGGTAGGGGCATAGTGTGCCAGGATGCTACATAGGGGAGGGTAACAGTGTGACAGGATGCTACATAGGGGAGGGGCACAATGTGACCGTATGCTACACAGGGGAGGGGCACAATGTGACAGTATGCTACATAGGGGAGGGGCACAATGTGACAGTATGCTACACAGGGGAGGGGCACAGTGTGACAGGATGCTACATAGGGGAGGGGCACAGTGTGACAGGATGCTACATAGGGGAGGGGCACAGTGTGACAGGATGCTACATAGGGGAGGGGCACAATGTGACAGTATGCTACACAGGGGAGGGGCACAATGTGACAGTATGCTACATAGGGGAGGGGCACAATGTGACAGTATGCTACACAGGGGAGGGGCACAGTGTGACAGGATGCTACATAGGGGAGGGGCACAGTGTGACAGGATGCTACATAGGGGAGGGGGCACAGTGTGACAGGATGCTACATAGGGGAGGGGCACAGTGTGACAGGATGCTACATAGGGGAGGGGCACAGTGTGATAGGATGCTACACAGGGGAGGGGCACAGTGTGATAGGATGCTACATAGGGGAGGGGCACAGTGTGACAGGATGCTACACAGGGGAGGGGCACAGTGTGATAGGATGCTACATAGGGGAGGGGCACAGTGTGACAGGATGCTACACAGGGGAGGGGCACAGTGTGACAGGATGCTACACAGGGGAGGGGCACAGTGTGATAGGATGCTACATAGGGGAGGGGCACAGTGTGACAGGATGCTACATAGGGGAGGGGCACAGTGTGATAGGATGCTACACAGGGGAGGGGCACAGTGTGACAGGATGCTACACAGGGGAGGGGCACAGTGTGACAGGATGCTACATAGGGGAGGGGCAGAGTGTGACAGGATGCTACAAAGGGGAGGGGCACAGTGTGACAGGATGCTACATAGGGGAGGGTAACAGTGTGACAGGATGCTACATAGGGGAGGGGCACAGTGTGATAGGATGCTACATAGGGGAGGGGCACAGTGTGACAGGATGCTACATAGGGGAGGGGCACAGTGTGACAGTATGCTACACAGGGGAGGGGCACAGTGTGACAGGATGCTACATAGGGGAGGGGCACAGTGTGACAGGATGCTACACAGGGGAGGGGCACAGTGTGACAGGATGCTACACAGGGGAGGGGCACAGTGTGACAGGATGCTACATAAGGAGGGGCACAGTGTGACAGGATGCTACATAGGGGAGGGGCACAGTGTGACAGTATGCTACACAGGGGAGGGGCACAGTGTGACAGGATGCTACATAGGGGAGGGGCACAGTGTGACAGGATGCTACACAGGGGAGGGGCACAGTGTGACAGGATGCTACATAGGGGAGGGGCACAGTGTGACAGGATGCTACATAGGGGAGGGGCACAGTAAGACAGGATGCTACATAGGGGAGGGGCACAGTGTGACAGGATGCTACATAGGGGAGGGGCATAGTGTGACAGGATGCTACATAGGGGAGGGTAACAGTGTGACAGGATGCTACACAGGGGAGGGGCACAGTGTGACAGGATGCTACATAGGGGAGGGTAACAGTGTGACAGGATGCTACATAGGGGAGGGGCACAGTGTGACAGGATGCTACATAGGGGAGGGGCACAGTGTGACAGGATGCTACATAGGGGAGGGGCACAGTAAGACAGGATGCTACATAGGGGAGGGGTACAGTGTGAAAGGATGCTACATAGGGGAGGGACACAGTGTGACAGGATATTACATAGGGGAGGGGCACAGTGACAGTATGCTACATAGGGGAGGGGCACAGTGTGACAGGATGCTACATAGTGTGACAGGATGCTACATAGGGGAGGGTAACAGTGTGACAGGATGCTACACAGGGGAGGGGCACAGTGTGACAGGATGCTACATAGGGGAGGGTAACAGTGTGACAGGATGCTACATAGGGGAGGGGCACAGTGTGACAGGATGCTACATAGGGGAGGGGCAGAGTGTGACAGGATGCTACACAGGGGAGGGGCACAGTGTGACAGTATGCTACATAGGGGAGGGCACAGTGTGACAGGATGCTACATAGGGGAGGGGCACAGTGTGACAGGATGCTACATAGGGGAGGGGCACAGTGTGACAGGATGCTACACAGGGGGAGGGGCACAGTGTGACAGGTGGTACATAGGGAGGGGCACAGTGTGACAGGATGCTACATAGGGGAGGGGCACAGTGTGACAGTATGCTACACAGGGGAGGGGCACAGTGTGACAGGATGCTACATAGGGGAGGGGCACAGTGTGACAGGATGCTACACAGGGGAGGGGCACAGTGTGACAGGATGCTACATAGGGGAGGGGCACAGTGTGACAGGATGCTACATAGGGGAGGGGCACAGTAAGACAGGATGCTACATAGGGGAGGGGCACAGTGTGACAGGATGCTACATAGGGGAGGGGCATAGTGTGACAGGATGCTATATAGGGGAGGGTAACAGTGTGACAGGATGCTACACAGGAGAGGGGCACAGTGTGACAGGATGCTACATAGGGGAGGGTAACAGTGTGACAGGATGCTACATAGGGGAGGGGCACAGTGTGACAGGATGCTACATAGGGGAGGGGCACAGTAAGACAGGATGCTACATAGGGGAGGGGCACAGTGTGACAGTATGCTACACAGGGGAGGGGCACAGTGTGACAGGATGCTACATAGGGGAGGGGCACAGTGTGCCAGGATGCTACATAGGGTAGGGGCATAGTGTGCCAGGATGCTACATAGGGGAGGGTAACAGTGTGACAGGATGCTACACAGGGGAGGGGCACAGTGTGACAGTATGCTACATAGGGGAGGGTAACAGTGTGACAGGATGCTACATAGGGGAGGGGCACAGTGTGACAGGATGCTACACAGGGGAGGGGCACAGTGTGACAGTATGCTAAACAGGGGAGGGGCACAATGTGACAGTATGCTACACAGGGGAGGGGCACAGTGTGACAGGATGCTACATAGGGGAGGGGCACAGTGTGACAGGATGCTACATAGGGGAGGGGCACAGTGTGACAGGATGCTACACAGGGGAGGGGCACAATGTGACAGTATGCTACACAGGGGAGGGGCACAATGTGACAGTATGCTACATAGGGGAGGGGCACAATGTGACAGTATGCTACACAGGGGAGGGGCACAGTGTGACAGGATGCTACATAGGGGAGGGGCAGTGTGACAGGATGCTACATAGGGGAGGGGCACAGTGTGACAGGATGCTACATAGGGGAGGGGCACAGTGTGACAAGATGCTACATAGGGGAGGGGCACAGTGTGATAGGATGCTACATAGGGGAGGGGCACAGTGTGATAGGATGCTACATAGGGGAGGGGCACAGTGTGACAGGATGCTACACAGGGGAGGGGCACAGTGTGATAGGATGCTACATAGGGGAGGGGCACAGTGTGACAGGATGCTACAAAGGGGAGGGGCACAGTGTGACAGGATGCTACATAGGGGAGGGGCACAGTGTGACAGGATGCTACATAGGGGAGGGGCACAGTGTGACAGGATGCTACACAGGGGAGGGGCACAGTGTGACAGGATGCTACACAGGGGAGGGGCACAGTGTGACAGGATGCTACATAGGGAGGGGCACAGTGTGACAGGATGCTACATAGGGGAGGGGCACAATGTGACAGTATGCTACACAGGGTAGGGGCACAGTGTGACAGGATGCTACATAGGGGAGGGGCACAGTGTGACAGGATGCTACACAGGGGAGGGGCACAGTGTGACAGGATGCTACATAGGGGAGGGGCACAGTAAGACAGGATGCTACATAGGGGAGGGGCACAGTGTGACAGGATGCTACACAGGGGAGGGGCACAGTGTGACAGGATGCTACACAGGGGAGGGTAACAGTGTGACAGGATGCTACACAGGGGAGGGGCACAGTGTGACAGGATGCTACATAAGGGAGGGGCACAGTAAGACAGGATGCTACATAGGGGAGGGGCACAGTGTGACAGTATGCTACACAGGGGAGGGGCACAGTGTGACAGGATGCTACATAGGGGAGGGGCACAGTGTGACAGGATGCTACATAGGGTAGGGGCATAGTGTGCCAGGATGCTACATAGGGGAGGGTAACAGTGTGACAGGATGCTACACAGGGGAGGGGCACAGTGTGACAGTAAGCTACATAGGGGAGGGTAACAGTGTGACAGGATGCTACATAGGGGAGGGGCACAGTGTGACAGGAAGCTACATAGGGGAGGGGCACAGTGTGACAGGATGCTACATAGGGGAGGGTAACAGTGTGACAGGATGCTACATAGGGGAGGGTAACAGTGTGACAGGATGCTACATAGGGGAGGAGCACAGTGTGACAGGATGCTACATAGGGGAGGGGCACAGTGTGACAGGATGCTACATAGGGGAGGGTAACAGTGTGACAGGATGCTACATAGGGGAGGGGCACAGTGTGACAGGATGCTACACAGGGGAGGGGCACAGTGTGACAGTATGCTAAACAGGGGAGGGGCACAATGTGACAGTATGCTACACAGGGGAGGGGCACAGTGTGACAGGATGCTACATAGGGGAGGGGCACAGAGTGACAGGATGCTACATAGGGGAGGGGCACAGTGTGACAGGATGCTACATAGGGGAGGGGCACAATGTGACAGTATGCTACACAGGGGAGGGGCACAATGTGACAGTATGCTACATAGGGGAGGGGCACAATGTGACAGTATGCTACACAGGGGAGGGGCATAGTGTGACAGGATGCTACATAGGGGAGGGGCACAGTGTGACAGGATGCTACATAGGGGAGGGGCACAGTGTGACAGGATGCTACATAGGGGAGGGGCACAGTAAGACAGGATGCTACATAGGGGAGGGGCACAGTGTGAAAGGATGCTACATAGGGGAGGGACACAGTGTGACAGGATATTACATAGGGGAGGGGCACAGTGTGACAGGATGCTACATAGGGGAGGGGCACAGTGACAGTATGCTACATAGGGGAGGGGCACAGTGTGACAGTATGCTACACAGGGGAGTGGCTGGAGTGGCACAGTGTGACAGGATGCTACATAGGGGAGGGACACAGTGTAACAGGATATTACATAGGGGAGGGGCACAGTGTGACAGACTGCAGCACAGTGGATCGGATGTGAGATGAGCAGAGGGTGGTGCTGGGTGTACAATATGCAGTGTAATGTCTTATTGAGCTCATTTGAAAGTAGAAAGACTGAAGGAAAGAAATTATTGTTCAAAACGGTGTATGAAGAAACCTGAAAAATATTATGTGTGACTCTGCAACATGGATGACAAATGTCTCCATATGGCCACTATAGTGTACGGCATTATTGTCTTTACCAACCATGGACTTCTATTGTCATAAAAAACAAGTATATCTATAATAGCTGCCTATAAAAGGATCACACCACTCATGTATCACACTGTTACCCTGCACGTACATGCCAGCTGATTCACTGTATATCGGAGACAATATACTGCAGAGGCCTCACAGGTGACTGGGGCAGAGCACAGAGCATGGTTACAATGGGTGGTCTTCAGTATGCCGACTGACGGGATCCCGGCGCACAGTATACCGGCGCCGGGATTCCGACAGCCGGCACACGACACTTACTTTCCCTCGTGGGGGTCCACGACCCTCCTGGAGGGAGAATAAAATAAGCGCGCCACCGTGCCCGCAAGGGGCTCATTTGCGCTCGCCACGCTGTTGGTAAGCAGGCGGTCGGGCTCCCGGCGCCGGTATGCTGGTCGCCGGGAGCCCGACCGCCGGCATATCGTAGTGAACCCGGTTACAATAAGTGTAATACAACAAGTGAGGGGACTTACCCGAGAGATCTGCCAGACATGGAGGGCCTGTTTTATTATAGAGCGTGGGCTCCATGTGTATTCCTCCTGTGCTGGTCTCCACAGAGACATTGCCTTCATTATCCGTCTGAGACCTGCACAAACCAGACATAATAACAGTCAACTTCAGCCAATGGGCCTATGCAACCCATCACCACCATCCCTGCCCCAGACTGAGCCTATGTAACCCATCACCACCATCCCTGCCCCAGACTGATCCTATGTAACCCATCACCGCCATCCCTGCCCCAGACTGATCCTATGTAACCCATCACCACCATCCCTGCCCCAGACTGAGCCTATGTAACCCATCACCGCCATCCCTGCCCCAGACTGATCCTATGTAACCCATCACCACCATCCCTGCCCCAGACTGATCCTACATAACCCATCACCACCATCCCTGCCCCAGACTGATCCTATGTAACCCATCACCACCATCCCTGCCCCAGACTGATCCTATGTAACCCATCACCACCATCCCTGCCCCAGACTGAGCCTATGTAACCCATCACCACCATCCCTGCCCCAGACTGAGCCTATGTAACCCATCACGCCATCCCTGCCCCAGACTGATCCTACATAACCCATCACCACCATCCCTGCCCCAGACTGATCCTATGTAACCCATCACCACCATCCCTGCCCCAGACTGAGCCTATGTAACTCATCACCACCATCCCTGCCCCAGACTGATCCTTTGTAACCCATCACCACCATCCCTGCCCCAGACTGAGCCTACATAACCCATCACCACCATCCCTGCCCCAGACTGATCCTATGTAACCCATCACCACCATCCCTGCCCCAGACTCAGCCTATGTAACCCATCACCACCATCCCTGCCCCAGACTGATCCTACATAACCCATCACCACCATCCATGCCCCAGACTGATCCTATGTAACCCATCACCACCATCCCTGCCCCAGACTGAGCCTATGTAACCCATCACCACCATCCCTGCCCCAGATTGATCCTATGTAACCCATCACCACCATCCCTGCCCCAGACTGAGCCTACATAACCCATCACCGCCATCCCTACCCCAGACTGAGCCTATGTAACCCATCACCGCCATCCCTGCCCCAGACTGAGCCTACATAACCCATCACCCCCATCCCTGCCCCAGACTGAGCCTATGTAACCCATCACCGCCATCCCTGCCCTAGACTGATCCTATGTAACCCATCACCACCATCCCTGCCCCAGACTGAGCCTACATAACCCATCACGCCATCCCTGCCCCAGACTGATCCTATGTAACCCATCACCACCATCCCTGCCCCAGACTGAGCCTATGTAACCCATCACCGCCATCCCTGTCCCAGACTGAGCCTATGTAACCCATCACCACCATCCCTGCCCCAGACTGAGCCTACATAACCCATCACGCCATCCCTGCCCCAGACTGATCCTATGTAACCCATCACCACCATCCCTGCCCCAGACTGAGCCTATGTAACCCATCACCGCCATCCCTACCCCAGACTGAGCCTACATAACCCATCACCACCATCCCTGCCCCAGACTGATCCTATGTAACCCATCACCGCCATCCCTGCCCTAGACTGATCCTATGTAACCCATCACCACCATCCCTGCCCTAGACTGAGCCTACATAACCCATCACGCCATCCCTGCCCCAGACTGATCCCATGTAACCCATCACCAGCATCCCTGCCCCAGACTGAGCCTATGCAACCCATCACCGCCATCCCTACCCCAGACTGATCCTATGTAACCCATCACCGCCATCCCTGCCCTAGACTGATCCTATGTAACCCATCACCGCCATCCCTGCCCCAGACTGTTCCTATGTAACCCATCACCACCATCCCTGCCCCAGACTGAGCCTATGTAACCTGTCACCGCCATCCCTGCCCTAGACTGATCCTATGTAACCCATCACCGCCATCCCTGCCCCAGACTGATCCTATGTAACCCATCACCGCCATCCCTGCCCTAGACTGATCCTATGTAACCCATCACCACCATCCCTGCCCCAGACTGAGCCTATGTAACCCATCACCACCATTCCTGCCCCAGACTGATCCTACATAACCCATCACCACCATCCCTGCTCCAGACTGATCCTATGTAACCCATCACCACCATCCCTGCCCCAGACTGATCCTATGTAACCCATCACCACCATCCCTGCCCCAGACTGAGCCTACATAACCCATCACCACCATCCCTGCCCCAGACTGAGCCTACATAAGCCATCACCGCCATCCCTGCCCCAGACTGATCCTATGTAACCCATAACCACCATCCCTGCCCCAGACTGATCCTATGTAACCCATCACCACCATCCCTGCTCCAGACTGATCCTACATAACCCATCACCGTGATCCCTGCCCCAGACTGAGCCTACATAACCCATCACCACTATCCCTGCCCCAGACTGATCCTATGTAACCCATCACCACCATCCCTGCCCCAGACTGATCCTACATAATCCATCACCACCATCCCTGCTCCAGACTGATCCTATGTAACCCATCACCACCATCCCTGCCCTAGACTGATCCTATGTAAACCATCACCGCCATCCCTGCCCCAGACTGATCCTATGTAACCCATCACCGCCATCCCTGCCCCAGACTGATCCTATGTAACCCATCACCGCCATCCCTGCCCCAGACTGATCCTATGTAACCTATCACTACCATCCCTGCCCCAGACTGAGCCTATGTAACCCATCACCACCATCCCTGCTCCAGACTGATCCTATGTAACCCATCACCGTGATCCCTGCCCCAGACTGAGCCTACATAACCCATCACCACTATCCCTGCCCCAGACTGATCCTATGTAACCCATCACCACCATCCCAGCCCCAGACTGATCCTACATAACCCATCACCACCATCCCTGCTCCAGACTGATCCTATGTAACCCATCACCACCATCCCTGCCCCAGACTGATCCTATGTAACCTATCACTACCATCCCTGCCCCAGACTGAGCCTATGTAACCCATCACCACCATCCCTGCCCCAGACTGATCCTACATAACCCATCACCGCCATCCCTGCCCCAGACTGAGACTATGTAACCCATCACCGCCCTCCCTGCCCCAGACTGATCCTATGTAACCCATCACCGCCATCCCTGCCCCACACTGATCCTACATAACCCATCACCGCCATCCCTGCCCCAGACTGAGCCTATGTAACCCATCACCGCCATCCCTGCCCCAGACTGAGCCTATGTAACCCATCACCACCATCCCTGCCCCAGACTGATCCTATGTAACCCATCACCACCATCCCTGCCCCAGACTGATCCTACATAACTCATCACGCCATCCCTGCCCGAGACTGAGCCTATGTAACCCATCACCACCATCCCTGCCCCAGACTGATCCTACATAACTCATCACGCCATCCCTGCCCGAGACTGAGCCTACATAACCCATCACCACCATCCCTGCCCCAGACTGATCCTATGTAACCCATCACCGCCATCCCCTGCCCCGGACTGAGCCTACATAACCCATCACCACCATCCCTGCCCTAGACTGAACCTATGTAACCCATCACCACCATCCCTGCCCCAGACTGAGCCTATGCAACCCATCACCGCCATCCCTACCCCAGACTGATCCTATGTAACCCATCACCGCCATCCCTGCCCTAGACTGATCCTATGTAACCCATCACCGCCATCCCTGCCCCAGACTGTTCCTATGTAACCCATCACCACCATCCCTGCCCCAGACTGAGCCTATGTAACCTGTCACCGCCATCCCTGCCCTAGACTGATCCTATGTAACCCATCACCGCCATCCCTGCCCCAGACTGATCCTATGTAACCCATCACCGCCATCCCTGCCCTAGACTGATCCTATGTAACCCATCACCACCATCCCTGCCCCAGACTGAGCCTATGTAACCCATCACCACCATTCCTGCCCCAGACTGATCCTACATAACCCATCACCACCATCCCTGCTCCAGACTGATCCTATGTAACCCATCACCACCATCCCTGCCCCAGACTGATCCTATGTAACCCATCACCACCATCCCTGCCCCAGACTGAGCCTACATAACCCATCACCACCATCCCTGCCCCAGACTGAGCCTACATAAGCCATCACCGCCATCCCTGCCCCAGACTGATCCTATGTAACCCATAACCACCATCCCTGCCCCAGACTGATCCTATGTAACCCATCACCACCATCCATGCTCCAGACTGATCCTACATAACCCATCACCGTGATCCCTGCCCCAGACTGAGCCTACATAACCCATCACCACTATCCCTGCCCCAGACTGATCCTATGTAACCCATCACCACCATCCCTGCCCCAGACTGATCCTACATAATCCATCACCACCATCCCTGCTCCAGACTGATCCTATGTATCCCATCACCACCATCCCTGCCCTAGACTGATCCTATGTAAACCATCACCGCCATCCCTGCCCCAGACTGATCCTATGTAACCCATCACCGCCATCCCTGCCCCAGACTGATCCTATGTAACCCATCACCGCCATCCCTGCCCCAGACTGATCCTATGTAACCTATCACTACCATCCCTGCCCCAGACTGAGCCTATGTAACCCATCACCACCATCCCTGCTCCAGACTGATCCTATGTAACCCATCACCGTGATCCCTGCCCCAGACTGAGCCTACATAACCCATCACCACTATCCCTGCCCCAGACTGATCCTATGTAACCCATCACCACCATCCCAGCCCCAGACTGATCCTACATAACCCATCACCACCATCCCTGCTCCAGACTGATCCTATGTAACCCATCACCACCATCCCTGCCCCAGACTGATCCTATGTAACCTATCACTACCATCCCTGCCCCAGACTGAGCCTATGTAACCCATCACCACCATCCCTGCCCCAGACTGATCCTACATAACCCATCACCGCCATCCCTGCCCCAGACTGAGACTATGTAACCCATCACCGCCCTCCCTGCCCCAGACTGATCCTATGTAACCCATCACCGCCATCCCTGCCCCACACTGATCCTACATAACCCATCACCGCCATCCCTGCCCCAGACTGAGCCTATGTAACCCATCACCGCCATCCCTGCCCCAGACTGAGCCTATGTAACCCATCACCACCATCCCTGCCCCAGACTGATCCTATGTAACCCATCACCACCATCCCTGCCCCAGACTGATCCTACATAACTCATCACGCCATCCCTGCCCGAGACTGAGCCTATGTAACCCATCACCACCATCCCTGCCCCAGACTGATCCTACATAACTCATCACGCCATCCCTGCCCGAGACTGAGCCTACATAACCCATCACCACCATCCCTGCCCCAGACTGATCCTATGTAACCCATCACCGCCATCCCTGCCCCAGACTGAGCCTACATAACCCATCACCACCATCCCTGCCCTAGACTGAACCTATGTAACCCATCACCACCATCCCTGCCCCAGACTGATCCTATGTAACCCATCACCACCATCCCTGCCCCAGACTGAGCCTATGTAACCCCTCACCACCATCCCTGCCCCAGACTGATCCTACATAACCCATCACCGCCATCCCTGCCCCAAACTGAGCCTATGTAACCCATCACCACCATCCCTGCCCCAGACTGATCCTATGTAACCCATCACCGTGATCCCTGCCCCAGACTGATCCTATATAACCCATCACCACCATCCCTGCCCCAGAATGAAGATATGTAACCCATCACCGCATGTAATCCGTACACTTGGACTGATATAATCATCGGCTTTATCCTTGGTGCAAACATTACATCAGCCAACAGGCGCATTCTCCTTTACAGGGCAACTAGCTCGCAGTCCTGATAAGCCCCCTCTGGAGTTTGCCTACATGAGATCGCACCATTATAGCACAGTTACCCCCTTCTGTTGCAGGTGGGAATTCGCTGATATGCCATCAGAGTAAGGTATGTGAGATTTGTTTCAGATATTAGAATACAATTAAATTAAATTAGATTAACTAAAAATAGCTGAATACATTTTCGTCAATATTTTTAAATTTGAAGTGTCAAGTTGTTTAATAGAGATTATGTGACGATATAAATAAGTATTCCTGAGGCTTGCATTAGTGCTATTCCTAGTGCGTGACGCTGGTACAGGCAACTGCCACCAGGGGGAGTTGTGGTTGAAGAAACAGATGAACGGTCTGTAAATATAAATGGCTAAAACCACAGTTAGACATATCAGCTGATCTGTTCAATCAGACTATTTACACAGGTTGTTCCCATTTCTCGTAGGGTTAAACAGTCTATTTCCTAGTCTCTGTACTCTGTGGTGCTCCCGGAAATCATTTCCGCCTTAGCTGCCCTATGCCTTCCAGGCCATTCCTGAGAATGGGCATCACATCCAGAGCCCAGGAAAATAAGACTGGAATCGACACAAACATTGATGAAATACGGACACCAAAGTGTGCCTCACACTGAGCCGCAACTGCGCCTAGTTTGTCCGACACAGGGAAATCCAATCATTTTGCTTGTGATTTCACCACGTGATCCTAATTATCTGACCTAGGAATTTGTGTGTTGCTCCAACTTTATTTTCAAGCAGACGATAAGTGGCCTTTGCCCTATTCCTGATCTGGAATATGACCCACTTCAGGTGACTTTCATTCATTACGTCTGAACATGTGCAACTGTCACTAAATGCATATATGCCTGACATTCACTCTGTGCCTTTCAGCAAAGTATTTTAATCATCACGAAAGGGGGAATTTAAAGACAAATGTGGCTCTGCACAGCTTCCTTATCCTGATGTTGCAAAGCATTTATGACTATAAGTATGATTCAAGAACGATCACCTTGGATTCTCCACCCCTTTATCTGGTCTCCCAGGACAACCAGAATAGGATTTTACATATACATGACTGAAAAGCACAGGAGAAAGCAAGAAAAGGTTTTACTTGGGGATCTTGAGTTCCCCAGTTCAAACAAGTCCGCCAATATCTGCTGTGGGCCAGTATATACAGACAGCATGATGATCGCAATCAGGTTAGAAGAGAGGGACCAGTATCTCCCAACCATGGTAGACAGCGGAGACTCCAGAATAAAGTAGTTTTTAACTACCCGTCTCTTATAAAAAGCTCTACAAAATGGCAGCAGGCCAACTCAGGGTTCCTGGGGAAGAAGCTCACCAAAATGTGATTGCTATTTAAATTTCAGGAAACCACAAAACTAATGGTGGAATCTTCCCCAAGATCCACAAATCCCGACCACGCGCATTTTACCTGTACATGAAGGGTGCCACGGTGGCCGTGTTCGGGTGGTTATACTGCTGCTGTGGTTGAGGTAGCTGAACGCTGACTGTATTACTCGCCGTCGTCTGTGTAATACCGCCAGTCCCATTGGAGGGTTGGGCACCCCCTGCAGTAGACATGCCCTTCCCATCGGAGGAGGCCAAGCTGGACGTAGAGCTGGAGCTTCTGTTGTCCAGCTGAGGCTTTTGGAGGGAGATCCCTGAGCCCGTCTTCCCGCTCCGGTTTCGTTCCCCTTCCTTGGCAGACATTGGGGCACTTGAGGATTTCCCTGGGGTGGTTTTGGTCCCTGGTTTTGGTATGCCGCTGTGAGAAGGAGCAGAGGCCTCCTTCTTGCCCCCTTTGGGGATGAAGCTGGCAATCTTGGAGGACTTTTTTGGCATGTCAGTGGGGGCCGGGACAGCTTCATCCTTGGGTTCCTCCTTCGCCTCTGGCTTGTCAGTAACAGATATCCTTTTAGAGACCTCTTTGTTTTTATCCTTCTCTTTCTGCTTGTCCTTCTCACTGCCCTTGGGAGAACTTTTCTTGTTCGTCAATGCCCGGCCAAGGGTCCTTTGTGCGATGCCCTTCAGGGCTATCTTGGGGCTATTGGAGGATGGACTTGTACTACTGGAATTCCTTACAGTATTTTCCATTTCCTCGGCTTCTTCGAAGCTGGGAAGTGTTTCAAGTCTTTCGCAGCTGGTATCCCGAGACCCCTCCAGCGTACCCCCAGTGCTTTTTGTGCCCCCTTTACTATTAAATAATTTCAACTTTTCCAGCATGGATTTCTGGCTGCTGGGAGCAGGCTTCAGAGGTTCTTGCGGTTGTTTAGGACCATCCGGCACGGGCTGCTTGACGGACAGTACGGAAGACGTTGTGGTGTGCTTTGCACTAAGGGATTTACTCCTCCATGGTTTATTGGTAGAGTTTGGCTGGGGTATGGCAGAGGAGCTGCTGCTGGAGAGAGAGGATCCATTTTCTTGTATTCCGGTCAGCTGTGGCACACCGCCCTCTGCTGGCTCTGCAGAGAACACAAAACAATGGAGATTAAATTCAACGTCAGAACAGTTCATTTACACCAACGTATCAAGATTACTATAATCTATACTGCCGACTTTTAGTTCATTCATGATAATGGGTATACCAGGACAAACCATCCTGTAATGCAAGGTGTGCAAATACATTTATATGCCTGTGCATGCAGGGTAAATACTGCCTGCTTTTGCATGTAGCCCACAAACGCTGGACAGCTTAATATTACACTGCAATTTGAGTTTGGACACCCCCCACCCAAATTGAACACTTTCACTGCACAGGTAATATCTGCCCCGTCTGCAGCGCAGCATGGTTTTACCAAGGTGCAAAGTAAGTTACTGGCTTTTGTTGCTTTCTCCCCAACTCCGAATGAGCCCCAATGACTCTTTCAGGTTGGGAATAATTAATTTATTACATATCCTACGCCCAAAAAAGTAAACAAAATAAATGTTAATGCTGTTTCTCAGCTGTGCAGCAGCCTCGTCCTTTCTCTCCCAAATTCACGTTTCAATAAGCAACATATGTACGACCCTCCTGTTTCTGATTAACAAGCGCTGTACAAATATTGAACTACCAGCAATCCTGCAGAGAGCCAAAAGCTTCCCGCGGTCCATCGATGCAACGCAACAGGACAGGAAATTTATTGGATACTTCTTTCCATTTTAAAGAAAAGCCAAACGCCTCTTATAAATTGTAAATGACATGAAAACCACTCAGCGGCTCTGCTTACTACCTGCGATAACCTCTCTGAATTGATCCATCCCAGTCTCACAGATCCAGGAGGACATACATCTTGCTGAGGGCTCGGATTTTCCTAATGCCGGAGTAGGGGGCTGACTCTTCTAGGCAATAAGTAACCATGTGGATGGTGGAGATCGGTTACTTAACATAAGAATCCGCACAGCAGAGGGAGAAATGCCATTACCTGCAAACTAGGGAACCCGCTTCCTAGTAAATGTTTAATTACAGTGTACACTAGGCTCTTACGCAAAATGCTGCAAGAGGAAAAGCCACTTGCAGAACTGTCCCCTTGTGCCCAGGCAGGCTTCCTGAGACTTGTAGTTCCACAATAGCTGGAGAGCCATAGGTTGGTTAATGATGCCCTGACTGAAGATAAGATGTTTGTAAAGAACAAAAGAAAGGGCATGAAGAACTCCAACCATAACGAAAAATGAACACTTTTTACATCTTGTGCGCCATTCCGCTCGTTGTTTCTGCGGGGGCCTCAATCAGTCTAACGTTCCCACCCTGCACCAGATCACATCTTACCGACTGACCGGTTGTTACAGCACCTGTTACCTGAATAGGACGGTCACGGGGGAAGTGTTGCAGAGTGGCGAGCAGCGTGGGGCTGTCTGATGGATCAGGGAAGCCAGTGGATTCAGATCTGGAGGTTACAGGTTTTATTTGACCTCTTTCTACTCCATCTAACATGAAACTTTGCTAGTGGGCACACATCACAGGGGTAAGGGTCACACATCACGGTGCCTTGTCTGCACCGCTCTCCTCCTGTACGAGCAGCCTCTCTGAACGGCGCGCACTCCTTGGCGTGTCACCAGATCATCGCTGCTTTGTTATTCACTTTGGGGTTATAAGAACTATTGGTCGTTCTGCCGCTTTATACAGAAATAATAGTGACTGCACATCTCCCGAGCCACCGCCCGATCAGTACAGAATTGTCCTGCAAAAATCACAGCAGTTGTGGGATAATGGGGGTCATTCCGAGTTGATCGCTCGCTAGCTATTTTTAGCAGCCGTGCAAACGCTATGCCGCCTCCCACTGGGAGTGTATTTTAGCTTAGCAGAAGTGCGAATGAAAGGATCGCAGAGCAGCTACAAAAAAATATTGTGCAGTTTCAGAGTAGCTTCAGACCTACTCAGCGCTTGCGATCACTTCAGACCATTCAGTTCGGGATTTGACGTCACAAACACGCCCTGCGTTCGCCCAGCCACGCCTGCGTTTTTTCAGGCATGCCTGCGTTTTTCCGAACACTCCCTGAAAACGGTCAGTTGACACCCAGAAACGCCCTCTTCCTGTCAATCACTCTGCGGCTGCCTGTGCGACTGAAATGCTTCGCTAGACCCTGTGTGAAATTACATCGGCTGTTAAGAAAGTACATCACGCGTGCGCACTGCGCCGCATACGGAGAAGTGCTGTTTTTTTACTTAATCGCAGCGCAGCGAACATTTTCAGCTAGCGATCAACTCAGAATGACCCCCAATAAGCGATATTTCTGTATACAGAGGCAGAACATTTAATAGCTCATACAGGGACTGACTCTCCGTGGCACACACAGTGGCTGTAGCTGCGGGCAGCCACTACTACTTACTAATGCCAGGGATTGCGGAAGTGCAAGCGGAAACCCGTGGCACCGCAGCAGCCATCATTATTACTATTTGCACTTGTACTATCCCCGTGCTACCAGCGAGGGATCAGGCAGAAACCGGCCTCCCTTCCCCTCAGACGCATGACTTATGCAGAACTTTAGCTGCAGGCCCACGACACTCACATAAGTCAGGGTGGTAATGTGCGATTGCTTCGTCACCACTCAGTTCCTGCCCCAAAATGCCCAATTTCACAGAAAGACAGGTCCGGCCAAGTTCTGTCCCACTCAGAATAGTAAAGTCGCTTGTGTGTGTGCGTAATATGCAAAATCTCGCCGTTTCATCCGCAAAGAGATCCGTGCAACTCAGAATAAGCCCCATAGCCCTTATAGTAAATGATAAACTGCTCAGCGATAGCTAAACAGCGCCCCCTATGAACACATTATTCTGAAGAGTAGCTGACTGTTGGCTGGTCCACAAGAAAACAAAGCGGCTCCAAACAAAAGTAAAATAGTGATAAAATATAAAAGATCGAACTTTCACACTTGATAGTTTGCCGCGTAAAGGCCGATACTTAGCAAGGTGCACCCGCCAGACGCAATAACTCCGTAATGCAGACAATACGCCCCAATAGCCAGGCAGATCTGAGGAACCGAACGCCCCCTACACACAAATAAACGTCTTATTTCCTTTACCAAAATGTGATGTTTCCAGAAACTGACAAGTGCCCGGTCACCGACACGGGAATGAAGTGACAACGCGTGGTCCATCCCTGCTCGCACCTCATCAGCCCAGGAAACGGAGGCGGTAATGACGAATTAAGTGTCAATATACGAGACCAATGCGCAAAGTGTTTTACTACAAGTGAAAGTATTACCGAACCAGATGCAGCCCGGCCAGAGAGGGGTTTAATACAAATGGGCGACATCTGTTTTTCTGGTCATTCCCTCTTTACTTTCGGGCTGCAAACATTTTTCAATTCTTGAAATAAATCCAGGAAATAGAACCGCAGATCACAATCACTTCTACCTGTAATACACGGACAACTGCATCCGAGGTGGGAGGAAATCCTCAGCTATATATACATATACCGCAGGCCTTTGTAGAGAGTATCAGACGGTGCTTAGCAGAATAGAGGAGGAGGGGGGACAGGAGAGATGAAAGGCTGGGGCAATGATTTACTCCTCGTTCGGGATTTCTTACTAAACTTTTATCTTGTATGAACTGTTTAATATCTCTCTGGCCCGGAACCAGCTGCAGACGTTATGCTTCACATATAAAGTATGTGCATTTGGTGTCTGCAAAGCAAGATCCAGAATAAATTCCTGAGGACGTCCAGAGCCAGTGAGAGAGAAGGTGGAATGAAATGACATATATAAAGGCGACTTCAAAACGAAGTAATACAATATCGATTGTTCAAACAAATGTGGAATGACGGCACGTTACCCCAAACACCCGACTGGAGATTAGGATCGGATGGATCGTGTGTGCCAAGTACAGATGACACATAGGTACAATTACTTCTACGTCACCCGGGGCGGGGGAGGAGGGGGTATCTATGCGACCTCTGTGAACTGCGCTTGTATCCACAGCTGGTGCAAATTTAATATTGTATATAAAATATAAATGGCCTATATCCTCTGCTCTCAGCCCGTAGTATAGCAGCTACTGTATATGTACAATGGATTTATCTGATGCTATTGTGAATTCCTAGGTGCCAGACATGTATTGTGAAAAGCAGACAACATTCCGGATCAAATAAGGGCAACCTTCTTTAAAGGGAGGGAGATCCCAAGCACTTAGTTGCCACGAAGGTACAGATCGGGCACACCAGTTGCTCTCCCCCGTTCGTGGTATCTACTAGTATTTCAGGTTGATATAGGAGGTAATTCAGACCTGACGACCTGTTGTAAGAATTGGCAAGACGGCTGATTATCGATTGACTGCACGTGCGTACGGATTGTAATGCGCAGGCGCAAGGCCAAACTACGAAAAAATACAGCGACTTTTTTGATCGCTAGGCGAACGCAGGCTGATTGACAGGAAGAGGGCGTTTGTGGGTGGTAACTGGCCGTTTTCTGGGAGTGTCAGAAAAAACCCAGGCGTGCCCAAGCGTTTTCAGGGAGGGAGGGTGACGTCAGCTCCGGCCCCGATCAGTCTGATTCTATAGCACTGTAGGAGTAAGTCCTGGGCTGCGCACAGACTGGAAAAATCATTTGATGGTGAGTAAGTTGCAAATGGATTTGCAGATGACCGGCGTTCGCTAAGATTTTCGCACTGCGTATGCAGACTTGCATGGGGTGGTTTTTCACTCTTTCTGTGCGGCGACTATCTGATCGCAAATTCGCAGAGGAGTGATCGGGTCTGAATAATGCCCATTGGGGCAGATGTATTAACCTGGAGAAGGCATTAGGAAGTGATAAACCAGTGGTAACTGCAAGGTGATACACGCACCAGCCAATCAGCTCCAATATGTAAATTAACAGTTAGGAGGTGATTGGCTGGTGCGTGTATCACCTTGCACATATCACTGGTTTATCACTTCCTTATGCCTTCTCCAGGTTAATACATCTGCCCCATTGTCTGGTGGTCACCACAAATCACAAAGGGGCCACATCACTTGAAAGACAGGACTCTCCTCTTTCAAATAAGGGTGCCCGGGAGGCTATTGAAGCCAGGATGTGGACACTTTTAAGGCTCACAATTTCAGCAGTGTTTTGCCTGGAGGGGACAGAGCCTAGTGATGTCATCACTGCTGGTGTGTGAGTATTCCTGCCAGCCGTAGTTGTTTGCCTTGCAGAGAGGTTTTGAAATAGAGATAATGATTTGAAGTATGACATCCTTTCAGGAGATGAAAAGTAAAAAAATAACAAAACAGGCCGTATGTAATTGCTGCTTTAAGTGTTTTCTTTAGTAGTTTAGTCTGTGTCTAAAACAAGCTCTTGTAGTAAAATACAGAGTAAGGGGGGTAATTCCAAGTTGATCGCAGCAGGAAATTTTTTAGCAGTTGGGCAAAACCATGTGCACTGCAGGGGGGGCAGATATAACATGTGCAGAGAGAGTTAGATTTGGGTGGGTTATATTGTTTCTGTGCAGGGTAAATACTGGCTGCTTTACTTTTACGCTGCAATTTAGATTGCAGATTGAACACACCCCACCCAAATCTATCTCTCTCTGCACATGAGACATCTGCCCCCCTGCAGTGCACATGGTTTTGCCCAACTGCTAAAAAATTTCCTGCTGCGATCAACTTGCAATTACCCCCAATGTTCATTATTTTTTAAATATTATTATGCAAATTACATTTTTACCAAAAGTAGAATTTGATGTGTAAAACTGCAGAATAAATGTCTTGATACAATAGTAGATATTGTCCCTTTTCATGTACTCTATTTTGTCCACCTTTGTATGTCACCATTTTACCCACTGTCCTTCGCTGTGTACAACGGATGTGGCTTACAAACCAACAAAAATAAAGGGGTAAAGCGGCCCCGAGTGGGAGCCGGGTGAGGTGATCTGCACGGAGAATCTGCTGGTCTCTCTTTGGGGGTCATTCTGAGTTGATCACTAGCTGCCGTTGTTCGCTGCGTAGCGATCAGTGAAAAAAATGTCTAATCTGCACATGCGTAGGCACCGTAATGCGCACACGCGTCGCACGGGTACAAAGTCCAATGTGGTTTTGCACTGGTTGTAGCGACGATTCCAATCGCACAGCCGGCCACAAGGAGATTGACCGAAAGTGGGCGTTTCTGGGTGTCAACTGATTGTTTTCAGGGAGTGCTAAGAAAAATGCAGGCGTGGCTGGGCATTCGCTGGGCGGGTGTGTGACGTCAAAAGCCGTCCCTCCGTCGTTAGAATCAATGCACACGAAGAGTAAAGCACAAAACCATTTTGTAGGCGCTCTGCTGCACAGGCGTTCGCACTTCTGCAAAGCTAAAATACACTCCCCAGTGGGCGGCGACTATGCGTTTGCACGGCTGCTAAAAACTGCTAGCGAGCGATCAACTCGGAATGACCCCTTTTTCCTGATATAACAGAATGAGATTTAAACATAAGAACACCTGGCGGGTCAGGTACAGCCTATACGCCCTTCACCACGCCAGCACCAGAACACAACCCTATTGTACAGTATCATATATTACACGTCAGTTTCTATAGCGCAGAGGGAATCACATCCAGCAATAACAGAGCTGCTCCAGAGCAGCTGGTGTTAAAAAAAAAAACTTTTTCAAGGATAGAAACTTTCAAGGACAAAACTACAAATTGTGCAAGTGTCCCTGGAAATTAGGGGCAGCGGGTGACACTTAGGCAGGGTTACTAAACACCTATAACCAGGGTAACAGGTAACTGACCTGTGCTGTGTGGTGTAGACCAGCAAGAAATTCCTCTGTTACACAACGAGTACCCACAAGCACCCCTGTAACTACAGACCTGGCTGTGCAACTATTACAACTACTTTCCCTGCACTTGTAAAGACAATCAGACAATAATACAGAGCGACCGTGGCTCTCTGGTAATACAGTACAAGCACTTGTTCAGCTCAGCATTACTCACCTCCTCTTCCCCCAGTCTCATAATTTAATCTTCTCTCTAAAAGACTAACATTCAGGGTGAAACATCAATCTCTCCGCCCTCTGCTAGATGTACTACTGCAAACTCTCCACCCCTTGTCCTCTACACAGAAATCTCCTACTCAGCACTCTGCCCCCACTGCACAGCACTCCCCACCTCAGCACTCTGCCCCCACTGCACAGCACTCCCCACATCAGCACTCTGCCCCCCCTGCACAGCACTCCCCACCTCAGCACTCTGCCCCACTGCACAGCACTCCCCACATCAGCACTCTGCCCCCACTGCACAGCACTCCGCTCCCCCTGCACAGTATTCCCCACCTCAGCACTCTGTCCCCCCTGCACAGCACTCTCCACCCCAGCACTGCCCCCACCCTACAGGACTCTCTACCCCAGAACTCTGCTCCCACTGCACAGCGCTCCCCACCTCAGCACTCTGCCCCCACTGCACAGCACTCCCCACATCAGCACTCTGCCCCCACTGCACAGCACTCTCCACCCCAGTACTGCCCCCACCCTACAGGACTCTCTACCCCAGAACTCTGCTCCAACTGCACAGCGCTCCCCACCTCAGCACTCTGCTCCCACTGCACAGCACTCTCCACATCAGCACTCTGCCCCCACTGCACAGCACTCCCCACATCAGCACTCTGCCCCCACTGCACAGCACTCTCCACCCCAGTACTGCCCCCACCCTACAGGACTCTCTACCCCAGAACTCTGCTCCAACTGCACAGCGCTCCCCACCTCAGCACTCTGCCCCCACTGCATAGCACTCCCCACCTCAGCACTCTGCTCCCACTGCACAGCACTCTCCACCACAGCACTCTGCTCCCACTGCACAGCACCCTCCACCTCAGCACTCTGCTCCCACTGCACAGCCCTCCCCACCTCAGCACTCTGCTCCCACTGCACAGCACTCCCCACACCAACACTCTGCCCCCACCTCAGCACTCTGCCCCCACTGCACAGCACTCCCCACCTCAGCACTCTGCTCCCACTGCACAGCACTCTCCACCACAGCACTCTGCTCCCACTGCACAGCACCCTCCACCTCAGCACTCTGCTCCCACTGCACAGCCCTCCCCACCTCAGCACTCTGCTCCCACTGCACAGCACTCCCCACACCAACACTCTGCCCCCACCTCAGCACTCTGCCCCCACTGCACAGCACTCTCCACCCCAGCACTGCCCCCACCCTACAGGACTCTCTACCCCAGAACTCTGCTCCCACTGCACAGCGCTCCCCACCTCAGCACTCTGCCCCCACTGCACAGCACTCCCCACATCAGCACTCTGCCCCCACTGCACAGCACTCTCCACCCCAGCACTGCCCCCACCCTACAGGACTCTCTACCCCAGAACTCTGCTCCAACTGCACAGCGCTCCCCACCTCAGCACTCTGCTCCCACTGCACAGCACTCTCCACATCAGCACTCTGCCCCCACTGCACAGCACTCCCCACCTCAGCACTCTGCTACCACTGCACAGCACTCTCCACCTCAGCACTCTGCTCCCACTGCACAGCACTCCCCACCTCAGCACTCTGCTCCCACTGCACAGCACTCTCCACATCAGCACTCTGCCCCCACTGCACAGCACTCCCCAGCTCAGCACTCTGCTACCACTGCACAGCACTCTCCACCTCAGCACTCTGCTCCCACTGCACAGTACTCCCCACCTCAGCACTCTGCCCCCACTGCACAGCACTCTCCACATCAGCACTCTGTCCCCACTGCACAGCACTCTGCTCCCACTGCACAGCACTCCCCACCTCAGCACTCTGCCCCCACTGCACAGCACTCTCCACATCAGCACTCTGCCCCCACTGCACAGCACTCCCCACCTCAGCGCTCTGCTCCCACTGCACAGCACTCTCCACCCCAGAACTGCCCCCACCCCACAGGACTCTCTACTCCAGAACTCTGCTCCCACTGCACAGCACTCCCCACCCCAGCACTCTGCCCCCACTGCACAGCACTCCCCACATAAGCACTCTGCCCCCACTGCACAGCACTCCCCACCTCAGCACTCTGCTCCCACTGCACAACACTCCCCACCTCGGGACTCTGCCCCCACTGCACAGCACTCTCCACCCCAGAACTGCCCCCACCCTACAAGACTCTCTACCCCAGAACTCTGCCCCCACTGCACAGGACTCTCCAACCCAAGCACTCTGCCCCCACTGCACAGTGCTCTCCACCCCAGCACTCTGCCCCCAATGCACAGTGCTCTCCACCCCAGCACTCTGCCTCCACCCTACAGGACTCTCGACTCCAGAACTCTGCCCCCACTGCACAGCGCTCCCCACCTCAGCACTCTGCCCCCACTGCACAGCACTCCCCACATCAGCACTCTGCCCCCACTGCACAGCACTCTCCACCCCAGCACTGCCCCCACCCTACAGGACTCTCTACCCCAGAACTCTGCTCCAACTGCACAGCGCTCCCCACCTCAGCACTCTGCTCCCACTGCACAGCACTCTCCACATCAGCACTCTGCCCCCACTGCACAGCACTCCCCACCTCAGCACTCTGCTCCCACTGCACAGCACTCTCCATCTCAGCACTCTGCTCCCACTGCACAGCACCCTCCACCTCAGCACTCTGCTCCCACTGCACAGCACTCCCCACCTCAGCACTCTGCTCCCACTGCACAGCACTCCCCACATCAGCACTCTGCCCCCACCTCAGCACTCTGCCCCCACTGCACAGCACTCTCCACCCCAGCACTGCCCCCACCCTACAGGACTCTCTACCCCAGAACTCTGCTCCCACTGCACAGCGCTCCCCACCTCAGCACTCTGCCCCCACTGCACAGCACTCCCCACATCAGCACTCTGCCCCAACTGCACAGCACTCTCCACCCCCACTGCACAGCACTCTCCACCCCAGCACTGCCCACACCCTACAGGACTCTCTACCCCAGAACTCTGCTCCCACTGCACAGCACTCTCCACCTCAGCACTCTGCTCCCACTGCACAGCACCCTCCACCTCAGCACTCTGCTCCCACTGCACAGCACTCCCCACCTCAGCACTCTGCTCCCACTGCACAGCACTCCCCACCTCAGCACTCTGCCCCCACTGCACAGAACTCTCCACATCAGCACTCTGCCCCCACTGCACAGCACTCCCCACCTCAGCACTCCGCTCCCACTGCACAGCACTCCCCACCACAGCACTCTGCCCCCACTGCACAGCACTCTCCACATCAGCACTCTGCCCCCACTGCACAGCACTCTCCACCTCAGCGCTCTGCTCCCACTGCACAGCACTCTCCACCCCAGAACTGCCCCCACCCCACAGGACTCTCTACTCCAGAACTCTGATCCCACTGCACAGCACTCCCCACCTCAGCAATCTGCCCCCACTGCACAGCACTCCCCACATCAGCACTCTGCCCCCACTGCACAGCACTCCCCACCTCAGCACTCTGCCCCCCCTGCACAGCACTCACCACCCCAGCACTGCCCCCACCCTACAGGACTCTCTACCCCAGAACTCTGCTCCCACTGCACAGCGCTCCCCACCTCAGCACTCTGCCCCCACTGCACAGCACTCCCCACATCAGCACTCTGCCCCCACTGCACAGCACTCTCCACCCCAGTACTGCCCCCACCCTACAGGACTCTCTACCTCAGCACTCTGCTCCCACTGCACAGCACTCTCCACATCAGCACTCTGCCCCCACTGCACAGCACTCCCCACCTCAGCACTCTGCTCCCACTGCACAGCACCCTCCACCTCAGCACTCTGCCCCCACTGCACAGCACTCCCCACCTCAGCACTCTGCTCCCACTGCACAGCACTCCCCACACCAGCACTCTGCCCCCACCTCAGCACTCTGCCCCCACTGCACAGCACTCTCCACCCCAGCACTGCCTCCACCCTACAGGACTCTCTACCCCAGAACTCTGCTCCAACTGCACAGCGCTCCCCACCTTAGCACTCTGCTCCCACTGCACAGCACTCTCCACATCAGCACTCTGCCCCCACTGCACAGCACTCCCCACCTCAGCACTCTGCTCCCACTGCACAGCACTCTCCACCTCAGCACTCTGCTCCCACTGCACAGCACTCCCCACCTCAGCACTCTGCTCCCACTGCACAGCACTCCCCACCTCAGCACTCTGCCCCCACTGCACAGCACTCTCCACATCAGCACTCTGTCCCCACTGCACAGCACTCTGCTCCCACTGCACAGCACTCCCCACCTCAGCACTCTGCCCCCACTGCACAGCACTCTCCACATCAGCACTCTGCCCCCACTGCACAGCACTCCCCACCTCAGCGCTCTGCTCCCACTGCACAGCACTCTCCACCCCAGAACTGCCCCCACCCCACAGGACTCTCTACTCCAGAACTCTGCTCCCACTGCACAGCACTCCCCACCCCAGCACTCTGCCCCCACTGCACAGCCCTCCCCACATCAGCACTCTGCCCCCACTGCACAGCACTCCCCACCTCAGCACTCTGCTCCCACTGCACAACACTCCCCACCTCGGGACTCTGCCCCCCACTGCACAGCACTCTCCACCCCAGAACTGCCCCCACCCTACAAGACTCTCTACCCCAGAACTCTGCCCCCACTGCACAGGACTCTCCAACCCAAGCACTCTGCCCCCACTGCACAGTGCTCTCCACCCAGCACTCTGCCCCCAATGCACAGTGCTCTCCACCCCAGCACTCTGCCCCCAATGCACAGTGCTCTCCACCCCAGCACTCTGCCTCCACCCTACAGGACTCTCGACTCCAGAACTCTGCCCCCACCTCAGCACTCTGCCCCCACTGCACAGCACTCCCCACATCAGCACTCTGCCCCCACTGCACAGCACTCTCCACCCCAGCACTGCCCCCACCCTACAGGACTCTCTACCCCAGAACTCTGCTCCAACTGCACAGCGCTCCCCACCTCAGCACTCTGCTCCCACTGCACAGCACTCTCCACATCAGCACTCTGCCCCCACTGCACAGCACTCCCCACCTCAGCACTCTGCTCCCACTGCACAGCACTCTCCATCTCAGCACTCTGCTCCCACTGCACAGCACCCTCCACCTCAGCACTCTGCTCCCACTGCACAGCACTCCCCACCTCAGCACTCTGCTCCCACTGCACAGCACTCCCCACATCAGCACTCTGCCCCCACCTCAGCACTCTGCCCCCACTGCACAGCACTCTCCACCCCAGCACTGCCCCCACCCTACAGGACTCTCTACCCCAGAACTCTGCTCCCACTGCACAGCGCTCCCCACCTCAGCACTCTGCCCCCACTGCACAGCACTCCCCACATCAGCACTCTGCCCCAACTGCACAGCACTCTCCACCCCCACTGTACAGCACTCTCCACCCCAGCACTGCCCCCACCCTACAGGACTCTCTACCCCAGAACTCTGCTCCAACTGCACAGCGCTCCCCACCTCAGCACTCTGCTCCCACTGCACAGCCCTCTCCACATCAGCACTCTGCCCCCACTGCACAGCACTCCCCACCTCAGCACTCTGCTCCCACTGCACAGCACTCTCCACCTCAGCACTCTGCTCCCACTGCACAGCACCCTCCACCTCAGCACTCTGCTCCCACTGCACAGCACTCCCCACCTCAGCACTTTGCTCCCACTGCACAGCACTCCCCACCTCAGCACTCTGCCCCCACTGCACAGAACTCTCCACATCAGCACTCTGCCCCCACTGCACAGCACTCCCCACCTCAGCACTCCGCTCCCACTGCACAGCACTCCCCACCTCAGCACTCTGCCCCCACTGCACAGCACTCTCCACATCAGCACTCTGCCCCCACTGCACAGCACTCCCCACCTCAGCGCTCTGCTCCCACTGCACAGCACTCTCCACCCCAGAACTGCCCCCACCCCACAGGACTCTCTACTCCAGAACTCTGATACCACTGCACAGCACTCCCCACCTCAGCACTCTGCCCCCACTGCACAGCACTCCCCACCCCAGCACTCTGCCCCCACTGCACAGCACTCCCCACATCAGCACTTTGCCCCCACTGCACAGCACTCCCCACCTCAGCACTCTGCTCCCACTGCACAGCACTCCCCACCTCGGGACTCTGCCCCCACTGCACAGCACTCTCCACCCCAGAACTGCCCCCACCCTACAAGACTCTCTACCCCAGAACTCTGCCCCCACTGCACAGGACTCTCCAACCCAAGCACTCTGCCCCCACTGCACAGTGCTCTCCACCCCAGCACTCTGCCCCCAATGCACAGTGCTCTCCACCCCAGCACTCTGCCTCCACCCTACAGGACTCTCGACTCCAGAACTCTGCCCCCACTCCACAGGACTCTCCACCCCAAGCACTCTGCCCCCACTGCACAGTGCTCTCTACCACAGCACTCTGCCTTCACCCTTCAGGACTCTCTACCCCAGCACTCTGCCCCCACTGCACAGCACTCTCTACCCCAGCACTCTGCTCCCACTGCACAGCACTCCCCACCCCAGCACTCTGCCCCCACTGCACAGCACTCTCCACCCCAGAACTGCCCCCACCCTACAGGACTCTCTACCCCAGAACTCTGCCCCCACTGCACAGAACTCTCCAACCCAAGAACTCTGCTGCCACTGCACAGCACTCTCCAACCCAAGCACTCTGCCCCCACTGCACAGCACTCTCCACCTCAGCACTCTGGCCCCACTGCACAGCACTCTCCATCCCAGCACTGCCCCCACTTTACAGGACTCTGCCCCCACTGCACAGGACTCTGCAACCCAAGCACTCTGCCCCCACCCTATAGCACTCTCCACCCCAGAACTCTGCCCACACTCCACAGAACTCCTCACCCCAGCACTCTGCCCACACCCTACAGGACTCTCTACCCCAGAACTCTGCCCCCACTCCGCAGGACTCTCCACCACAGCACTCTGCCTCCACCCTACAGGACTCTCTACTCCAGAAGTTACTGCCCCCACCCTACAGCATTCCCTACCCCAGAACTCTGCCCCCACTCCACAGGACTCTCCACCCCAAGCACTCTACCCCCAGAGCACAGCACTCTCTACCCCAGCACTGCCCCCACCCAACAGGACTCCCTACCCCAGAACTCTGCCCCCACTAAACAGGACTCTCCACCCCAAGCAGTCTGCCCCCACTGCATAGTGCTCTCCACCCCAGCACTCTGCCCCCACTGCACAGCACTCTCTACCCCAGCACTCTGCCACCACTGCACGGCGCTCTCCATCCCAACACTCTGCCCCCACTGCAGAGCACTCTCCAACCCAAGCACTCTGCTACCACTGCACAGCACTCTCCACCTCAGCCCCCACTGCACAGCACTCTCCACCCCAGCACTGCCCCCACCCTACAGGGCTCTCCACCCCAGCAGTCCTTCCCCACTCCACAGCACTCTTCAACCTAAGCACTCTGCCCCAACAACACAGCACTCTCCACTGAAGCACTCTGCTCCCACTCTACAGAACTCTCAGAACCAGCACTCTGCCCCCACTCCACAGTAATCTCCACCCCAGCACTCTGCTCTCACTCCACAGGACTCCCCACCCCAGCACTCTGCTCTCACTCCACAGGACTCCCCACCCCAGCACTCTGCCAGCACTTTACAGGACTCCTCACCCCAGCACACGCCAATCATTCCACAGGACACTCAACCCAGGCACTCTGCCCCCACTATATAGGACTCTCTGCCCCAGCACTCTGCCCCACTCTATAGGACACTCCATTCCAGCACACTGCAACCATTCCACAGGACATTCCACCCCAGCACACAGCAACCATTTCATAGGACTCTCCAAACCTGCACTCTGCCCACATAGGACTTGACACCCCAGCACACTGCCAACACTTTACAGGATTCTCCACTTTCTCCACCCAGGCACTCTGCCCCCTCTCTACAGGACTCCCCACTCAAGCACTCAGCCTCCACTCTACAGAACTCCCCTTCCCAGCACTCTGCCCCCACTCCATATGACTGAACGCCCCAGCTTCACAGGACTCTCCAAACCAGCACTCTTTCCCCATTGTACTGAAATTCCCATCCCAGCACTCTGACAGCACTTTACAGGACTCCCCCAACCCCAGCACTCTGCTCCCTCTCTACAGGACTCTCCCAACCCCAGCACTCTGCCCTCTCTCTACAGGACTCCCCCAACCCCAGCACTCTGCCCCCTCTCTACAGGACTCTCCCAACCCCAGCACTCTGTCCTCTCTCTACAGGACTCTCCGAACCAGCACTCTGCCCTCTCTCTACAGGACTCTCCAAACCAGCACTCTGCCCCCTCTCTATAGGACTCTCCAAACCAGCACTCTGCCCCCTCTCTACAGGACTCTCCCAACTCCAGCACTCTGCCCTCTCTCTACAGAACTCTCCAAACCAGCCTTCTGCCCCCACTGTATAAAACTCTCCACCCCAGCATTCTGCCCCTCCACATAATTCTCACTTCAGAACTCCCCTCCCCAACGCACACTACAAGTCACTCTTCAATATATGTTTCTGGTTTAAATACTTGCTGTCAATTTTTGAGTAATATTAATTATAAAGCATTATTGGAAAACTTCAAGTTAATTAACAATTTTATGAATACTATGACACCATGACAATCAGATCACCTGTATGCAGACAATATTTGGGTCTATTCATATCTTTTCACCCTTTTTCATAAACTGTAACTGAATAAACCCAAATATTTCCTTACATGTGTATTACACAATGAGGGAGATTAGGTTGCATACAGAACAGTTTGGATATCAGAGTTTATATAAGAGGCCGGAAGATCTGAGTCATGTAGAAATTCTGCTTCACAGATTTGTAATTAGTGTAATACCCAGTATTAGCTTGTACCACTAGCAATAGCCTCAAGTGCAATGTTCTGCATTTGTCTGTGGGAGTAAAAGTCACTAATTGCTGCAGTGTAACGCGCTAACATTGTGGCTATGGAAACAGTAAGCACACCAGCAGGCTGCAAATTGGGCAATTTATTAGCGTTATTTATACGTATCGCATACAACATTTATACGCAATTTTCAGTGATGCTTAGCTATTATGAAGGGGCATTCAATGATTCATACATACTGTAGCGGTGTCTACAACCCCCAACCTGACCCCTGGACAAGATTCTAGTACAGTCCATTGCATTATATTTCAAATGCTCACAGTGAATTAATTGCAGCACACAGAACAAAGGAAGTGATACTGTGCAGCTGGCCATATATACAGATGCTGAAAATGATATAAAGTATACATAATAAGATAAGTGGTACTGTGCAGTTGTTCATGCTTGCACCATATAAACAGATACAAGAATTATATCCAATATACAGGACAGGAGAAGAGATACTGTGCATTTGTCCACGTATACAGAATAAGAACTGATCATGAGAATTCTATCCAGTAAAAATACAAGAACTATATCCAGTATATAGAGCGGGAGAAGTAGTACTGTGTATTTGTCCTTACATACAAAATAAGAACAAATACAATAATTATATCCAGTATACAGAACAGGAGAAGTGGCACTGTGTATGTGTCAATTTTTTTCAGAATAAGAATACATAATGAGAATTGCATCCAGTATACAGAACAGGAGAAGTGGTACTGTGCATTTGTTTGCAGGTGCTTGTGTAAGCAGCAGAACCAATCAAAGGGCGCAATCTCTGTGTGCGGCTTGCTGCTGGTTGCTCCTCCCATTCAGACCTCCTCTTGGCAGTGTCACCACGGTAGATGCTAAAATCAAGTGGGCTAAGGGACCTTTTCCGTCTGGGGGAGGAGTCACAACACAAGGGGGAGGAGCTAGGCCAGCGGGATAGTTCCTCTACTATCCACGCCACCAACTATTACCTTTAGTAATCAGGTGGCGAGCGAAGCGAGCCACCGAGCCCGAAGCGTGGCGAGCGAAGCGAGCCCGCGAGGGCACTTTTCGGGTACCCTGTTCACCTGTAGCTCCTCCCCCTGGTGACGTGTCTCCTCCCCTAGATACGTCAGAAGGTCCCTTCTCCCACTCCGAAATAGAATCAACCGTGTCACCACTGTTTCTATTTTTGGAATTTCCAGGACAATCGACGCATTTCAGACGCACCAGGTAAACGCCTGGAAAAGCTTGGACGATTACATTTTGGTGGAAATAAATCCGGTCTTGGGGTGTGGGTCTTGGACACTGGACCCACTCTTCATTTGCAAGTGCGCAATAGTTTCTGTTGGCGCCAAATGGGAGATAAGCAGAGATCACACAACCACAAGGAAGCCTCATCGGCATCCATCGGAAATATGCACCACCGCAGTAAATTAAATAAAATAATAAAAGATAGACAGGGTAGAAAAAACGGGATCCGGTCTGAAGATCGACAGTGTCTAGGTCGACAATGTTTAGGTCGACCACTATAGGTCAACAGTCACTAGGTCGACATGGATGGAAGGTCGACAGGGTTTCTAGGTCGACATGTGCTAGGTCGACAAGTCTAAAGGTCGACATGAGTTTTTCACACTTTTTTTGAATTTTTTCATACTTAACGATCCACGTGGACTACGATTGGAACGGTAAAGTGTGCCGAGCGAAGCGGTAGCAGAGCGAAGGCACCATGCCCGAAGCATGGCGAGCGAAGCGAGAGATGCGAGGGGACGCGGTGCACTAATTTGGGATCCCGGTCACTCTACGAAGAAAACGACACCAATTTTTTTTTTAAATCCTCATGTCGACCTTTAGACCTGTCGACCTAGCACATGTCGACCTAGAAACCCTGTCGACCTTCCATCCATGTCGACCTAGTGACTGTCGACCTATAGTGGTCGACCTAAACATTGTCGACCTAGACACTGTCGATTTGATAAACCACACCCAAAAAAAAACAGGAAAACGAGAGGTCACAACCGGGAATTCTGACATTCCAAAGCAGAAACACTGAGAATCACTCTGTTCCAGTACTTGGCTGGTGCTGTGAAATGGGCCAGAATCACATGGCGCGGCCACAGGGTTACAGGGAGGGAACGGCCCAGGTTAGTACCAGTTAGCGATGATTAGGAAAATAATGAGGACAAGTCAAACCTAAATGACACTAATGGTCATGTAATTATCTCAGGGGTATCATAATATTAGTTTATTGATCATACTGTAGATTAAATATATGTTTTTTATTTTATTTGTCTTGATCATTTTCCAGAGAAAAAAAACGGTGTCAATTTTTTTTTTTTTATTGTTTATTTAATTTTCAGGTTATAAGGGATAACATTAACCCCCCACAACACGTGGGGAGAGCATATCCATAAAACAACATTATACCTAGAGCAGAAATATAACCTTAAAAAAGAGGTCATGGGGTTCCTATAATTAAAGACATTACATTGATAATAAAAGATATAGAGGTAAAATATGCATCGGGAGTAACAGAAGCAATCCGATTAAATAGGAACCCAGATATAATCTCGTGACTGTACAAGGAAAGAAAGGAAGGATAAAGAAAAGGCAAGAGAAGAGAAAAGAAGAGAAGAGAAGGGGAAGACGGGGAAGGTATAGAGTAGAGGGAGAAAAGACAGAGTTGGAGGGTCCGCCAGTGCGCCTCCTTGTCCAGCAAATGCCACTCGGAGAGTTAGTGCAAAATAGAAGGTAATACTTGAGATACACGAAAAGATAATGTTAAGAACGGTCCCATATCTACTCGATAGGTTAGGAGATTACAAAGGTCACAGTAGAAGGGCCGCAGAACCCTCAGGGGAGCGTATCCTACGTGTGGGAGCTTGAGATTCAAACCATAATTCCCAAATCAGAAGAAACTGGAAAGATCTGTTATGGAGGTATGCAGTGATTTTTTCCATGCTTGCTAAGTACCATACTTTATCAATGACCCGCTTAATAGGGGGGGGGGCTCCCTCTGTTTCCAGTGGAGGGCAATTGAGCATCGAGCAGCATTTAAGATCTGTGTCAGTAATTTACCGGAGTTTGGAGGTGTGTCAACCATGGGGAGGCCCAGCAGAAAAGACCAAAGGTCTTTAGATACCTGGGTATGGAGCACTGTACTCATCAGGTGTGCGACTGAGTCCCAAAATAGTACGATCTTAGGACACGTCCACCAGATGTGAAGGAAAGAGCCGTGGCCGCTGCATCCTCTCCAGCACGTGGGCGAAGAGGAAGGAAACATTTTATGGAGTCTAGAGGGGACAAAATACCACCTATATAATATTTTGTAGGCGTTTTCCTTTACTAGGGTTGAGATGGAAGATTTTGCGGCAGCAGTGAAGACATCCGACCACTCATGATCAGCAGGCAGCGGTCCTAGGTCCCGTTCCCACTGAAGTACAAAAGCCGGGTTCGTCGACTGGCCCCGCTCCTGAAGAAGGGAGTATAGAAGGGAAATAATTCCTCGGGCGAGCGGTTTATGATAGCAATAAGACTCCAGAGTAGATAAAGGTTGGAACGGGGAAGAATTCGATAGAGAGGAGACAAAGTGTCTTATCTGGAAATAGGTACAGGGGTTCGCTTCCGGGAAATTATATTTTGTCATGATGTCCGATAGAGGCGCGCAGACGCCCTCAGACAGTACATCCAGAACAAAGCGGATATTCCTTTCCGACCATAGACGAGAGCGGGTCCGGGAATGACTCGGGGCGAAAGAAGGGTTATCCCATAAGGGGGTAAGCGAAGAGGGGAAAACGGTGTCAATTTTAAACATCACTTTCTAAAAATAATGTCTGAATTACAAAGAAACCCGCTAAACAACTGACATAATGGCAATTTACAAGGACGGGGGCTGCAAATTAGGGGCGAGAGGACAGAACACAACTTAAGTGTCCACCCGCACGGATACACAATGGCGGAGGTATGACGGGGATCTGAGCCTTTGTGCTGAGGCCGTAAGAACGTTATGGCAGAACGAGATACTAGTTTATCTTCACCATGGAAATGAAACAATCAGGAGAAATATGTGAAAACTGCACTTTATTGGGTCCTACAGATCGGTGAGTGGACCTGTGATATAAACAAACATTGCAAGTCCTTCCTTGTATGGGAGAAGAATTCACAGACACAAGCGGCTTTCAAACAAGAAATAGTATTTATAAACCATTGCTGCAGAAACCATCCCAGCTAATTCTGCATTTACAATGTTGGCCAGGGATCATTTGCTGGTCTAGTTACATCAAACAGTGTATATGTAAAGGATGTTATTATAGGTAACCAAGGAGCTGTGATCCCAAATAAAGACATAAGACCAGGCATTTGCCACTTTAATTTATGTTTATTCCTTACTGAGTACCATCGGCCACTTACTCACTGAGAGCTACAGGTCACTTACTCACTGAGTGCCACAGGTCACTTACTCACTGAGAGCTACAGGCCACTTACTCACTGAGTGCCACAGGTCACTTACTCACTGTCCTGCTTCTTTTCATCAAAAGGGTTTGGAAACAAGTGTTTAACTGTTTTAAAGCCTCCTAAATGTACTTAACATTGATAGTCCTATATAACTAATGAATGGGTCAGTACAGGCACCTCCTGACTAGCGTTCACTTTGCGCCAGCTTCATGAACGTTTGCGCTTGGTGCGATGTAGTGGTGCCCTATAGGGAAATAATGCACTATTCTGAATTAAGACTTCCAAAAAAACTTTTCAACTCTCTGTAAAAACTGTGGAGAGAGTAAAAGTTTTTTTCTAAGGCTCTGACGGCGCTATTTTTCCGGTGTCTATTTGTACAAGCCTTGGGGGGACATAAAATCAATATTCTCATGAGGACTATGTAAATAGTAAAATGTTTTCATTATTACCCACTCTACAAATTGGAAACACAACCACGTGCCTGGAATTCCATGAATGAGATTCCCAAGTAAAGATGCGCAATTTGTGCTGCTGTAGATTCTTTCATTTAGAACTTGTAAAAAGAATGTATTTTTATTATGTACATAATTATGTTAGATGATATCCTGTAGCATGTAGAGAAATTCTGCTGTTTAGCAGTGAAAGACGAATCAACAAATGTGCAATGTTCCGGCGCTACAATCTCCTGGTTCCACCTTTCCTCCAAAACGCACCAGAATATAAACCCTCTGGACTAGAGCGGTGAGTTTATTACTGCCGCTAAGTAACGAGATTAGGGTAGGATGTGCAAATTATTCTGCCCAAATGCAGAAACAGGTGAATAATCAGCAAAACAGTCCTAAAAAATCTTTTATCTCCACCTCAGTACGTTGCCTTCAATATGGTGCCCCAGATGGGGGGAGGAGGGGGGGAGGGCAGTGAATGACAAAATACCTTGACATTCCAAAAATGCTGGTTAATATTTACAGGATCTGGAAGTAAAGCGTAAGCAGCCGACGGGCAGGAAAGAATCGCCGCTGTGTTCCATTTACAGGAAAAACTCTCCAACCGGTTAGACTGGGGACTGAGGCGCAATCTACCAGATCACAGCAGGAATGGGACTGTATATACCCAGAACATTTAATAATATTTTATATGGGTGAATGTCATTTCTATGTAAAGCCCTTTGTGCCTCTGTTACGTCACTGGTTCCTGGTCACTGGGTGGCTGGCAGTGTTCTCATCAGTACTGTTTCAGTTACCCAGTGCACTGTATGCATGTCCCAAAGGGCCGTGGTTCTGCACCAGCTCATCTAGGATGGTGCATCCGGTGCTCCGCCAGCTGCCCATGAGATTACATGGTGTCAAATCTGATGAGTCGGACCCGCTATAGGATGAGGTGAGGTCTCTTCACGGGATCCGGTCTTTAGGTCGACACTCATTAGGTCGACCACTATTGGTCGACTGCATTAGGTTGACATGGTCTATAGGTAGACATGATTTAAAAAAAAAAATTTCTCCATGTTTTGAACTTTTTAATACTTTTCGATCCACGTGGACTACAACTGGGAATAGTAAACTGAGCTGAGCGCAGCGGTAGCGGAGCGAGGCACCTTGCCCGAAGCGTGGTGAGTGAAGCGAGGGGATACGGTGCACTAATTGGGGTTCCCGGTCACTTTATGGAGAAAACAACACCAAAAAAGGTGTCAAAAACTCACGTCGACCTTTTTCCATTTCTACCTTGTTCATGTCGACCTAATGACCGTGCCAACCTATTTCAGGTGTTGAACTAGTCATTGTCGACCCTATGATCCACAGGGATGCAGTCAATTTACCTCCAATCAAAATTCTGATGGTCGAAATCCCGACAGCAATTGATCGACGGTCAAAATCCCGACATGGACAAAATACCGACATTTAAAATACAGACAAGGTCAAAATGCCGACAGGTCAAATGCCGACATGAGGTTTTCATGATTTTTTTCAATGAAACCGACATGTTCATACTTTACCATCCCAGTGGACCTGGAGGGGGAATATAATAGTGTTTCGAGCGCAGCGAGCCATGCGAGGGTACGTGGTACACTTATATGGTGTCCATGTCGATCTATGTCGACATACACAAAAAAAAACAATGAAAAACGCATGTCGGTATTTTGACCTGAAGGCATTTTAAATGTCGGTATTTTGTCCAAGTTGGGATTTTGACCGTCGGTCAATTGCTGTCGGGATTTTGATTGGAGGTATTTCATACCGATCCCGATCCACACCGCTCCTCACACAGCAGCAAACCCCACTAAAAACAGGCTCTCTCCTCCCCATGAACTCATTTCAATAACCTAACGCCGCGCAAAGGAGTCTCGTTTTTGTAGTGCTCCGCTCAGTTCCTCCCACGGCTGACGCTTAACGCACCAACATCTTCCCCCAGAAGCCGTGCACTTTGGCACAATTAAAGGCAAATGGCGCTATAACAGAAGATATCTTTCTGCCTCTCGCAGGCCCACCGCATACAGCAGTGATGGGCGCAGGCCGCTAGGGCCGCACGCAGCCATCGGAGCCCCGCTAGCGGCCCCAGCTCCTTCCTGCTTTATTGGCAGCATTATTTTTATAGCTGTAACACTTGTGCTGGTATGTTATTACAGATCTCCCTTAAACTTAACGATTTCACTTATTGTGGAGATTAAAAATAATGTGTGTCCCTTTGGAAGGTTAGGGGGCCGCCCGATGCAGCCACTGAAACGTATCAGGTTACCCGTCACTGGTGTATAGTGTGAAATGACGCTCTCCCATACAATAACTGATCATTTGTGGGTCACTACTGCCCTCTTCAGGCAGATTCCTGCAAATGGCCGAGATCCCCATATGGCCTGATCACAAAACTGTGGTGGTCATTCCAAGTTGATCGCTCGCTAGCAGTTTTTAGCAGCCGTGCAAACGCTATTCCGCCTCCCACTGGGAGTGTGTTTTAGCTTAGCAGAGGTGCGAACGAAAGGATCGCAGAGCGGCTACAAAGTTTTTTTGTGAATTATAGAGTAGCTCAAAACCTACTCAGCGCTTGCGATCACTTCAGACTGTTCAGTTCCTGTTTTGACGTCACGAACACGCCCTGCGTTCGCCCAGCCACGCCTGCGTTTTTCCTGGCACGCCTGCGTTTTTCCAAACACTCCCTGAAAACGGTCAGTTGCCACCCAGAAACGCCCACTTCATGTCAATCACTCTGCGACAACCAGTGCAACTAAAATGCTTCGCTAGACCTTGTGTGAAACTACATCGTTCATTGCAATAATATGTTGCGCGTGTGCATTGTGCCGCATACGCATGCGCAGAAGTGCCGTTTTTTTACCACATCGCTCCAGAGCGAACGAATGCAGCTAGCGATCAACTCGGAATGACCACCTGTGTCCTAAAACGAATGTAACATCAGAGACGTTGAAACCTCTCATTTATCTCCGTCACACATACCGTACTTCACTGATGTCCATTTCAGCTCCCGGGGAACAACGTGCCCTTCGTGTACAGTGTTTGAATATAACCACGGTCACATTGAGTGGGGTACTTATCACGCATGGAGAGATGTAAAGCACTAACCAATCAGCTCTTGTCACTTTTCAAACAGCCTGGACAATGAGAGGAGCTGATTGGTTACTGATTTATTTTCCTCTAGTTTATCTCTCTCCATACTTTGATAAAAAACCCTATAAGACTGAAAATGTCCAAAAAGATCTGGCGATTGGTGGGTTTTAATACTGTTTGAAGGTCTCACACCCGCCGGCACCTTTACCGCTATTACATGCATGAAGAAGGATCTGAGAATGTCAGCCATTATTTCCAATAACCCCATACCCACTGGTAATGTCTGTCACATTCATGGCCATTGCAGTTCCTCTAATGCCCGATATGGTGGCATGGCCTACGATGAGGAACTTAAACAAAAACGCACGTGGGCAACTGGCCCTAGAATGGACATCTCCTAGCACAATTAAGGGGGGCCTGTTACACACAGCTGTCTGCGTGATCGGGGCCCACTTCTCTGGTTATGGACGACATGATAAAGATGGCGCTCTTACCCCTGCCCAGGAAACACATACGTACGGAATGCAATTCCCAGGATGCACTGCTCCTGCAACTGTAACACATCTTCCTGCCACGCTGGCAAAAGCCCTCTCACATTAGTAACTGCTGGCACAGATGGTGCCCACTGGCATTTTAAATAATATGTATCAGACACTGAGGGGTAAATTTACTAAGGGGCTATTCTATTAGACTCGATGCTGACACTTATCACGGATTATACTTCGGGTGCCTCGGGCGGGCTGTCGGAGCCTCGATATCGCATGGGATCGGGAGGCGATCGCGGGTCCATTTTCGGCCGATGAAAACGGACACTAATTGGATACGGCGATAATGACCATCGGTCATTAATCGCGATATGCGTCTGTTTGCGCACACCGAAAACGGTTTTACGATCAATAGGATACCGCCCTTAAGTTTCTAAAAATGAGAAGTGGTGATGTTGCCAATAGCAACTAAACAGATTCTGTCTATCAGTTCTCTACTGCAGCCTAGAAAATATTATAAGCTTTAATAAATATACTCCTGAGTGTGCAGCCAAAATGTCATGTTTCCGAAACGGTTCCCTAGACAAGGTACATAGGTGGTTTTTAAGAAGTAAACGGGAAAACGCTCCGGCACGACGACAGGTGGAGAGAGTAATGTATGGTACTTAATAATGTAATTGTATCCGAGGCGTCTGTCGCTCCCTCTTCCCAGGGACTAACCCATTACAGGGGTTGTATAGATGTGTACAGTGCTCACATGCAAACCCCCCCCCCCCCCCCTCCCACACACACACTTTAACCCCCTGCACGCATTGTATGTAGTATAGAGGTGATTTTCTATCCTCTAACAGTAGAACACAAGACTTGCGACACAGACTTTTTTGGGGAGATGTACTAAGCAGTGATAAAAGTGGAGAAGTGAGCCAGTGGAGAAGTTTCCCATGGCACCCAATCAGCACTGACATAACATTTATAATTTGCATATTATCAAAGTATTATCAAAAGTATACAGAGCAGCTGATTGGTTGCCATGGGCAACTTCTCCACTGGCTCACTTCTCCGCTTTTATCACTGCTTAGTACATGCCCTCCCAATCACTAAACTGCAAATGCAATTCTGACTGCGCCTGTTCCCATTGGCTGGGCCCGCGATTTGGCCTCGCTGCCCGCAGCAGATGTCCGCGTGCTGGGACCTGGGAGCCTGAAAACATTGAGAATAAGAAGAGATCAGAGGATGGGGCCCAATCACCAGCAGCCGAGGTCACAGGTCCTCACACGACGGGAGTCTAGTCCACGCATTCAGGGTTATATGATGGAGAGAGATTATGGCATGGAGGGGGAGGGAGGTACAGTATATGAGGAGTGATTAGAGTATAGGGACAGGGTTATATGATGGAGAGATTATGGCATGGAGGGGGAGGGAGGTACAGTATATGAGGAGTGATTAGAGTATAGGGACAGGGTATATGATGGAGAGAGATTATGGCATGGAGGGGGAGGGAGCTACAGTATATGATGAGTGATTAGAGTATAGGGACAGGGTATATGATGGAGAGATTATGGCATGGAGGGGGAGGGAGGTACAGTATATGAGGAGTGATTAGAGTATAGGGACAGGGTATATGATGGAGAGAGATTATGGCATGGAGGGGGAGGGAGGTACAGTATATGATGAGTGATTAGAGTATAGGGACAGGGTTATATGATGGAGAGATTATGGCACGGAGGGGGAGGGAGGTACCGTATATGAGGAGTGATTAGAGTATAGGCACAGGGTTATATGATGGAGAGAGATTATGGCACGGAGGGGGAGGGAGGCACAGTATATGAGGAGTGATTAGAGTATAGGGACAGGGTTATATGATGGAGAGATTATGGCATGGAGGGGGAGGGAGGTACAGTATATGAGGAGTGATTAGAGTATAGGCACAGGGTTATATGATGGAGAGAGATTATGGCATGGAGGGGGAGGGAGGTACAGTATATGAGGAGTGATTAGAGTATAGGGACAGGGTTATATGATGGAGAGAGATTATGGCATGGAGGGGGAGGGAGGTACAGTATATGATGAGTGATTAGAGTATAGGGACAGGGTTATATGATGGAGAGAGATTATGGCATGGAGGGGGAGGGAGGTACAGTATATGATGAGTGATTAGAGTATAGGGACAGGGTTATATGATGGAGAGATTATGGCATGGAGGGGGAGGGAGGTACAGTATATGATGAGTGATTAGAGTATAGGCACAGGGTTATATGATGGAGAGATTATGGCATGGAGGGGGAGGGAGGTACAGTATATGAGGAGTGATTAGAGTATAGGGACAGGGTTATATGATGGAGAGAGATTATGGCATGGAGGGGGAGGGAGGTACAGTATATGATGAGTGATTAGAGTATAGGGACAGGGTTATATGATGGAGAGAGATTATGGCATGGAGGGGGAGGGAGGTACAGTATATGATGAGTGATTAGAGTATAGGGACAGGGTTATATGATGGAGAGATTATGGCATGGAGGGGGAGGGAGCTACAGTATATGATGAGCGATTAGAGTATAGGGACAGGGTTATATGATGGAGAGATTATGGCATGGAGGGGGAGGGAGGTACAGTATATGATGAGTGATTAGAGTATAGGGACAGGGTTATATGATGGAGAGAGATTATGGCATGGAGGGGAGGGAGGTACAGTATATGATGAGTGATTAGAGTATAGGGACAGGGTTATATGATGGAGAGAGATTATGGCATAGAGGGGGAGGGAGGTACAGTATATGAGGAGTGATTAGAGTATAGGGACAGGGTTATATGATGGAGAGATTATGGCACGGAGGGGGAGGGAGGTACAGTATATGATGAGTGATTAGAGTATAGGGACAGGGTTATATGATGGAGAGAGATTATGGCATGGAGGGGGAGGGAGGTACAGTATATGATGAGTGATTAGAGTATAGGGACAGGGTTATATGATGGAGAGAGATTATGGCCTGGAGGGGGAGGGAGGTACAGTATATATGAGGAGTGATTAGAGTATAGGGACAGGGTTATATGATGGAGAGAGATTATGGCACGGAGGGGGGAGGGTACAGTATAGGATGAGTGATTAGAGTATAGGGAAAGGGTTATATGATGGAGAGATTATGGCATGGAGGGGGGGGGGTACAGTATATGATGAGTGATTAGAGTATAGGGACAGGGTATATGATGGAGAGATTACGGCATGGATGGGGAGGGAGCTACAGTATATGATGAGTGATTAGAGTATAGGGACAGGATATATGATGGAGAGAGATTATGGCATGGAGGGGGGGGGGGTACAGTGTATGATGAGTGATTAGAATATAGGGACAGGGTTATATAATGGAGGGAGATTATGGCACGGGGGAGGGAGGTACAGTATATGATGAGTGATTAGAGTATAGGGACAGGGTTATATGATGGAGAGAGATTATGGCACGGAGGGGGAGGGAGGTACAGTATATGATGAGTGATTAGAGTATAGGGACAGGGTTATATGATGGAGAGAGATTATGGCACGGAGGGGGAGGGAGGTACAGTATATGATGAGTGATTAGAGTATAGGGACAGGGTTATATAATGGACAGAGATTATGGCACGGGGGAGGGAGGTACAGTATATGATGAGTGATTAGAGTATAGGGACAGGGTTATATAATGGACAGAGATTATGGCACGGGGGAGGGAGGTACAGTTTTTGATGACTGGCGACAACGTTATGAGATGGATAAAGTTTATGACATGGAGGGGGTGGAGGTATATTAGGAAGTGCTATTAGAATACAGGGACAGATTATTACAGTAAAAGTGGGAAATGACAGGTGACGTATGACGTTATGCACAGCTAAGCTATCAGCCCAGTCTCCCGGACATATGAACCAATGTAATGGGATCATACCAAGTACAATGGTGAATACAATGGCCTTACTGCATGACCCAGTTCTAATAATAACAGGAATCAGATGGAAGGTATAAACTACACGTTATATCATCACTCCAGGCCCCTGCAGACAGCATACTGTACCTCTCACCCTCTCTGCTTACTGCCGCTGCGTGACCAAACAGTACCCACTGAAACCATACTGTAATTGTTCTTGATTCAATGAGAGTATTTTAACTTTTTCACCACACAAATCTCTTTGCTGCTACTTATATTCTGCTAACATCTCTGCACATCTTCCAGAGCCGTATTCCCAAATCCCAGAGCAATTTGCTGTATTTCCTTTCTCTAGCATCTCAGGATAGAGACGGCCGCACTCTCCACGTACCTTTCTCAATCACCGCTGCGGAGGGAGTCACCGGCTTGGCCTTGTCGTAGTTGTTAAAGCTCTGACTGCGCCTGTTCCCACTGGCCGGGCCCCGCGATTTGGCCTCGCTGCCTGCAGCAGATGTCCGCGTGCTGGGACCTGGGAGCCTGAAAACATTGAGAGAAAGAAGAGATCAGAGGATGGGGCCCATTCACCGGCAGCCGAGGTCATACGTCCTCACGCGGCGGGAGGCTGGTGCACGCTTTCAGCTGGAAATTTCTACTAAAGGAAAATATTATTTCTGCAGTGCAACAATATCATCAAAGAGGAGAAGGGCCGAAACCCACCAGTCAGCACATACAGAGTTACTACGCAAACACCGGGCATTTAATGCTTCTTGCAGCAAGCACGCAGAACATGCCGACGCAGGGTTTAGTTTTGTGTCATCGGATATATATGTTATTTCCCAGTCTTGTTTGACTGCTGCTTTGCTCCCAACTGTAAAGCGCAACGGAATATGTTGGTGATATATTAGTAACGGTTAATAAATAAATGAGTCCTTGCTGGCAACATCACATCCCACGGACTGGCTTCTCCATGAACAGAAAGTGATGGTGACTTGTTACATTTGTGGCCCACACTCCGGGGTAGCAGTACAAGAGACAATTGCCGACACTCCTCGCAGGCACATAGCTACTCAAGGCTTAGGGCACCAGCAGTGGGCACCCGGGCACCGACAGCCAGATCTGATGTCACATTTGAAATCTCATCTCCAAATAGCACTCGCTGGGTTCCCATGTCAAAGCATTAGGCAACTGTTTTATCATGAACACTGGACGTCCATAACCTTTTCTTCATTTTATTTTTAATTTTTCTATTAAACTTGGTTATCTGTGTCTTCGTCTGTTGTTTGTTTTACATAATGTATATCCCTTTCATTCATAGTTAGTTGCTGTAATAATTACAGTGAACAGGAGATTGGAGACTTAAGTTATTTAATAGCATGATTAAGGGCTAAATCTGCATTTAGAGGGATTACTGGGAATAGAACTCAAACAATGGAAACTGTACTCTGAGCAGACGTACTAGCAACATCATAACAAGAAGGTGGAGACCTAAAACAAGGATAGCTGTATGTACTCATCCCTCCCTATGTCTAGTAGGCGAGTACGAAGAAAAATAGTCCGCAATCTAGTTCTCTACTTACTTAGGTGATCATTCCGAGTTGTTCGCTAGCAGATTTTGGTCGCAGCGCAGCGATCAGGCAAAAAAAGGCACTTCTGCGCATGCGGCACAATGTGCACGCGCGTCGTACTATTACAACGAACTATGTAGTTTCACACAAGGTCTAGCGTAGCTTTTCAGTCGCACTGGTGGCCGCAAAGTGATTGACATGAAGTGAGCGTTTCCGGGTGTCAACTGGCCGTTTTCAGGGAGTGTTCGGAAAAATGCAGGCGTTCCAAGAAAAACGCAGGCGTGGCTGGGCGAACGCAGAGCGTGTTTGTGACGTCAAATCAGGAACTGAACAGTCTGAAGTGATCGCAAGCGCTGAGTAGGTTTTGAGCTGCTCTGAAACTGCACAAAATTATTTTGTAGCCGCTCTGCGATCCTTTCGTTCGCACTTCTGCTAAGCTAAAATACACTCCCCAGTGGGCGGCGGCATAGCTTTTGCACGGCTGCTAAAAACTGCTAGCGAGCGATCAACTCGGAATGACCACCTTAGTTACTACTTATACCTAGCACTTTGCAGTGTGTATTGCACAGGTGATCAGTATGCAGAGAACAGCCAGGTCACACCGACAGCATCACTCATACTGCGTAGTACATCAGTATCCAGTTATAGAGACCGCCTGGGGCCACAGTTCCGCACGTCATCCTGCAGAAGCCTTACACAAATCAATCTGCATGTTACCAGTGGGGGCTGTATGTTCTCAGCTACATGACACGGGTGACGGTCTCGGCATGTTGTGTTTGATGCGGAGACATTTCACACTTAACGCTGATTTGTCTTTCTTAGAGTTGGCCCAAGGGAAGAAGAAAACCAAAACCTTTTCCCTTTTCATTAACTGCAGGTGACAGCAAGATGAGGGCTGAGGGGAGAGAACATCTGCTTCTCAGGCTGTAAAGTGTGAGGCGCAGCCTTTGATGAAGGGTGAACCTCTCATCCAACCCCTTTAATCTTTTACTGGTCGCACATACAGGGTCCTGCAATAGGACTGGCGGCACCTTCTAGTATTACCACCCAATGTCCTCCCTGGTGAAAGCGTCACCTCTTACCACCCAATGTCTCCCTGGTGAAAGCGTCACCTATCTGGCCAGGTCTGCTGCAATCACGCCTACAATCGCAGCGAGCTCTGTCCTATGTACTAAAAGGGTTACTAGCGGTGATTATCACACCGGTACCAAGGGGGAGATTTATCAAAACCGGGGGGGAGAGAGATAAAGTACCAACTAATCAGCTCCTGATTGCCATTTTCATTCAAAGCCTGTGACAGGACAGCTGATTGGCTGGTACTTTATCTCTCCCCAATCTTTGATAAATCTCCCCCAAGTTTTGCTCTGCAGCGTTATGTTATCGATGTTCACCGGATACTTGTCTACATTCATTCCCCAGCTCACTGCTGCCCCCTTTGGGTATCCTCTACGTTACCAGTATATTTGTTCCTATTACCATTTAAACATGAAAAAAAGATTTTGTACTAAAACAAGTAAAAACATTTTTTATATTATCAATGATATATTATATTTATAACGCTGCATTTGTATTTCGTTTTGCTTGGCCCTGTAAATAATGATTAAAAAAGACAACAAGGGGTATATTTACTAAGGTCCCGATTTTGACCGAGATGCCGCTTTTTCATCAAAGTGTCATCTCGGTAATTTACTAAGCAAAAATCACGGCAGTGATGAGGGCATTCGTAATATTTTGGAAGTCCTAGGAAAAAAATCACGAATCAATACACCATCGGTCAAATACGCCTGCAATTTGCTAGAAATCGGGAATTTACTAAAAAGTGCAAAAACACAAACACTGCCGACAATAGCCAAACACTGCCGTGATAAAATACAAATTGTGAAAAAGTGCTAAAAAAAAACAGACCTGCTTTTTTATCCCGTGTTCGTATAGGCATGCACGGATCCATGAGATCCGTGCATGTTTTTCAGTGGGAAGGGGGGGGGGATGTTCTAAATTTTCAGAAAAAAAATTGCGTGGGGTCCCCCCTCCTAAGGCAAACCAGCCTCGGGCTCTTTGAGCCGATCCTGGTTGCAGAAATATGGGGAAAAAATGGACAGGGGTTCCCTCATATTTAAGCAACCAGCATCGGGCTCTGCGCCTGGTCCTGGTTCCAAAAATACGGGGGACAAAAAGAGTAGGGGTCCCCCGTATTTTTGAAACCAGCACCGGGCTCCACTAGCTGGACAGATAATGCCACAGCCGGGGGTCACTTTTATACAGTGCCTTGCGGCCGTGGCATCAAATATCCAACTAGTCACCCCTGGCCGGGGTACCCTGGGGGAGTGGGGACCCCTTCAATCAAGGGGTCCCCCCCCAGCCACCCAAGGGCCAGGGGTGAAGCCCGAGGCTGTCCCCCCCATCCAATGGGCTGCGGATGGGGGGCTGATAGCCTTTGTAATAAGTGATTGATATTGTTTTTAGTAGCAGTACTACAAGGCCCAGCAAGCCTCCCCGCAAGCTGGTACTTGGAGAACCACAAGTACCAGCATGCGGAGGAAAAATGGGCCCGCTGGTACCTGTAGTACTACTACTAAAAAAATACCCCAATAAAGACATTACACACACACACCTTGAAAGTATAACTTTAATACATCCATCCACACCTCCATATACACATACTTACCTTATGTTCACACGCAGGTCGGTCCTCTTCTCCAGTAGAATCCATGGTGTACCTGTAGTAAAAATTATACTCACATAATCCAATGTCTTAGGCTCCTCGGTAAATCCTTTTGTAATCCACGTACTTGAAAAAATAAAAAAACGGATACCCGACCACGAACTGAAAGGGGACCCATGTTTTCACATGGGCCCCCTTTCCCCGAATGCCAGAAACCCACTCTGACTGATGTCTAAGTGGGTTTCTTCAGCCAATCAGGGAGCGCCACGTTGTGGCACCCTCCTGATCGGCTGTGTGCTCCTGTACTGTATGACAGGCGGCACACGGCAGTGTTACAATGTAGCGCCTATGCGCTCCATTGTAACCAATGGTGGGAACTTTCAGGTCAGCGGTTGACCGAAAGTGACCTCACCGCTGACCTGAAAGTTCCCACCATTGGTTACAATGGAGCGCATAGGCGCTACATTGTAACACTGCCGTGTGCCGCCTGTCATACAGTACAGGAGCACACAGCCGATCAGGAGGGTGCCACAACGTGGCGCTCCCTGATTGGCTGAAGAAACCCACTTAGACATCAGTCAGAGTGGGTTTCTGGCATTCGGGGAAAGGGGGCCCATGTGAAAACATGGGTCCCCTTTCAGTTCGTGGTCGGGTATCCGTTTTTTTATTTTTTCAAGTACGTGGATTACAAAAGGATTTCCCGAGGAGCCTAACACACTGGATTATGTGAGTATAATTTTTACTACAGGTACACCATGGATTCTACTGGAGAAGAGGACCGACCTGCGTGTGAACATAAGGTAAGTATGTGTATATGGAGGTGTGGATGGATGTATTAAAGTTATACTTTCAAGGTGTGTGTGTGTGTAATGTCTTTATTGGGGTATTTTTTTTAGTAGTAGTACTACAGGTACCAGCGGGCCCATTTTTCCTCCGCATGCTGGTACTTGTGGTTCTCCAAGTACCAGCTTGCGGGGGAGGCTTGCTGGGCCTTGTAGTACTGCTACTAAAAACAATATCAATCACTTATCACAAAGGCTATCAGCCCCCCATCCGCAGCCCATTGGATGGGGGGGGACAGCCTCGGGGTTCACCCCTGGCCCTTGGGTGGCTGGGGGGGGACCCCTTGATTGAAGGGGTCCCCACTCCCCCAGGGTACCCCGGCCAGGGGTGACTAGTTGGATATTTGATGCCACGGCCGCAAGGCACTGTATAAAAGTGACCCCCGGCTGTGGCATTATCTGTCCAGCTAGTGGAGCCCGGTGCTGGTTTCAAAAATACGGGGGACCCCTACTCTTTTTGTCCCCCGTATTTTTGGAACCAGGACCAGGCGCAGAGCCCGATGCTGGTTGCTTAAATATGGGGGAACCCCTGTCCATTTTTTTCCCATATTTCTGCAACCAGGATCGGCTCAAAGAGCCCGAGGCTGGTTTGCCTTAGGAGGGGGGACCCCACGCAATTTTTTTTTTTACATTTAAACTTTATTTTTTTTTAACAAAGTGCACAATGAAGCCCATCACGGATCTCTCAGATTCATTGGCCGAGATTCATTGTATTAAAGTCGGCAGTGTTTTACAAGTCACTCACGTAAAACACTGCCAAAAAAAACGAATGACATCGACATCGGAAAACCCGAAAATGCAGAATACGGCAGCTTAGTAAATTAGTCGTAATCAATTCAAAAAGTTGCATATTTACACTTTCGATGTCATTCGTGATTGAACTTTGACCTCAAACGGGAAAACACGAATCTTAGTAAATTTACCCCCAAGTCTTTATTTAGGGAATTTATAATATCTTTATAATATCAATTATATATTGTATTTATAGTATCAATTATATATTGTATATATAACGCTGCGTGTGTTTCGTTTTGCTTCAGCATGTAAATAATGATAAAAAAGGCAGCAAGTCTTTTTCTTTAGGGTGTTTACTAGTTTCCCTAGTTATCATCAGTTAATGATTATTATAAGTTGGTAATAATGACTAGTCATGTGACGTGTAAGAGCCAATAGCGCTCACAGTGAATGCAGCCTTTCCATTCAATAATTCAGCACAAAGCGCCCCATGGATCAATAATGTCACTGTTTCCTAAAGAGATGCAATATTGGTTCATCCCACTAACCGCTGCCCGTTCTGGGTCTATGCCCCATGTACACCTGAATATACCTATTTATTGTGCATTACATCAACAGCGTTTTACAGTTTATGCATCTTTTGCACTTTAGTATTTTGGGAGAAGATCCTGTGCAGGTTTAGGCCCTCATTCCGAGTTGATCGCTCGCTTGCAACCGTGCAAACACATAGTGGCCGCCCACGGGGGAGTGTATTTTTGCTTTGCAAGTGTGCGATCGCCTGTGCAGCCGAGCGGGACAAAAACGTTTTTTGCAGTTTCAGAGTAGGTCTGAACTTACTTAGCCCTTGCGATCACTTCAGCCTGTCCAGTCCCAGAATTGACGTCAGACACCCGCCCTGCAAACGCCCTGGACACGCCTGCGTTTTCCCTACCACTCCCAGAAAACGGTCAGTTGACACCCATAAACACCCTCTTTCTGTCAATCTCCTTGCGATCACCCGTGCGAATGGATTCGTCGCTAGAAGCATTGCCCAGCAACGATGCTGTTTGTACCCGTACCACACGCCTGCGCTTTGCGGTGCATACGCAGTAGTGACCTGATCGCTGCGCTGCGTAAATGGGCAGAGTGCGATCAACTCGGAGTGACCCCCTTAGTCTCGCAGTAACAGTGGCGGCACATAAATATATAAGGAATGTTATGGGACAGACAGATATTCACATTACAGTTCATCCATCCTCAATGCTGGGTAAAAGCCCCCCCGATATCACACACACAGATGTGTCAGTAAAAGAACCCAGCCACACGGTTAAAGCAAAAAAACGTCATTAGGAAGATTGTTATTAACCCATTAAATGCTGTGAGAGGACAGACAGGAGGAGACACGGCACAGCCACGTCCACACCATTAGTGAGTTATTCACTTCTAGCTACGGTTAGGGTAATACAGGAGCAGCAAACGCAGATCTCCCGAAACGCAGCAGCTCGCCCGTTGCTGGGGAGCGCACACTGACCGAGAGCATTTCCTCTGTCCGAGGGAGAAGCGCAGGAACCTGACCTCACCCGGGTCTCTGGAGGATGAACTGCACGTGGGATAAAATGTACGGCATCAGTACAGGGATTTAAAGAGGGACTACAGTATAGTCTACATTAAAGTATCATCAGAACTCCTTCGCCTCAATGCGTCGGGCCTCGGAGGGACTACCCTGAGACCTTCCCGAAAACATTTCTGGCTCCACTTCAAATCTGTATATAGCTACAGGTCTCTGTGCAGAAAACACCTTCATTTGTTCTAACAGCAGAAACAGTAAATATGTCAGTAGTAAACATGTTATATAAGGAATAATAATGGCATTCTATGGATCTTACCAGGCTCACACACAGGAGCCTCTGTCCTCTGGAAACAGATAAGGATGCGCTTGTGTGTAATCTGCCATACGTTAATGTTTGCACGAGATTTTCCCTTGAACTTAAAAAGAATCGGTTTTGTGTTACTCCGGCTATTTACCTCGGGGTAATCAGCTAATTGCACCATCTTCCACCGCGTATAGTACATACAGTCATGAGAAGCTGCCAGGATGGTCCGTCAGAGGTGTCTATATATGGTGTCTATACAATCTTTCTGGTCATCATGTGATATTATATATATATATATATATATATATATAGGAGAAATTATAATATATATATAGGAGTGGACTTCTCTAAGAGGCTTGGTCAGGAACAATCAACTTCCCTAGCAAGTAGTCTAATAGCAAAACGTAAATGTATAGCAAGTAGTCTAATAGCAACGCAAATGTATAGCAAGTAGTCTAATAGCAACGTACATGTATAGCAAGTAGTCTAATAGAAACGTAAATGTATAGCAAGTAGTCTAATAGCAACGTAAATGTATAGCAAGTAGTCTAATAGCAACGCAAATGTATAGCAAGTAGTCTAATAGCAACGCAAATGTATAGCAAGTAGTCTAATAGCAACGCAAATGTATAGCAAGTAGTCTAATAGCAACGCAAATGTATAGCAAGTAGTCTAATAGCAACGTAAATGTATAGCAAGTAGTCTAATAGCAACGTAAATGTATAGCAAGTAGTCTAATAGCAACGCAAATGTATAGCAAGTAGTCTAATAGCAACGTACATGTATAGCAAGTAGTCTAATAGCAACGCAAATGTATAGCAAGTAGTCTAATAGCAACGCAAATGTATAGCAAGTAGTCTAATAGCAACGCAAATGTATAGCAAGTAGTCTAATAGCAACGCAAATGTATAGCAAGTAGTCTAATAGCAACGCAAATGTATAGCAAGTAGTCTAATAGCAACGCAAATGTATAGCAAGTAGTCTAATAGCAACGTAAATGTATAGCAAGTAGTCTAATAGCAACGTAAATGTATAGCAAGTAGTCTAATAGCAACGTACATGTATAGCAAGTAGTCTAATAGCAACGTAAATGTATAGCAAGTAATCTAATAGCAACGTACATGTATAGCAAGTAGTCTAATAGCAACGTAAATGTATAGCAAGTAGTCTAATAGCAACGTAAATGTATAGCATGTAGTCTAATAGCAACATAAATGTATAGCAAGTAGTCTAATAGCAACGCAAATGTATAGCAAGTAGTCTAATAGCAACGTAAATGTATAGCAAGTAGTCTAATAGCAACGTAAATGTATAGCATGTAGTCTAATAGCAACGTAAATATATAGCAAGTAGTCTAATAGCAACGTACATGTATAGCAAGTAGTCTAATAGCAACGTAAATGTATAGCAAGTAGTCTAATAGCAACGCAAATGTATAGCAAGTAGTCTAATAGCAACGTACATGTATAGCAAGTAGTCTAATAGCAACGTAAATGTATAGCAAGTAGTCTAATAGCAACGTAAATGTATAGCAAGTAGTCTAATAGCAACGCAAATGTATAGCAAGTAGTCTAATAGCAACGTAAATGTATAGCAAGTAGTCTAATAGCAACACAAATGTATAGCAAGTAGTCTAATAGCAACGTAAATGTATAGCACCACTAAAAGGCAAAAGGACATATAAATTGTGGATATGATTTTTCTTATCTTCCTAATGAAGCTTGCTGGATATAACAAGAGGGTTCTGTACATTGATCTATGCATTATACTGTTTGGAGAAGTTATTGCTAGTCTGCGGCAAGGGGTGGCAGGTGTGGGGTAGTCTGCGGCATGGGGTGTCCGGGCGGTGATATCAGTGAGGACTCAGATATATGACCTCGCCCTGCAGAGACAGGAGTTGGGATTGATCATCTGAATGTCTGAAAACCCGATATCGGTCTCTCACATTTGCAATCTCTACCTTATGTGAAATTTCATTTGCAACATCTGATGAAGATGTTGATAAGAAATGAAACGCGTTAAGTATGTTATATTTCCAACGTAACTCAGATGTTTTAACTGTGGCACGTTATTGAGATCTTCTGAGGAATATTTTGGTAGATAAAGAGAACTCTATTCTGAGGTTTATATACCAAGAATTAGAAGGACGGATGTTCCCTGCACACACCGGAGCCAGGAGCTCAGGGTAAAGGAAAAAAAGCACTGACTGAAGAGGAAGAACATAACGACACAGCTTTTAGTATCAAGACAAGGATATCGATTTGGGACTGAATGTGTTCCTCAAGGAGACTGTATTAGCTAACACCCGGTATAAGAGTAACAGTCTTAGCCTAATAATGTGTCTGTAATGCAATAGAGAAGTGACAGTAACAGAGCAGTCACAGGCGGGTATTGCAGCATCAAGAGCACTACAACGCAGACTGTATGTGACGTTCTAATTACAGGATAGTAACAATGAGCCTATACATTATACATAGTGTAACATAGGACGGTGATCGTGATCCTATACATTATACATAGTGTAACATAGGACGGTGATCGTGATCCTATACATTATACATAGTGTAACATAGGACGGTGATAGTGATCCTATACATTATACATAGTGTAACATAGGACGGTGATAGTGATCCTATACATTATACATAGTGTAACATAGGACGGTGATCGTGATCCTATACATTATACATAGTGTAACATAGGACGGTGATAGTGATCCTATACATTATACATAGTGTAACATAGGACGGTGATCGTGATCCTATACATTATACATAGTGTAACATAGGACGGTGATCGTGATCCTATACATTATACATAGTGTAACATAGGACGGTGATCGTGATCCTATACATTATACATAGTGTAACATAGGACGGTGATAGTGATCCTATACATTATACATAGTGTAACATAGGACGGTGATAGTGATCCTATACATTATACATAGTGTAACATAGGACGGTGATAGTGATCCTATACATTATACATAGTGTAACATAGGACGGTGATAGTGATCCTATACATTATACATAGTGTAACATAGGACGGTGATAGTGATCCTATACATTATACATAGTGTAACATAGGACGGTGATAGTGATCCTATACATTATACATAGTGTAACATAGGACGGGGATAGTGAGCCTATACATTATACATAGTGTAACATAGGACGGTGATAGTGATCCTATACATTATACATAGTGTAACATAGGACGGTGATAGTGATCCTATACATTATACATAGTGTAACATAGGACGTGATAGTGATCCTATACATTATACATAGTGTAACATAGGACGGTTATAGTGATCCTATACATTATACATAGTGTAACATAGGACGGGGATAGTGAGCCTATACATTATACATAGAGTAACATAGGACGGTGATAGTGATCCTATACATTATACATAGTGTAACATAGGACGGTGATAGTGATCCTATACATTATACATAGTGTAACATAGGACGGTGATAGTGATCCTATACATTATACATAGTGTAACATAGGACGGTGATGGTGATCCTATACATTATACATAGTGTAACATAGGACGGTGATGGTGATCCTATACATTATACAAAGTGTAACATAGGACGGTGATAGTGATCCTATACATTATACATAGTGTAACATAGGACGTGATAGTGATCCTATACATTATACATAGTGTAACATAGGACGGTGATGGTGATCCTATACATTATACATAGTGTAACATAGGACGGTGATGGTGATCCTATACATTATACATAGTGTAACATAGGACGGTGATAGTGATCCTATACATTATACATAGTGTAACATAGGACGGTGATGGTGATCCTATACATTATACATAGTGTAACATAGGACGGTGATAGTGATCCTATACATTATACATAGTGTAACATAGGACGGTGATAGTGATCCTATACATTATACATAGTGTAACATAGGACGGTGATAGTGATCCTATACATTATACATAGTGTAACATAGGACGGTGATGGTGATCCTATACATTATACATAGTGTAACATAGGACGGTGATAGTGAGCCTATACATTATACATAGTGTAACATAGGACGGTGATAGTGATCCTATACATTATACATAGTGTAACATAGGACGGTGATGGTGATCCTATTCATTATACATAGTGTAACATAGGACGGTGATAGTGAGCCTATACATTATACATAGTGTAACATAGGACGGGGATAGTGAGCCTATACATTATACATAGAGTAACATAGGACGGTGATAGTGATCCTATACATTATACATAGTGTAACATAGGACGGTGATGGTGATCCTATACATTATACATAGTGTAACATAGGACGGTGATAGTGAGCCTATACATTATACATAGTGTAACATAGGACGGGGATAGTGAGCCTATACATTATACATAGAGTAACATAGGACGGTGATAGTGATCCTATACATTATACATAGTGTAACATAGGACGGTGATGGTGATCCTATACATTATACATAGTGTAACATAGGACGGTGATAGTGAGCCTATACATTATACATAGTGTAACATAGGACGGTGATAGTGATCCTATACATTATACATAGTGTAACATAGGACGGTGATGGTGATCCTATACATTATACATAGTGTAACATAGGACGGTGATAGTGATCCTATACATTATACATAGTGTAACATAGGACGGTGATGGTGATCCTATACATTATACATAGTGTAACATAGGACGGTGATAGTGAGCCTATACATTATACATAGTGTAACATAGGACGGGGATAGTGAGCCTATACATTATACATAGAGTAACATAGGACGGTGATAGTGATCCTATACATTATACATAGTGTAACATAGGACGGTGATAGTGATCCTATACATTATACATAGTGTAACATAGGACGGTGATAGTGAGCCTATACATTATACATAGTGTAACATAGGACGGGGATAGTGAGCCTATACATTATACATAGAGTAACATAGGACGGTGATAGTGATCCTATACATTATACATAGTGTAACATAGGACGGTGATAGTGATCCTATACATTATACATAGTGTAACATAGGACGGTGATAGAGATCCTATACATTATACATAGTGTAACATAGGACGGTGATGGTGATCCTATACATTATACATAGTGTAACATAGGACGGTGATAGTGATCCTATACATTATACACAGTGTAACATAGGGCGGTGATAGTGAGCCTATACATTATACATAGTGTAACATAGGACGGTGATAGTGAGCCTATACATTATACACAGTGTAACATAGGGCGGTGATAGTGATCCTATACGTTATACATAGTGTAACATAGGACGGTGATAGTGAGCCTATACATTATACACAGTGTAACATAGGGCGGTGATAGTGAGGCTATACATTATACATAGTGTAACATAGGGCGGTGATAGTGATCCTATACGTTATACATAGTGTAACATAGGGCGGTGATAGTGATCCTATACGTTATACATAGTGTAACATAGGGCGGTGATAGTGATCCTATACGTTATACATAGTGTAACATAGGGCGGTGATAGTGATCCTATACGTTATACATAGTGTAACATAGGGCGGTGATAGTGATCCTATACGTTATACATAGTGTAACATAGGACGGTGATAGTGAGCCTATACATTATACATAGTGTAACATAGGGCGGTGATAGTGATCCTATACGTTATACATAGTGTAACATAGGGCGGTGATAGTGATCCTATACGTTATACATAGTGTAACATAGGACGGTGATAGTGAGCCTATACATTATACACAGTGTAACATAGGGCGGTGATAGTGAGGCTATACATTATACATAGTGTAACATAGGGCGGTGATAGTGATCCTATACGTTATACATAGTGTAACATAGGACGGTGACAGTGATCCTATACATTATACATAGTATAACATAGGGCGGTGATAGTGATCCTATACATTATACATAGTGTAACAGAGGGCGGTGATAGTGATCCTATACATTATACATAGTGTAACATAGGACGGTGATAGTGATCCTATACATTATACATAGTGTAACATAGGACGGTGATAGTGATCCTATACATTATAACTAGTGTAACATAGGACGGTGACAGTGATCCTATACATTATACCTAGTGTAACATAGGACGTGATGGTGAGTCTATACGTTATACATAGAGTAACATAGGACGGTGACAGTGATCCTATACATTATACATAGTGTAACATAGTGTGATAGTGATCCTATACGTTATATATAGTGTAACATAGGACGGTGATAGTGATCCTATACATTATACATAGTGTAACATAGGACGGTGATAGTGATCCTATACATTATACATAGTGTAACAGAGGGCGGTGATAGTGAGGCTATACGTTATACATAGTGTAACATAGGACGGTGATAGTGAGCCTATACATTATACAGTGTAAAATAGGACGGTGATAGTGATCCTATACATTATACATAGTGTAACATAGGACGGTGATAGTGAGCCTATACATTATACAGTGTAAAATAGGACGGTGATAGTGATCCTATACATTATGCATATTGTAACATAGGACGGTGATAGTGATCCTATACGTTGTACATAGTGTAACACAGGACGGTGATAGTGAGCCCATACATTATACATAGTATAACACGGGACGGTGATAGTGAGCCCATACATTATACATAGTATTACACGGGACGGTGATAGTGAGCCCATACATTATACATAGTATAACACGGGACGGTGATAGTGAGCCCATACATTATACATAGTATAACACGGGACGGTGATAGTGAGCCCATACATTATACATAGTATAACACGGGACGGTGATAGTGAGCCCATACATTATACATAGTATAACACGGGACGGTGATAGTGAGCCCATACATTATACATAGTATTACACGGGACGGTGATAGTGAGCCCATACATTATACATAGTATAACACGGGACGGTGATAGTGAGCCCATACATTATACATAGTATAACACGGGACGGTGATAGTGAGCCCATACATTATACATAGTGTAAGACAGGACGGTGATCGTGATCCTATACGTTATACATAGTGCAACATAGGACGGTGATAGTGATCCTATACGTTATACATAGTGTAACATAGGACGGTGATAGTGAGCCTATACATTATACATAGTGTAACATAGTGTGACAGTGAGCCCATACATTATACATAGTGTAAGACAGGACGGTGATCGTGATCCTATACGTTATACATAGTGCAACATAGGACGGTGATAGTGATCCTATACGTTATACATAGTGTAACATAGGACGGTGATAGTGAGCCTATACATTATACATAGTGTAACATGGGACGGTGATAGTGATCCTATACATTATACATAGTGTAACATGGGACGGTGATAGTGAGCCTATACATTATACATAGTGTAACATAGGACGGTGATAGTGATCCTATACGTTATACATAGTGTAACATAGGACGGTGATAGAGAACCTATACGTTATATATAGTGTAACATAGGACGGTGATAGTGATCCTATACTTTATACACAGTGTAACATAGGACGGTGATAGTGATCCTATACGTTATACACAGTGTAACATAGGACGGTGATAGTGAGCCTAGACGTTATACATAGTGTAACATAGGACGGTGATAGTGAGTCTATACATTATACAAAGTGTAACATAGGACGGTGATAGTGATCCTATACATTATACATAGTGTAACACAGGACGGTGATAGTGAGCCCATACATTATACATAGTATAACACGGGACGGTGATAGTGAGCCCATATATTATACATAGTGTAAGACAGGACGGTGATAGTGATCCTATACGTTATACATAGTGCAACATAGGACGGTGATAGTGATCCTATACGTTATACATAGTGTGACATAGGACGGTGATAGTGAGCCTATACATTATACATAGTGTAACATAGTGTGACAGTGAGCCTATACATTATACATAGTGTAACATAGGACGGTGATAGTGAGCCTATACATTATACATAGTGTAACATAGGACGGTGATAGTGATCCTATACATTATACACAGTGTAACATAGGACGGTGATAGTGATCCTATACATTATACATAGTGTAACATAGGATAGTGATAGTGATCCTATACATTATACATAGTGTAACATAGGACGGTGATAGTGAGCCTATACGTTATACATAGTGCAACATGGGACGGTGATAGTGATCCTATACGTTATAAATAGTGTAACATAGGATAGTGATAGTGAGCCTATACGTTATATATAGTGTAACATAGGACGGTGATAGTGATCCTATACATTATACATAGTGTAACATAGGACGGTGATCGTGATCCTATACATTATACATAGTGTAACATAGGACGGTGATAGTGATCCTATACATTATACACAGTGTAACATAGGACGGTGATAGTGATCCTATACATTATATATAGTGTAACATAGGATAGTGATAGTGAGGCTATACATTATACACAGTGTAACATAGGACGGTGATAGTGATCCTATACATTATATATAGTGTAACATAGGATAGTGATAGTGAGGCTATACATTATACACAGTGTAACATAGGACAGTGATAGTGATCCTATACATTATACACAGTGTAACATAGGACGGTGATAGTGAGCCTATACGTTATACATAGTGTAACATAGGATAGTGATAGTGATCCTATACATTATACATAGTGTAACATAGGATAGTGATAGTGAGCCTATACGTTATACATAGTGTAACATAGGATAGTGATAGTGATCCTATACATTATACATAGTGTAACATAGGACGGTGATAGTGATCCTATACGTTATATATAGTGTAACATAGGAAAGTGATAGTGATCCTATACATTATACATAGTGTAACATAGGACGGTGATAGTGATCCTATACGTTATATATAGTGTAACATAGGACAGTGATAGTGAGCCTATACATTATACATAGTGTAAGACTGGATGGTGATAGTGAGCATATACATTATACATAGTGTAAGATAGGATGGTGATAGTGAGCCCATACATTATACATAGTGTAAGACTGGATGATAATAGTGAGCCCATACATTATACATAGTGTAAGACTGGATGATACTAGTGAGCGTACCTGGAATGCATCTCTGGTTGTGCTTTAGTCTGTGACTGGGGAGGCGTCTGCGATTGTTGGCACTGGACTGGAGCGGGGGCATAGGACTGGGCATGGAGGGTGGTGGTATGGTGATATGGCTGCTGGCACTGGCTTGGCGTTCCTGAATGATGGGTGGCTGGAGCAGGCTGGTGATGATTCTGGGGCTGTTTTTGCGTTTGTTGCTGCTGCTGCTTGAAACGTGATAGGCTGAAGAAAAGGCCTAGGATGGCCTTTAAATTCCCATTCCTGATCTCTGCAAAGCAAAAGGGGGAGAGTTACAAATAGTGCAAAGCTCACAACAGGCAACTACAACACACAGTTCCCACCGATGCGACACAATGCTCGCAAGACATCTTTCCTTACACATCTGCAGTTTCAGCTTCCGTATTTGTTAAATACAGTCCATCGGCACAGTACCACTTACATCCCACGCGGGAAACTCCTATGGACAACGTCTCTTCCTGTTATTATTACATGTGATAGCCTTTGCATGTAGTATGTATCTGCACAGTACCACTTACATCCCACGCGGGAAACTCCTATGGACAACGTCTCTTCCTGTTATTATTACATGTAATAGTCTTTGCATGTAGTATGTATCTGCACAGTACCACTTACATCCCACGCAGGAAACTCCTATGGACAACGTCTCTTCCTGTTATTATTACATGTAATAGCCTTTGCATGTAGTATGTATCTGCACAGTACCACTTACATCCCACGCGGGAAACTCCTATGGACAACGTCTCTTCCTGTTATTATTACATGTAATAGCCTTTGCATGTAGTATGTATCTGCACAGTACCACTTACATCCCACGCAGGAAACTCCTATGGACAACGTCTCTTCCTGTTATTATTACATGTGATAGCCTTTGCATGTAGTATGTATCTGCACAGTACCACTTACATCCCACGCAGGAAACTCCTATGGACAACGTCTCTTCCTGTTATTATTACATGTGATAGCCTTTGCATGTAGTATGTATCTGCACAGTACCACTTACATCCCACGCAGGAAACTCCTATGGACAACGTCTCTTCCTGTTATTATTACATGTGATAGCCTTTGCATGTAGTATGTATCTGCACAGTACCACTTACATCCCACGCGGGAAACTCCTATGGACAACGTCTCTTCCTGTTATTATTACATGTGATAGCCTTTGCATGTAGTATGTATCTGCACAGTACCACTTACATCCCACGCGGGAAACTCCTATGGACAACGTCTCTTCCTGTTATTATTACATGTAATAGCCTTTGCATGTAGTATGTATCTGCACAGTACCACTTACATCCCACGCAGGAAACTCCTATGGACAACGTCTCTTCCTGTTATTATTACATGTGATAGCCTTTGCATGTAGTATGTATCTGCACAGTACCACTTACATCCCACGCGGGAAACTCCTATGGACAACGTCTCTTCCTGTTATTATTACATGTGATAGCCTTTGCATGTAGTATGTATCTGCACAGTACCACTTACATCCCACGCAGGAAACTCCTATGGACAACGTCTCTTCCTGTTATTATTACATGTGATAGCCTTTGCATGTAGTATGTATCTGCACAGTACCACTTACATCCCACGCAGGAAACTCCTATGGACGTCTCTTCCTGTTATTATTACATGTAATAGCCTTTGCATGTAGTATGTATCTGCACAGTACCACTTACATCCCACGCAGGAAACTCCTATGGACAACGTCTCTTCCTGTTATTATTACATGTGATAGCCTTTGCATGTAGTATGTATCTGCACAGTATCGCATCCCCTGCTCTCTACACAAGATGTAAATCTTAGTATCTCTTCATATTTATTTCCTGCCCAGTAGCAATGATTTGTGCTGCATTACCCGTTATAACAGCTTCACCAACACCGGGTACTATTCAGTTATTATTACTGTTTATATATAATTAGCCCAAAAAGTTCCGGAAAGTTGTACCATGGGAATAAACCAATCAGCAAGTTACATAGGTATAATAAGTATTAGGGGCACGCGGGAAGGCTGGGTGAAAGTATAATGGAGCCTGAGAGGGCAACTCCAGAGATTAGAAGCGGACGTGAGAAATCCTGAATGTGAGAGTGGGAAGTGGTGATCAGTTGCTCAGTGATTCCTGCCATATTTCCTGTAAACGTCTGTCCCACTTTCAATGCCACTGAGATGAAGCATGTCTAAGCAGAATTCATCTTTGTACAACCACTGTGACACCTACAGGATGGCTCTCAACTTTGGTTTAATCGACTGCTTTATAATGTCAGGGTGACACAAACAAAATAGCACTCTAACACGGTGCAATGGACTAGACCAGAGGTTCTCAAACTCGGTCCTCAGGACCCCACACAGTGCATATTTTGCAGGTAACCCAGCAGGTGCACAGGTGAATTAATTACTCACTGACACATTTTTAAAGGTCCACAGGTGGAGCTAATTATTTCACTTGTGATTCTGTGAGGAGACCTGCAAAACATGCACCGTGTGGGGTCCTGAGGACCGAGTTTGAGAACCTGTGGACTAGACGGTCGGCCGGCTGGTCCGGTGTCCGTTCGCCCTCCACCAGTTCCCAGTTGGCTAGCATTAAATCCATGTTTTCCATTCCATGATGCCAATAGTCCCTTGCTTCCCTATATAAAGGGGATTAGCCCGGATGTTCCGCTTGGTTTGTCTGTCTGCCGCCTGTTATCAGCAAGGAACGCTGAATCTCCTAGTAAAACATGCGGTAAGTCCCACTACTTACATCTGAGTAACGCAATCATAGGTGTATGCTAGTATCCCAGAGCCCCTTTCTGCACAGAGAGATGGAGAAAGGTAAATATGGCAGCTCCTATGGAGCAACACTGAGACAGAGATAAGTCACTATTCTGTGCTCTACTCGTCTATTACCTTCAAAGAGTTCATTTATTGTGCCCAGGTGTTAAATCGTGTATTTTACTGTTATTCCCTTTGTTACTGTGCGTTCCAGCTCTGACTCACCTGTCCAAACAAGACCATGCAACCACCGTCGTAAACCGCTTCAGCAGGGGACAGACCAAAGGTGGCCTGTAAATCATGGGGACTGCTTGTGACAACGATAGGTAAGTGCTGTGGGGGCTACTCACAGGCCGCCGCCGCCCGCCGGCTCTGGCAGGAGAAAGCCACCGAGGCACTCAGTGAAATTACAGTAGTAATTACAAGTCCAGGCGGAGGATGGGAACAGGTGCCAGCTCTGTTTACAAGTGTATACATTTCAAGTGCTAACAGAGAGTGGCCAGCCTGGGAGGCGACACAGAGGGACTTCCAAACCCCCGAATGTCCCCCGCATTCTGCGCGAAGGGCCCTCAGAAGGATTTCTGTCCATGAACAGGTGTGAACAACGTGATTTATCCCCTGCACATAAACACGGCTGCCACCACGTCCTAGCGGCCTCCATATACTCACTATGTGTTTGCTCAGCCTCGCATACAGAGGCTCCATAGTGACTGTATTTACAAGGTAAACCGGTGATGATACACAGCCCATAGGACAGTGATTTCCAGCCTCTCTGTGTGCCACACAATCGCTGATACATCATTACTCTGACTACCTGCACTGTGGCCCACCGACGTTCTAATAATCAGGTTCTATAGGTGACACACATCAGCGGATTACCAAGACTTGCTGCATCTGCAATGTAAATATAATTGATGTAAATTAACCTGCTGCTTAATTTTATCTCATTAAACATTAGCCGGACATCGCTGTGGGGGAACCGGCTGACTGCGCCAAACTGGAAAAATCTTTCTGCCGAAATCATCAATAATAAATAATAATTATTATTATGTGTTTTATGGGAGATTAAATATATTTGTCAGCAGGAGAAACCGCACTTTGCTGCCTATATATGATCAAGCTGCAGCAACAAAGCGTTTTATTTTTTTTATAGGAATAATTATTACGCCAATACAAATAATCTGCTAATTTGAAGGTAAACGCCTCTCTCCAATGATTGGTCTATTTGTGAAGCGAAGAGAAGCCAAATCGCCAGCGTAAAAGCTGGACATAGGAGTGCGGTTCGTTGAGTCGACAGTAACTAGGTCGACAGCCATTAGGTTGACCACTTTTGGTCGACAGTGACTAGGTCGACACATGAAATAAGTCAACATGACTTTTTTGATTTTTTGTTGGGGTGTCGTTTTCTTTGTAAAGTGATCAGGAACCCCAATTAGGGCACCGTGTACCCTCGCATGGCTCGTTTCGCTCGCCACGCTTCGGGCAAGGTGCCTCATTGCTCTTGGCACAGGTTACTATTCCCAATCGTAGTCCGCGTGGGTCATAAAGCATGAAAAAAGTAAAAAAAAAAAAATGTGAAAAACTCATGTCGACCTTTTCATGTGTCAACCATTGCTATTTCGACCAAGTGACCATGTCGACTAATAGTGGTCGACCGAATGAGTGTCGACCTAAGGGCTGTCAACCTAAAGACCGAATACCGGAGATAGGGGGTCATTCCGACCCGATCGCTCGCTGCAGTTTCTCGCAGCGCAGCGATCGGGTCAGAAGAACTGCGCATGCGCCGGACCGCTGGGGGGTGGGCCATGGCGGCTGCGTGACATCACACGCAGCCGCTGCGGGCTGGGAAGCGACGAGTAGCACGCAGCCAGCACGCTAAAGCTGCGCTGGTCGGGAGCTACTCTTGAAGTGCAAAGGCATCGCCGCTGTGCGATGCCTTTGCACTTCTGCAGGGGGGGGGGGGGCGCAACACTGATATGCGGGGCGGACTAGTCCTGTGCTGGGCGTCCCCCCGCATGTCAGTGTCAATTAAAATTAGCACAGCTACGATCAACTGGGAATGACCCCCATAGATCCCTTTCCTGCAAATATGCCTTTATAGGGATAGAGCAATGTACGCCATCTGAGGATGGCATAGACCAGCGGAACCAACTTCGATATGTTACGCTTTGGTACATAGGGGTCAGACCGTAGCTTCAATGTTAATAATGGAGACTGATCTGCAGAGATAATTAGCCTCCATAGATATCTATATAGTATTGTATATGGCAGATGGAACGGGTTGGTACGGGATCCCGCCAGTCAGAATACCAACGGCGCGATCCCGACTGCCAGAATGCCGGCAGGTGGGGGGGGCGAGCGCAACGAAGCCCCTTGCGAGCTTGCCACGCTGCACTCTCCACAGGTTCTATTTCCACTCCACTGGTGCCGTGGACACCAAGGAGTGGGAATAGCTGTGGTGGCGCTGCCGGCATACTGGCTATCGGGATCCCGGTGTCGGTATTCTGACAGCTGGAATCCCGGCTACATCTCCCTGGAACCTGTGCGTTGAAAAGCGGTATGATTTAAAATAAATGTATTTACATAAATCAGTGACTCGAGGAGGCGGGGCTTCAGACACTTTAAAAGATAAATTACTAAAGATTTTATATAAAAAAAAAAAAAACATTGAAAACATTACTATTATCTATTTTTGTACGGATACGCGGATTCATATTAAACTGTTCATAAGAAAGGTATTTCTACACCAGAGTCCTGAGAAGGGTGGGTCCCAGTATCTTGCCATAGGGAGTTAATGCAGCTCAGCTGGAGAGGGGTCATTAATTGAAATATACAGCAGGTAAGTCTTAATTCTATTCAGTCCGCAAACCTTTGGTTTGGTTCATAATATATCGTATTTATTGTCAAATGGGAATTAAATGTTATTTTGTACAGTTCCGTAATCTGACAGCTTGCCACTACTGTACATGGCACTGCCGGTGACTCACTTATAAATAACGTTCTGCGTAAACACAGCTGTTACGCCCATCAACGGCCGGTTACGCAATGCAATTCCCTCTCTCTCTACGCTATCAAAATATTATCTTAGGTTTAAGTTTAGTTCAAATAAACTCTTGCCAGGTGCCCAGACCTGGGCAGGCCCAGCGGCACGCAGCAACAACACAAAGTGTTGTGATGACACACGCTACAAATTATTATGTTGAATCAAAATAAATAAAAGTCAAAACGGGAACCAGTGAGGAAGCCAAAATGTATACAGTATAACAAAACAAGAATATGAAAGACAGTAGCGAGAAGTTCTTATACATGGAGAGGTTTACGTTTATGATATAGAAGACTAAACATTCATTTAAAAACATATATTAAAAAAGTCACCAAATAAGGATGCACACACCGGATCACAGTCGCACGAGGGTGTTACACCTTCTGGTAGCAGCAATTCCGCTCAGAATTTGCCAAGTGTCACATGCCAGCGTAAGCTCGCGGTCGTGCTATTCGATATGTGCGTGGATCAAGATATTTTGTGCATGTACTCCGTGCCGACACTTATTTTTGTGCCCGCACAACTGGTGTAACAACTTTACTGCTGTATTTCCAGCCTCACACTTGTGTCACAGAAATAGTGTGACACCAAATCCAGCACCTATTTCTGGAGGCCGGAATTCCGCAGAGACAAAGAGACCATTCTACTCCGAGAAGAACGTGAAACCTCTCCCTTCAAGTTTCAATCCAGACAATTAATAGCTGAAGTGCCCCGGGAAAGGACAATAATCTGCGCTTACTTTGTCAATCCACAACGTGACAAGTTTAATCCCCTTGGATTGCAATATTTTGCTTGCTCTAGGAGAGAACTGAAATGAACATAGAGCACGGGCTCGCCTCTGTACTCCTAGCGCGCCAGACATGACAAATCAATCAGGCTATGTCCAATTTCTAATCATTTGCTGTACAAAAAGTGATTTCTGCAACAGTATGATTGGTTTATTAATAAGATCCGATGTCATGGCACTGATGAGGTGACAATGGGCAGAATATTAACTTCTCCCACTACAATGGATGATCACTCGCTAGGCTTTTTTTGCAGTCCTGCGATCAGATAGTCGCCGCCCCTAGGGGAGTGTATTTTCGCTTTGCAAGTGTGCGATCGCATGTGTAGCAGAACTGTACAAACAGATCTTGTGCAGTCTGTGCGCAGCCCAGGACTTACTCAGCCGCTGCGATCACATCAGCATGTCCGGGACCGGAATTGACGTCAAACACCCTCCCTGCAAACGCTTGGATACGCCTGCGTTTTTCCAGACGCTCTATGAAAACGGTCAGTTACCACCCACAAACGCCCCTCTTCCTGTCAATCTCCTTGTGATCGCCCGTGCAAATGGATTCTTCGCACAAACCCATCGCTGAGTGCCGATCCTCTTTGTACCTGTGCGACGTGACTGCGTATTGCGGTGCATACGCATGCGCAGTTCTGAACTGATCGCAGCGCTGCAAAAAACGCTAGCGAGCGATCAGGTCTGAATGACCCCCATAGAGAATATAATAATCGCCTCTACAAATTCATCATATTGACACAGAACTTTAAATACACCTTGTACTAGATTTCTACAGGGTTATAAAGCTACAAGGGTCCTAGGTATGAACAATCCATACTGCAATGGATATGGTCAATGAAAATACCTCCGCTATGCACTGAGTGAAACTCGCAGAGACAGCGGTAGCGTTATCTACTGTCTCTGCAAGTGACTTCTCTGCATATTGGAGAAGTATTTAACATTTGTGAAAGACTCCTCCGGGGAATCTGACGCTACGCATGCACAGTGACAGATTCACGAGACGGTCGGAGGCATTGGAAGATCTATCACCGGTGAATCCGCCTCCATAGGTTTAAAGAGATTACTCCATCTGAAAATTGGGCTTGAATCAGCATGACACGCAGAAGTGCGGAAATCGGTATTCAGTGATTTCCGCACTTCTGTGCATGCGTGAGGACTGAGATTGTGATCGCACACAGCCGCAATCTAAGTCCTGTGGGGGGGGGGGGGGGGGGGCGGTGACAAGGCAGCGGGCGATCGCATTTTAGCAGGGCGGCCTTATCCTGCGCTTGGCGGCTACCCGCATGCTACAGAAAGGAGTTGTAGTTTCGCGATTTTTCGCAAAACTATAACTCAAGCTGAATCTGGCCCATGGTGTGAACTAACAGGGCCAAACTTGGTACATAGGGGTCAGATTGCAGCCCCCATTGATAATAATGCGTACTGCGGTCTGCAGTGCTAATTAGCCTTCTGTAGGAGATATCTGTGAAATCTCCTGCATTAGGCTAATAGCACTGACATAAAATTATGCAAAAGCTGTAGTTTCTACATCATTTATGAAAAATTAACTTGATAAATAGGTCCCTAAATCATTATGCACATTTAATAGTCAGTATAAAGAAATATTATGCAAATAATCATCATTAAAAACAACAAATAAGCTTCTTGAGTCCATCTGGAGAAAAGTGCTATATTACATAATATATAATATTAATTATTATTATTATTATTATTATATAATTAAAATTATATATATATATATATATATATATATATATAATATTATTATATAATACGATTATTAAAAATTAAAAAAAAATGACCTGCAATACCAGTTACAGACACTAGGGGCAGAGCACATCCTTTCTAGCTCATTCCGAGTTGTTCACTCGTTATTTTTCTTCGCATCGGTGCGATTAGTCGCAAACTGCGCATGCGCAACGTTCGCAGTGCGCCTGCGCCAAGTAAATTTGCTAAAAAGATTGGTATTTTACTCACGGCTTAACTGAGAAATTTCTTCGTTCTGGTGATCGGAGTGTGATTGACAGGAAGTGGGTGTTTCTGGGCGGAAACTGGCCGTTTTATGGATGTGTGTGAAAAAACGCAGCCGTTTCTGGGAAAAACGCGGGAGTGGCTGGAGAAACGGGGGAGTGTCTGGGCGAACGCTGGGTGTGTTTGTGACGTCAAACCAGGAACGAAACTGACTGAACTGATCGCAGTGTCAGAGTAAGTCTCAAGCTACTCAGAAACTGCAAAGAAATTTCTAATCGCAATTCTGCTAATCTTGCGTTCGCAATTCTGCTATGCTAAGATTCACTCCCAGTAGGCGGCGTCTTAGCAGCTAACGAGCGAACAACTCGGAATGAGGGCCATTGATCATATAATACCAGATTTGTATGAACGCAGATTATCCCACTACAATACACTTACATAAGTAGTTATACATCAATAAATATTTAGTTTGCATTGTACAGTTAAATGATTTTTTACTTTCTTTTCAATCCCCTGATAAAGTGACTTATTTGCTGGTGTATTAGTCCAAAAAGCAAAATTAGAAGAAAAAAAAAAAACATACATACCCATACGTACATAGGGGGTCATTCCAAGTTGATCGCTCGCTAGCAGTTTTTAGCAGCCGTGCAAACGCTATGCCGCCGCCCACTGGGAGTGTATTTAAGCTTAGCAGAAGTGCAAACGTTTTTATTGCAGAGCGCCTGCAAAAAATTTTGGTGTAGTTTCAGAGTAGCTCAAAACCTACTCAGCGCTTGCGAACACTTCAGACTATTCAGTTCCGGATTTGACGTCACACACCCGCCCAGCGTTCGCCCAGCCACACCTGCGTTTTTCCGAACACTCCCTGAAAACGGTCAGTTGCCACCCAGAAATGCCCACTTCATGCCAATCACTCTGCGGCAATCAGTGCGACTGAAATGCATCGCTAGACCCTGTGCAAAACTGCATCGTTCGTTGTGCCCGTACGTCGCGCGTGCGCATTGCGCCGCATACGCATGTGCAGAACTGCCGTTTTTGAGCTTGATCGCTGCGCTGCGAACAAATGCAGCTAGCAATCAACTCGGAATGACCACCATAGTGTAATAGAACAATATAGAGATTCTGTGCTCCACTGTCAGGACATACTTCTATAGTGTTTTTATGGTAACAATATGGAGAATACTATCAAGAGAATACAGAAAGATAAAGGAAACTCGTTATAGGATACAAAGAGGGTAATTCAGACCTGATCGCTGGGCAGCGATTTTTGCACTGCTGCGATCAGATAGTCGCCGCCTACAGGGGGAGTGTATTTTAGCTGTGCAAGTGTGCGATCGCATGTGTAGCAGAGCTGCTCAAACTTATTTTGTGCAGTCTCTGTACAGCCCAGAACTTACTCAGCCGCTGCGATCACATCACGCTGGTTGGGTCAGTAACCCTCCCTGCAAACGCTTGATACCGCCTGCGTTTTTCCAGACAGTCCCTGAAAACGGTCAGTTGCCACCGACAAACGCCTTCTTCCTGTCAATCTCCTTGCGATCGCCCGTGCGAATGAATCCTTCGCACAAACCCGTCGCTGACCGGCGATCCACTTTGAAGCCGTCCGTCGCGCCTGCGCATTGCGGTGCATATGCAAGCGCAGTTCAGATCTGATCGCACGCTGTGCAAAAACGCACAGCACCGATCAGGTCTGAATTGCCCCCAAAGATCGGTGGTATAGAGATGTTTACATTCAGACTCCTCATTTGATGACCTAAGTGTATGATACAAGTACAGTATTGCTAACAGTGGAGTCTCTTCCAATGATTATTTACTGGGTTGGATAACTCCTGGTGAGTCTCTCTGCTCCTTCTCTTGCACAAAGGTACTATTTGGCGTGTATCTGTGATGCATAGTGTAATTCATGTCCAATTATGCCAGCAAAGTGATTACATACTACCCCCGGGTGGATAATCCTGCTTGTGTATACAGGTGACACGTGACAATAGGCCAGGATGGTACGATGATGCCCATATATACAGTATGCTATGTGATTAGGATATAGAAAGTTGGGTGGCACAGGTCACGTACAGCTGTAGACAGCCTAGTAATGACCATGAGAGACGATCCCTACATGGGGAGGTGAGGCTGACGCTCTCTCAGACAGTCAGGCAGAGACTCTACGGACTCACCCTCGGATGACAGTCCTTGTATGTTAATTCCCTTGGCTGCCAGGAAGCTCAGGCAGGCATCAATGTTCTCAATCTAAAGAAAACAGAAGGCGACAGGTGAAATACAGAGCGGTGACAACAGGACTGGGGAATCTCACATTGCACAATACACAGAAGGTCTGGCTGCCCATATTCACACACTGACAGCACAGTACCACTTCCCTGCTTCTGCATGCCGACACTACCCACAATCTACTCCTACTTTTATACGGAAAACTGCCCAGAGCCAATTCTCATATACTGTCTGCAAATCTCAGTATCTGTTCCCATGGCGTATGCGTGGATGGCGGCCAAGTACCACTTCTCATGTATTGTATGTAATTCTCAGTATCTTTTCTTATGGTGTATGCATAGGCAGCTTCTCAGTACCACTTCTCATGTATTGTATGCAATGCTCAGTTTATTTTCTTATGGTGTATGCATAGGCAGTTTCTCAGTACCACTTCTCATGTATTGAATGCAATTCTCAGTTTATTTTCCTTTGATGTATGCATAGGCAGTTTCTCAGTACCACTTCTCATGTATTGTATGCAATTCTCAGTTTATTTTCTTATGGTGTATGAATAGGCAGTTTCTCAGTACCACTTCTCATGTATTGTATGTAATTCTCAGTATCTTTTCTTATGGTGTATGCATAGGCAGTTTCTCAGTACCACTTCTCATGTATTGAATGCAATTCTCAGTTTATTTTCTTATGGTGTATGCATAGGCAGTTTCTCAGTACCACTTCTCATGTATTGTATGTAATTCTCAGTATCTTTTCTTATGGTGTATGCATAGGCAGTTTCTCAGTACCACTTCTCATGTATTTAATGCAATTCTCAGTTTATTTTCTTATGGTGTATGCATAGGCAGTTTCTCAGTACCACTTCTCATGTATTGTATGTAATTCTCAGTATCTTTTCTTATGGTGTATGCATAGGCAGTTTCTCAGTACCACTTCTCGTGTATTGTATGTAATTCTCAGTTTATTTTCTTATGGTGTATGCATAGGCAGCTTCTCAGTACCACTTCTCATGTATTGAATGCAATTCTCAGTTTATTTTCTTATGGTGTATGAATAGGCAGTTTCTCAGTACCACTTCTCATGTATTGAATGCAATTCTCAGTTTATTTTCTTATGGTGTATGCATAGGCAGTTTCTCAGTACCACTTCTCATGTATTGAATGCAATTCTCAGTTTATTTTCTTATGGTGTATGCATAGGCAGTTTCTCAGTACCACTTCTCATGTATTGAATGCAATTCTCAGTTTATTTTCTTATGGTGTATGCATAGGCAGTTTCTCAGCACCATTTCACATGTATTGTATGCAATTCTCAGTATCTGTTCTCATGGCATATGAATGAAGAGCTGCCCAGTACTACCTCTCATGTATTGTATACCCAGATGCCATTCTTAGTATCGCTTCTTATGGTGTTTGTATGGCCAGCTTCTAAGTACAATTTCTCATGTATTGCATGTAATTCTCAGTACCTGTTCTTATGTTGTATTTATGAATGGACGCCCAGTACCACTTCTTGTGAATTGTATGTAATTCTCAGTATCTCTTATGCTGTATGTATGGAGGGCTGCCCAATACCAATTCTCATGTAAAACTAGATGTAATGCTGGGTACACACTAGAGCGACGGGGATTCGGTCCAATGTCGTAACGAATCCCCGTCAGCACTAGATTGTATGTACACACTGGGGCGATGATAATGAAGGTCAGAATAAACATGTTCCGTCCTTCATTAGCATAATACAGGACGCTAGTGACAACGGTTGGTTTTATGAGCAGAACATACAACCAAGCCCCCATCGCTACCGTCCGCGGAAGCGCACAATCCCCCGTACACACTGAGCGATGTAGGCAATATGTTGTTACGAAACGGCATATTGTGCCGACATCACTTAAGTGTGTACCTGGCTTTAATCTCAGTTTCTTTTCTTATGCTGTACACCTGCACATTTTAATCTGTATTGTATAGCTAGATGTAATTCTCAGTATCTATCCTAATGCCGTATGTATGAGCCGCTGGATACACATGGACATAAATTATTCTGCCAGCAGTGACAGCACAGAGACTGTATTATGCGGGGGTGCCTGGCAGTGACATCACAGTGACTGCAGTATATGAGGGTGTCTGGCAGTGACATCACAGTGACTGCAGTATATGAGGGTGTCTGGCAGTGACATCACAGTGACTGTAGTATATGGAGGACATCACAGTGACTGTAGTATAAGGAGGACATCACATTGACTGTATTATACAAGGAAGTCTGACAGTGATGTCACAGTGACTATTATACATGGGAGTCTGGCAGTGACATCACATTGACTGTATTATACAAGGAAGTCTGGCAGTGACGTCACAGTGACTGTATTATACAAGGAAGTCTGGCAGTGACGTCACAGTGACTGTATTATACAAGGAAGTCTGGCAGTGCATCACATTGACTGTAGTATAAGGAGGAGTATAGCAGTGACATCACCTTGACTGCAGTATATGAGTGAACCTGGCAATGACATCATAGTGACTGTATTATACAAGGAAGTCTGACAGTGATGTCACATTGACTGTATTATACAAGGAAGTCTGGCAGTGACGTCACAGAGACTGTATTATGCGGGGATGTCTGGCAGTGACATCACAGTGACTGTAGTATAAGGAGGAGTCTGGCAGTGACATCACAGTGACTGCAGTATATGAGGGAGTCTGGCAGTGACATCACAGTGACTGCAGTATATGAGGGAGTCTGGCAGTGACATCACAGTGACTGCAGTATATGAGGGAGTCTGGCAGTGACATCACAGTGACTGTAGTATAAGGAGGAGTCTGGCAGTGACATCACAGTGACTGCAGTATATGAGGGAGTCTGGCAGTGACATCACAGTGACTGTATTATACAAGGAAGTCTGGCAGTGACATCACAGTGACTGCAGTATATGAGTGAACCTGGCAGTGACGTCACAGTGACTGTATTATACAAGGAAGTCTGGCAGTGACATCACAGTGACTGTAGTATAAGGGGGAGTCTGTCAGTGACATCACAGTGACTGCAGTATATGAGGGAGTCTGGCAGTGACATCACAGTGACTGCAGTATATGAGGGAGTCTGGCAGTGACATCACAGTGACTGTAGTATAAGGAGGAGTCTGGCAGTGACATCACAGTGACTGCAGTATATGAGGGAGTCTGGCAGTGACATCACAGTGACTGTATTATACAAGGAAGTCTGGCAGTGACATCACAGTGACTGCAGTATATGAGTGAACCTGGCAGTCACGTCACAGTGACTGTATTATACAAGGGAGTCTGGCAGTGATGTCACAGTGACTGTATTATACAAGGAAGTCTGGCAGTGACATCACAGTGACTGCAGTATATGAGGGAGTCTGGCAGTGACATCACAGTGACTGTATTATACAAGGAAGTCTGGCAGTGACATCACAGTGACTGCAGTATATGAGTGAACCTGGCAGTGACGTCACAGTGACTGTATTATACAAGGGAGTCTGGCAGTGATGTCACAGTGACTGTATTATACAAGGAAGTCTGGCAGTGACATCACAGTGACTGCAGTATATGAGGGAGTCTGGCAGTGACATCACAGTGACTGTATTATACAAGGGAGTCTGGCAGTGATGTCACAGTGACTGTATTATACAAGGAAGTCTGGCAGTGACATCACAGTGACTGCAGTATATGAGTGAACCTGGCAGTGACATCACAGTGACTGTATTATACAAGGAAGTCTGGCAGTGACATCACAGTGACTGCAGTATATGAGGGAGTCTGGCAGTGACATCACAGTGACTGTATTATACAAGGGAGTCTGGCAGTGATGTCACAGTGACTGTATTATACTAGGAAGTCTGGCAGTGACTTTGGGGTCTATTTACGAAGCTTTGGATGTTTGGATGGAGATAAAGTGGACGGAGATAAATTACCAGCCAATCAGCTCCTAACTGCCATGTCACAGGCTGGGTTTGAAAAATGATAGTTAGGAGCTGGTTGGCTGGTACTTCATCTCCATCTAAGGCTTAGTAAATATACCCCTATATTATTTAGGGGTGTACGGCAGGGTTCAGTATGAATTACTGGCAGCCGGATACCAACAACATCATCCCGGCCACCAGTATGCCGGCAGCGGGGCGAGCACTAGAAAGCCTCTTGCGGGATCTCTGCGCTCGCCATGATGCGGACAAGTTATTTTCTCTTGATATTGGAAAAAATTGCCGCGCTTGTATTTATTATGTCAGCAGCTCCATATAATAATAAACTATATAACAAAACGATAATTAGGAGCGCTTGTGTATATATATTATGTGTAGAACGCACATACCTGTTAAAAAAGAAAAGGGTTATTTTGAATGTTACAGCTCTTTTGTAATTAATTGGTAGAACGGAGATAATTAGCGGTATAATTAGCAGTGTATCCGGGTTGTTATGGACAGTCTCTATATGCGGGTAATACTTTCCCTACTGTCCCTAACTCTACCTCTTGCGGCTTGATGTTCCAGCCTGTCCGGCCGCCGCAGTTGTAACAGGTCCCGTCTTTGCTGCTGCTCCGGCCGCTTCGGCCTGATTTCCCCCGTGCGGCTTTTAATTCCCGAGCGTGTCAGCGTTTGCATGCACTGGCAGGGCTCCTCCGTCCTCCGTCCTTCACCGTGACTTCTCCAAGTCACTCGGGAATTAAAAGCCGCACCGGGAAATCAAGCCGAAGCGGCCGGAGCAGCAGCAAAGACGGGACCTGTTACAACTGCGGCGGCCGGACAGGCTGGAACATCAAGCCGCAAGAGGTACAGTTAGGGACAGTAGGGAAAGTATTACCCGCATATAGAGACTGTCCATAACAACCCGGATACACTGCTAATTATACCGCTAATTATCTCCGTTCTACCAATTAATTACAAAAGAGCTGTAACATTCAAAATAACCCTTTTCTTTTTTAACAGGTATGTGCGTTCTACACATAATATATATACACAAGCGCTCCTAATTATCGTTTTGTTATATAAGTTATTTTCTCCCTCTATGGGTGTCGTGGACATCCACAGAGGGAGAATAGCCTGTGTCGCCGGTATTACAGAGGCGGCAGCATTTCACCGCTAGTCGTGATTCTAGCGTTGGCACTGTGACCGCCGGGATCCCGACTAGCGGTATTTTAACCACTTCCTGTCTGGCAGTGACTGTATAATACGGGGAAGTCTGGCAATGACATCACAGTGACTGCAGTATATGAGCGAACCTGGCAGTGACATCACAGTGACTGTATTATACAAAGGAGTCGGGCAGTGACGTCACAGTGACTGTAGTATACGGGTGGAGTCTGGCAGTGATGTCACAGTGACTGTATAATATGGGGAGTCTGGCAGTGACATCACAGTGACTGCAGTATATGAGCGGACCTGGCAGTGACATCACAGTGACTTTAATATATGGGGGAGCCTGGCAGTGACATCACGGTGACTGTAATATATGGGGGAGTCTGGCAGTGACATCACAGTTACTGTAGTATACGGGTGGAGTCTGGCAGTGACATCACAGTGACTATATTATATGGGGGAGCCTGGCAGTGACATCACAGTTTCTGCAGTATACTGGGAAGCCTGGCAGTGACATCACAGTGACAACATTATATGGGGGAGCCTGGCAGTGACATCACAGTTTCTGCAGTATACTGGGGAGTCTGGCAGTGATGTCACAGTAACTGTAGTATATGGGGGAGCCTGGCAGTGACATCAGAATAACTGTATTTTTTTAGGGGAGTCTGGCAGTGATGTCACAGTGACTGCAGTATACGGAGGAGTCTGGCAGTGATGTCACAGTGACTGCAGTATACGGGGGAGTCTAGCAGTGATGTCACAGTGACTGTATTATACGGGGGATTCTGGCAGTGACATCACAGTGACTGTAATACATGGGGGAGTCTGGCAGTGATGTCACAGTGACTATCATATGGGAGAGTCTGGCAGTGATGTCACAGTGACTGTATTATACGGGGGAGTCTGGCAGTGACTGTATTATATGGGGGAGTCTGGCAGTGATGTCACAGTGACTGCAGTATACAGGGGAGTCTGGCAGTGATGTCACAGTGACTGCAGTATACAGGGGAGTCTGGCAGTGATGTCACAGTGACTGTATTATACAGGGGAGTCTGGCAGTGATGTCACAGTGACTGTAATACATTGGGGAGTCTGGCAGTGATGTCACAGTGACTATCATATGGGAGAGTCTGGCAGTGATGTCACAGTGACTGTATTATACGGGGGAGTCTGGCAGTGACGTCACAGTGACTGTATTATATGGGGGAGTCTGGCAGTGATGTCAGTGTGACTGCAGTATACGGGGGAGTCTAGCAGTGATGTCACAGTGACTGTATTATACGGGGGATTCTGGCAGTGACATCACAGTGACTGTAATACATGGGGGAGTCTGGCAGTGATGTCACAGTGACTATCATATGGGAGAGTCTGGCAGTGATGTCACAGTGACTGTATTATACGGGGGAGTCTGGCAGTGACGTCACAGTGACTGTATTATATGGGGGAGTCTGGCAGTGATGTCACAGTGACTGCAGTATACAGGGGAGTCTGGCAGTGATGTCACAGTGACTGTATTATACAGGGGAGTCTGGCAGTGACGTCACAGTGACTGTATTATATGGGGGAGTCTGGCAGTGATGTCACAGTGACTGCAGTATACAGGGGAGTCTGGCAGTGATGTCACAGTGACTGTATTATACGGGGGAGTCTGGCAGTGATGTCACAGTGACTGTAGTATATGGGGGAGCCTGGCAGTGACATCAGAATAACTGTATTTTTTTAGGGGAGTCTGGCAGTGATGTCACAGTGACTGCAGTATACGGGGGAGTCTGGCAGTGATGTCACAGTGACTGTATTATACGGGGAGTCTGGCAGTGATGTCACAGTGACTGTATTATATGGGGGAGTCTGGCAGTGATGTCACAGTGACTGTATTATACGGGAGAGTCTGGCAGTGATGTCACAGTGACTGTATTATACGGGGGAGTCTGGCAGTGATGTCACAGTGACTGTATTATACGGGGGAGTCTGGCAGTGACGTCACAGTGACTGTATTATATGGGGGAGTCTGGCAGTGACGTCACAGTGACTGTATTATATGGGGGAGTCTGGCAGCGATGTCACAGTGACTGTATTATACGGGGGAGTCTGGCAGCGATGTCACAGTGACTGTATTATACAGGGGAGTCTGGCAGTGACGTCAAAGTGTCTGTAGTATACGGGGGAGTCTGGCAGTGACGTCACAGTGACTGTAGTATACGGGGGATTCTGGCAGTGACGTCACAGTGACTGTATTATACAGAGGAGTCTGGCAGTGATGTCACAGCGACTGTATTATACAGGGGAGTCTGGCAGTGACGTCACAGTGTCTGTATTATATAGGGGAGTATGGCAGTGATGTCACAGTGACTGCAGTATACGGAGGAGTCTGGCAGTGATGTCACAGTGACTGCAGTATACGGGGGAGTCTAGCAGTGATGTCACAGTGACTGTATTATACGGGGGATTCTGGCAGTGACATCACAGTGACTGTAATACATGGGGGAGTCTGGCAGTGATGTCACAGTGACTATCATATGGGAGAGTCTGGCAGTGATGTCACAGTGACTGTATTATACGGGGGAGTCTGGCAGTGACGTCACAGTGACTGTATTATATGGGGGAGTCTGGCAGTGATGTCACAGTGACTGCAGTATACAGGGGAGTCTGGCAGTGATGTCACAGTGACTGTATTATACAGGGGAGTCTGGCAGTGACGTCACAGTGACTGTATTATATGGGAGAGTCTGGCAGTGATGTCACAGTGACTGTATTATACGGGGGAGTCTGGCAGTGACGTCACAGTGACTGTATTATATGGGGGAGTCTGGCAGTGATGTCACAGTGACTGCAGTATACAGGGGAGTCTGGCAGTGATGTCACTGTGACTGTATTATACGGGGGATTCTGGCAGTGACATCACAGTGACTGTAATACATGGGGGAGTCTGGCAGTGATGTCACAGTGACTATCATATGGGAGAGTCTGGCAGTGATGTCACAGTGACTGTATTATACGGGGGAGTCTGGCAGTGACTGTATTATATGGGGGAGTCTGGCAGTGATGTCACAGTGACTGCAGTATACAGGGGAGTCTGGCAGTGATGTCACAGTGACTGCAGTATACAGGGGAGTCTGGTAGTGATGTCACAGTGACTGTATTATACAGGGGAGTCTGGCAGTGATGTCACAGTGACTGTAATACATGGGGGAGTCTGGCAGTGATGTCACAGTGACTATCATATGGGAGAGTCTGGCAGTGATGTCACAGTGACTGTATTATACGGGGGAGTCTGGCAGTGACGTCACAGTGACTGTATTATATAGGGGAGTCTGGCAGTGATGTCACAGTGACTGCAGTATACGGGGGAGTCTAGCAGTGATGTCACAGTGACTGTATTATACGGGGGATTCTGGCAGTGACATCACAGTGACTGTAATACATGGGGGAGTCTGGCAGTGATGTCACAGTGACTATCATATGGGAGAGTCTGGCAGTGATGTCACAGTGACTGTATTATACGGGGGAGTCTGGCAGTGACGTCACAGTGACTGTAGTGTTCACTCTAGGTGTCTTTCACAGGGCGCTGCGCCCTGCCCCTTTTTTAGACACCTGAATGCCGCCCTGCCCGTTTGTGTGCGCCCTCCCGCCCCGCACTTTGCTGCCCGCCGGACACATTAAGCACACTGCAGTGATCGCAAAGAGGGACTCGGATTTTAAAAGTGAGCGGGTCCGGCAGGACGCGCTGTTTTTTGCTGACCGCCGCCTCACAGCCAATAGAAATCCTCAAGCCCTGCCTCACCAGCCAATAGCCGCCGGCAGCTTCTCAACATCCAATTGCTGCCGGCAGCGTCTCCCAATCCAAGCTCCACCTGAGACGTCGGTCCCTCCTCCCTGCGCTGATCTCCAACCCATTGAATGTGCTGGTGGCAACCGGGCGCGGACATCACGATGACAGGAGAATGGAAGATGCAGGAGGGAGCCGAGGAGAAGGAGAGGAGCGCCTTCACCACGGGCAGCCCGGTGGGTCTGCTGCAGAGAACATGAGCTGGGGCCGAGCGGGACATGGCAGTGCGGTCGGGCACCACGACCGCAAAGTACCAAGAGGTCAGAACGCTGCGACCTGGGGGAATGGTGATAAATCTTTAGTTTCACATCCTGCCCCCTGCTACCACTACTGCACCTATCTTATACCCTGCTACCACTACTGCCCCCATCCTGCCCCCTGCTACCACCACTACTGCACCCATCCTGCCTCCTACCACTGCTGCACCTATCTTACCCCCTGCTACCACTACTGCACCCATCCTGCCTCCTACCACTGCTGCACCTATCTTACCCCCTGCTACCACTACTGCACCCATCCTGCCCCCTGCTACCACTACTGCACCTATCTTATACCCTGCTACCACTACTGCACCCATCCTGCCCCCTGCTACCACTACTGCACCTATCTTATACCCTGCTACCACTACTGCACCTATCTTACCACCTGCTACCACTACTGCACCCATCCTGCCCCCTGCTACCACTACTGCACCTATCTTATACCCTGCTACCACTACTGCACCCATCCTGCCCCCTGCTACCACTACTGCACCTATCTTACCCCCTGCTACCACTACTGCACCCATCCTGCCCCCTGCTACCACTACTGCACCTATCTTATACCCTGCTACCACTACTGCCCCCATCCTGCCCCCTGCTACCACCACTACTGCACCCATCCTGCCTCCTACCACTGCTGCACCTATCTTACCCCCTGCTACCACTACTGCACCCATCCTGCCTCCTACCACTGCTGCAACTATCTTACCCCCTGCTACCACTACTGCACCCATCCTGCCCCCTGCTACCACTACTGCACCTATCTTATACCCTGCTACCACTACTGCACCCATCCTGCCCCCTGCTACCACTACTGCACCTATCTTATACCCTGCTACCACTACTGCACCCATCCTGCCCCCTGCTACCACTACTGCACCTATCTTATACCCTGCTACCACTACTGCACCCATCCTGCCCCCTGCTACCACTACTGCACCTATCTTATACCCTGCTACCACTACTGCACCTATCTTATACCCTGCTACCACTACTGCACCTATCTTACCACCTGCTACCACTACTGCACCCATCCTGCCCCCTGCTACCACTACTGCACCTATCTTATACCCTGCTACCACTACTGCACCCATCCTGCCCCCTGCTACCACTACTGCACCTATCTTATACTCTGCTACCACTACTGCCCCCATCCTGCCCCCTGCTACCACCACTACTGCACCCATCCTGCCTCCTACCACTGCTGCACCTATCTTACCCCCTGCTACCACTACTGCACCTATCCTACCCCCTACCACTACTGCACCCATCCTGCCCCCTGCTACCACCACTGCTGCACCCATCCTGCCTCCTACCACTGCTACACCTATCTTACCCCCTGCTACCACTACTGCACCTATCCTACCCCCTACCACTACTGCACCTATCCTACCCCCTACCACTACTGCACCCATCCTGCCTCCTACCACTGCTGCACCTATCTTACCCCCTGCTACCACTGCTGCACCTATCTTACCCCCTGCTACCACTACTGCACCTATCCTACCCCCTACCACTACTGCACCCATCCTGCCTCCTACCACTGCTGCACCTATCTTACCCCCTGCTACCACTGCTGCACCTATCTTACCCCCTGCTACCACTACTGCACCTATCCTACCCCCTACCACTACTGCACCCATCCTGCCCCCTGCTACCACCACTGCTGCACCCATCCTGCCTCCTACCACTGCTGCACCTATCTTACCCCCTACCACTGCTGCACCTATCTTACCCCCTGCTACCACTACTGCACCTATCCTACCCCCTAGCATTATTGCACCCATCCTGCCCCCTGCTACCACCATTGCTGCACCCATCCTGTCCCCTGCTACCACCACTACTGCACCCATTATACCCCCATACCCACACAGTGCTCAGTATTCACACCCCCACAGTGCCCATCATACACACACCCCATGCCCACACAGTGCTCATTATAATACACCCGCCAGAACTCATAAAACCCTCTAAACCCACACAATGTCCAATATGCACACCCCCATAGTGACCATCATACGCACACCCATACCACACAGCGCCCATCATATGCACACCCCTATACCACACAGGGCCCATTATACACCCCCCACAGCTCTCATAATGCTCTATACCCACACAGTACTCATTATACACACTTACAATGCTCATAGCACCCTCTATACCCACACACCTGCACAGTGGCCATCATACGCACATCCCATTCCCACACATTGCTCATTCTCCCCCCCCCCAAAGCGCCTAGCATATGGGTACTCCATACCCACAGTGCCCAGGATACATCCCCCTATACACAGTGACCAGCATACATAAACTCCCATATCCACACACAGTGCTCAGCATAGACACAACTGCCACACCCACACAGTGCTCAGCATACACACAAACAATCCCCAAACCAAAGCAGTGCCCAGCATACGCACACACCCCATACTCAGACAGTGCCCAGCATACGCACACACCTCGTGTTATAGCGGTAGGGCTTCAACAAGGACACAGAGAAGCTGATCTTAAAAGTTGACGGGGAGCAGGAAGCACCGAATCCTGGGTACTGATGCCTCCCTACCCCTAACACTGCCTACAGCACTACCTGCACTTAACCCTCTATTTTCCCCCCAATACTGCCATAACTGCTATCTACCATGTGGGGTGGTCTAATGCTATGTGGGGAGGCATAAGGGGAGCTCAAAAGCATACGTTGCTATGGGACCCAGAAACTGAAGTAGGACCCACATTTTTAAAACTGAAGGGTCCCTGGGACCCACTTTTTTTTTGGCTCAGTGCGATCACTGTGTCTCCCTGCATGAGAGACAGAGACCTCCGCGTCCCGCCCGCCTCGTCCTGCCCATCCTTAGCTGTCAGCCGTCGCAGCTCCCCTCCTCTGTGAGCAGACTATAGGTCTGCTCATGATCTGATGAGACAGGAGGGCAGGGTTTGCCTCTCCCGCCGAGACAAACCCAGCCCTCCCTCATCTGTGTACATGGATCAGTGTGGTGGCCATTTTCAACCAGCTCCGCGGTGTGTGAGGGGGGACCCGCAGCATCAGCCCCCAGTATGTAAGATTGGCACAAAAAAAGCGGAGATCAAAAATGTGCCCTACCTGGGGCAGTGTGTCTTGTGCTCTTTACCTGGTGCAATGTTTCTCAGTGCTCTCTACCTGGTGCAATGTTTCTCAGTGCTCTCTACCTGGTGCAGTGTTTCTCAGTGCTCTCTATCTGGTGCAGTGTTTCTCAGTGCTCTCTACCTGGTGCAGTGTGTCTTGTGCTCTCTACCTGGTGCAATGTTTCTCAGTGCTCTCTACCTGGTGCAATGTTTCTCAGTGCTCTCTACCTGGTGCAATGTTTCTCAGTGCTCTCTATCTGGTGCAGTGTTTCTCAGTGCTCTCTACCTGGTGCAGTGTGTCTTGTGCTCTCTACCTGGTGCAATGTTTCTCAGTGCTCTCTACCTGGTGCAATGTTTCTGAGTGCTCTCTACCTGGTGCAGTGTTTCTCGGTGCTCTCTACCTGGTGCAGTGTTTCTCAGTGCTCTCTACCTGGTGCAATGTTTCTCGGTGCTCTCTACCTGGTGCAGTGTTTCTCGGTGCTCTCTACCTGGTGCAGTGTTTCTCAGTGCTCTCTACCTGGTGCAATGTTTCTCGGTGCTCTCTACCTGGTGCAGTGTTTCTCGGTGCTCTCTACCTGGTGCAATGTTTCTCAGTGCTCTCTACCTGGTGCATTGTGTAGAATGTGCTCTATCTGGCGCAATATGTATAACGTGCTCTGCCTGGTGCAGTGTGTATAGGAGGTTCTACCTGGTGCAGTGTGTATAGGAGGTTCTACCTGGTGCAGTGTGTATTAGCTGCACTACTGTGTGGTGTAATGTGAATTGCCACTATTATGTGGCCGTGCCCCTTCCCCACGAAAAACAACGCCCCGAAATTTTAGCTGCGCCCCACTGCCCATTCTTTACCATGTGGGAATGGGAGGACCAAGCATTATAGTATGTACCTAATTTTGCCCTTCTAACTGAAAAATGTGCCCTCCCGAACGAAAAATGTGCCCTCCCGAATGAAAAATGTGCCCTCCCGAATGAAAAATGTGCCCTACCCGTGATCAGCACCCTGCCCTAAAAAAATCCTAGAGTGAACACTAGACTGTATTATATGGGGGAGTCTGGCAGTGATGTCACAGTGACTGCAGTATACAGGGGAGTCTGGCAGTGATGTCACAGTGACTGTATTATACAGGGGAGTCTGGCAGTGACGTCACAGTGACTGTATTATATGGGGGAGTCTGGCAGTGATGTCACAGTGACTGCAGTATACAGGGGAGTCTGGCAGTGATGTCACAGTGACTGTATTATACGGGGGAGTCTGGCAGTGATGTCACAGTGACTGTAGTATATGGGGGAGCCTGGCAGTGACATCAGAATAACTGTATTTTTTTAGGGGAGTCTGGCAGTGATGTCACAGTGACTGCAGTATACGGGGGAGTCTGGCAGTGATGTCACAGTGACTGTATTATACGGGGAGTCTGGCAGTGATGTCACAGTGACTGTATTATATGGGGGAGTCTGGCAGTGATGTCACAGTGACTGTATTATACGGGAGAGTCTGGCAGTGATGTCACAGTGACTGTATTATACGGGGGAGTCTGGCAGCGATGTCACAGTGACTGTATTATACAGGGGAGTCTGGCAGTGACGTCAAAGTGTCTGTAGTATACGGGGGAGTCTGGCAGTGACGTCACAGTGACTGTAGTATACGGGGGATTCTGGCAGTGACGTCACAGTGACTGTATTATACAGAGGAGTCTGGCAGTGATGTCACAGTGACTGTATTATACAGGGGAGTCTGGCAGTGACGTCACAGTGTCTGTATTATATAGGGGAGTATGGCAGTGATGTCACAGTGACTGCAGTATACGGAGGAGTCTGGCAGTGATGTCACAGTGACTGCAGTATACGGGGGAGTCTAGCAGTGATGTCACAGTGACTGTATTATACAGGGGAGTCTGGCAGTGATGTCACAGTGACTGTAATACATGGGGGAGTCTGGCAGTGATGTCACAGTGACTATCATATGGGAGAGTCTGGCAGTGATGTCACAGTGACTGTATTATACGGGGGAGTCTGGCAGTGACGTCACAGTGACTGTATTATATGGGGGAGTCTGGCAGTGATGTCACAGTGACTGCAGTATACAGGGGAGTCTGGCAGTGATGTCACAGTGACTGTATTATACAGGGGAGTCTGGCAGTGACGTCACAGTGACTGTATTATATGGGGGAGTCTGGCAGTGATGTCACAGTGACTGCAGTATACAGGGGAGTCTGGCAGTGATGTCACAGTGACTGTAGTATATGGGGGAGCCTGGCAGTGACATCAGAATAACTGTATTTTTTTAGGGGAGTCTGGCAGTGATGTCACAGTGACTGCAGTATACGGGGGAGTCTGGCAGTGATGTCACAGTGACTGTATTATACGGGGAGTCTGGCAGTGATGTCACAGTGACTGTATTATATGGGGGAGTCTGGCAGTGATGTCACAGTGACTGTATTATACGGGAGAGTCTGGCAGTGATGTCACAGTGACTGTATTATATGGGGGAGTCTGGCAGTGATGTCACAGTGACTGTATTATATGGGGGAGTCTGGCAGCGATGTCACAGTGACTGTATTATACGGGGGAGTCTGGCAGTGATGTCACAGTGACTGTATTATACGGGGGAGTCTGGCAGCGATGTCACAGTGACTGTATTATACGGGGGAGTCTGGCAGCGATGTCACAGTGACTGTATTATACAGGGGAGTCTGGCAGTGATGTCACAGTGACTGTATTATACAGGGGAGTCTGGCAGTGACGTCAAAGTGTCTGTAGTATACGGGGGAGTCTGGCAGTGACGTCACAGTGACTGTAGTATACGGGGGATTCTGGCAGTGACGTCACAGTGACTGTATTATACAGAGGAGTCTGGCAGTGATGTCACAGTGACTGTATTATACGGGGGAGTCTGGCAGCGATGTCACAGTGACTGTATTATACGGGGGAGTCTGGCAGCGATGTCACAGTGACTGTATTATACAGGGGAGTCTGGCAGTGATGTCACAGTGACTGTATTATACAGGGGAGTCTGGCAGTGATGTCACAGTGACTGTATTATACAGGGGAGTCTGGCAGTGACGTCAAAGTGTCTGTAGTATACGGGGGAGTCTGGCAGTGACGTCACAGTGACTGTAGTATACGGGGGATTCTGGCAGTGACGTCACAGTGACTGTATTATACAGAGGAGTCTGGCAGTGATGTCACAGTGACTGTATTATACAGGGGAGTCTGGCAGCGATGTCACAGTGACTGTATTATACAGAGGAGTCTGGCAGTGATGTCACAGTGACTGTATTATACGGGGAGTCTGGCAGTGACGTCACAGTGTCTGTATTATATAGGGGAGTATGGCAGTGATGTCACAGTGACTGTATTATATGGGGGAGTCTGGCAGTGATGTCACAGTGACTGTATTATACGGGAGAGTCTGGCAGTGATGTCACAGTGACTGTATTATACGGGGGAGTCTGGCAGTGACGTCACAGTGACTGTATTATATGGGGGAGTCTGGCAGTGATGTCACAGTGACTGTATTATACGGGGGAGTCTGGCAGTGATGTCACAGTGACTGTATTATATGGGGGAGTCTGGCAGCGATGTCACAGTGACTGTATTATATGGGGGAGTCTGGCAGCGATGTCACAGTGACTGTATTATACAGGGGAGTCTGGCAGTGATGTCACAGTGACTGTATTATATGGGGGAGTCTGGCAGCGATGTCACAGTGACTGTATTATATGGGGGAGTCTGGCAGCGATGTCACAGTGACTGTATTATACGGGGGAGTCTGGCAGTGATGTCACAGTGACTGTATTATACGGGGGAGTCTGGCAGCGATGTCACAGTGACTGTATTATACGGGGGAGTCTGGCAGTGATGTCACAGTGACTGTATTATATGGGGGAGTCTGGCAGTGATGTCACAGTGACTGTATTATACAGGGGAGTCTGGCAGTGATGTCACAGTGACTGTATTATATGGGGGAGTCTGGCAGCGATGTCACAGTGACTGTATTATACAGGGGAGTCTGGCAGTGACGTCACAGTGACTGTATTATACAGGGGAGTCTGGCAGTGACGTCAAAGTGTCTGTAGTATACGGGGGAGTCTGGCAGTGACGTCACAGTGACTGTAGTATACGGGGGATTCTGGCAGTGACGTCACAGTGACTGTATTATACAGAGGAGTCTGGCAGTGATGTCACAGTGACTGTATTATATAGGGGAGTATGGCAGTGATGTCACAGTGACTGCAGTATACGGAGGAGTCTGGCAGTGATGTCACAGTGACTGCAGTATACGGGGGAGTCTAGCAGTGATGTCACAGTGACTGTATTATACGGGGGATTCTGGCAGTGACATCACAGTGACTGTAATACATGGGGGAGTCTGGCAGTGATGTCACAGTGACTATCATATGGGAGAGTCTGGCAGTGATGTCACAGTGACTGTATTATACGGGGGAGTCTGGCAGTGACGTCACAGTGACTGTATTATATGGGGGAGTCTGGCAGTGATGTCACAGTGACTGCAGTATACAGGGGAGTCTGGCAGTGATGTCACAGTGACTGTATTATACAGGGGAGTCTGGCAGTGACGTCACAGTGACTGTATTATATGGGGGAGTCTGGCAGTGATGTCACGGTGACTGTATTATACGGGGGATTCTGGCAGTGACATCACAGTGACTGTAATACATGGGGGAGTCTGGCAGTGATGTCACAGTGACTGTATTATACGGGGGAGTCTGGCAGTGACTGTATTATATGGGGGAGTCTGGCAGTGATGTCACAGTGACTGCAGTATACAGGGGAGTCTGGCAGTGATGTCACAGTGACTGCAGTATACAGGGGAGTCTGGTAGTGATGTCACAGTGACTGTATTATACAGGGGAGTCTGGCAGTGATGTCACAGTGACTGTAATACATGGGGGAGTCTGGCAGTGATGTCACAGTGACTATCATATGGGAGAGTCTGGCAGTGATGTCACAGTGACTGTATTATACGGGGGAGTCTGGCAGTGACGTCACAGTGACTGTATTATATAGGGGAGTCTGGCAGTGATGTCACAGTGACTGCAGTATACGGGGGAGTCTAGCAGTGATGTCACAGTGACTGTATTATACGGGGGATTCTGGCAGTGACATCACAGTGACTGTAATACATGGGGGAGTCTGGCAGTGATGTCACAGTGACTATCATATGGGAGAGTCTGGCAGTGATGTCACAGTGACTGTATTATACGGGGGAGTCTGGCAGTGACGTCACAGTGACTGTATTATATGGGGGAGTCCGGCAGTGATGTCACAGTGACTGCAGTATACAGGGGAGTCTGGCAGTGATGTCACAGTGACTGTATTATACAGGGGAGTCTGGCAGTGACGTCACAGTGACTGTATTATATGGGGGAGTCTGGCAGTGATGTCACAGTGACTGCAGTATACAGGGGAGTCTGGCAGTGATGTCACAGTGACTGTATTATACGGGGGAGTCTGGCAGTGATGTCACAGTGACTGTAGTATATGGGGGAGCCTGGCAGTGACATCAGAATAACTGTATTTTTTTAGGGGAGTCTGGCAGTGATGTCACAGTGACTGCAGTATACGGGGGAGTCTGGCAGTGATGTCACAGTGACTGTATTATACGGGGAGTCTGGCAGTGATGTCACAGTGACTGTATTATATGGGGGAGTCTGGCAGTGATGTCACAGTGACTGTATTATACGGGAGAGTCTGGCAGTGATGTCACAGTGACTGTATTATACGGGGGAGTCTGGCAGTGACGTCACAGTGACTGTATTATATGGGGGAGTCTGGCAGCGATGTCACAGTGACTGTATTATACAGGGGAGTCTGGCAGTGACGTCAAAGTGTCTGTAGTATACGGGGGAGTCTGGCAGTGACGTCACAGTGACTGTATTATACAGAGGAGTCTGGCAGTGATGTCACAGTGACTGTATTATACAGGGGAGTCTGGCAGTGACGTCACAGTGTCTGTATTATATAGGGGAGTATGGCAGTGATGTCACAGTGACTGCAGTATACGGAGGAGTCTGGCAGTGATGTCACAGTGACTGCAGTATACGGGGGAGTCTAGCAGTGATGTCACAGTGACTGTATTATACAGGGGAGTCTGGCAGTGATGTCACAGTGACTGTAATACATGGGGGAGTCTGGCAGTGATGTCACAGTGACTATCATATGGGAGAGTCTGGCAGTGATGTCACAGTGACTGTATTATACGGGGGAGTCTGGCAGTGACGTCACAGTGACTGTATTATATGGGGGAGTCTGGCAGTGATGTCACAGTGACTGCAGTATACAGGGGAGTCTGGCAGTGATGTCACAGTGACTGTATTATACAGGGGAGTCTGGCAGTGACGTCACAGTGACTGTATTATATGGGGGAGTCTGGCAGTGATGTCACAGTGACTGCAGTATACAGGGGAGTCTGGCAGTGATGTCACAGTGACTGTATTATACGGGGGAGTCTGGCAGTGATGTCACAGTGACTGTAGTATATGGGGGAGCCTGGCAGTGACATCAGAATAACTGTATTTTTTTAGGGGAGTCTGGCAGTGATGTCACAGTGACTGCAGTATACGGGGGAGTCTGGCAGTGATGTCACAGTGACTGTATTATACGGGGAGTCTGGCAGTGATGTCACAGTGACTGTATTATATGGGGGAGTCTGGCAGTGATGTCACAGTGACTGTATTATACGGGAGAGTCTGGCAGTGATGTCACAGTGACTGTATTATACGGGGGAGTCTGGCAGTGACGTCACAGTGACTGTATTATATGGGGGAGTCTGGCAGCGATGTCACAGTGACTGTATTATATGGGGGAGTCTGGCAGCGATGTCACAGTGACTGTATTATACAGGGGAGTCTGGCAGTGACGTCACAGTGACTGTAGTATACGGGGGATTCTGGCAGTGACGTCACAGTGACTGTATTATACAGAGGAGTCTGGCAGTGATGTCACAGTGACTGTATTATACAGGGGAGTCTGGCAGTGACGTCACAGTGTCTGTATTATATAGGGGAGTATGGCAGTGATGTCACAGTGACTGTATTATATGGGGGAGTCTGGCAGTGATGTCACAGTGACTGTATTATACGGGGGAGTCTGGCAGTGACGTCACAGTGACTGTATTATATGGGGGAGTCTGGCAGTGATGTCACAGTGACTGTATTATACAGGGGAGTCTGGCAGTGACGTCACAGTGACTGTATTATATGGGGGAGTCTGGCAGTGATGTCACAGTGACTGTATTATACAGGGGAGTCTGGCAGTGATGTCACAGTGACTGTATTATATGGGGGAGTCTGGCAGCGATGTCACAGTGACTGCAGTATACAGGGGAGTCTGGCAGTGATGTCACAGTGACTGTATTATATAGGGGAGTCTGGCAGTGACGTCACAGTGACTGTATTATATGGGGGAGTCTGGCAGCGATGTCACAGTGACTGTATTATACGGGGGAGTCTGGCAGCGATGTCACAGTGACTGTATTATACGGGGGAGTCTGGCAGCGATGTCACAGTGACTGTATTATATGGGGGAGTCTGGCAGTGATGTCACAGTGACTGTATTATACGGGGGAGTCTGGCAGTGACGTCACAGTGACTGTATTATATGGGGGAGTCTGGCAGTGACGTCACAGTGACTGTATTATATGGGGGAGTCTGGCAGTGACGTCACAGTGACTGTATTATATGGGAGAGTCTGGCAGTGATGTCACAGTGACTGCAGTATACAGGGGAGTCTGGCAGTGACGTCACAGTGACTGTATTATATGGGGGAGTCTGGCAGCGATGTCACAGTGACTGTATTATACGGGGGAGTCTGGCAGTGATGTCACAGTGACTGTATTATACAGAGGAGTCTGGCAGTGATGTCACAGTGACTGTATTATATGGGGGAGTCTGGCAGCGATGTCAAAGTGTCTGTAGTATACGGGGGAGTCTGGCAGTGATGTCACAGTGACTGTATTATACAGAGGAGTCTGGCAGTGATGTCACAGCGACTGTATTATACAGGGGAGTCTGGCAGTGACGTCACAGTGTCTGTATTATATAGGGGAGTATGGCAGTGATGTCACAGTGACTGCAGTATACGGAGGAGTCTGGCAGTGATGTCACAGTGACTGCAGTATACGGGGGAGTCTAGCAGTGATGTCACAGTGACTGTATTATACGGGGGATTCTGGCAGTGACATCACAGTGACTGTAATACATGGGGGAGTCTGGCAGTGATGTCACAGTGACTATCATATGGGAGAGTCTGGCAGTGATGTCACAGTGACTGTATTATACGGGGGAGTCTGGCAGTGACGTCACAGTGACTGTATTATATGGGGGAGTCTGGCAGTGATGTCACAGTGACTGCAGTATACAGGGGAGTCTGGCAGTGATGTCACAGTGACTGTATTATACAGGGGAGTCTGGCAGTGACGTCACAGTGACTGTATTATATGGGGGAGTCTGGCAGTGATGTCACAGTGACTGCAGTATACAGGGGAGTCTGGCAGTGATGTCACAGTGACTGTATTATACGGGGGAGTCTGGCAGTGATGTCACAGTGACTGTAGTATATGGGGGAGCCTGGCAGTGACATCAGAATAACTGTATTTTTTTAGGGGAGTCTGGCAGTGATGTCACAGTGACTGCAGTATACGGGGGAGTCTGGCAGTGATGTCACAGTGACTGTATTATACGGGGAGTCTGGCAGTGATGTCACAGTGACTGTATTATATGGGGGAGTCTGGCAGTGATGTCACAGTGACTGTATTATACGGGAGAGTCTGGCAGTGATGTCACAGTGACTGTATTATACGGGGGAGTCTGGCAGTGACGTCACAGTGACTGTATTATATGGGGGAGTCTGGCAGTGATGTCACAGTGACTGTATTATACGGGGGAGTCTGGCAGCGATGTCACAGTGACTGTATTATACGGGAGAGTCTGGCAGTGATGTCACAGTGACTGTATTATACGGGGGAGTCTGGCAGCGATGTCACAGTGACTGTATTATACGGGGGAGTCTGGCAGCGATGTCACAGTGACTGTATTATACAGGGGAGTCTGGCAGTGACGTCACAGTGACTGTAGTATACGGGGGATTCTGGCAGTGACGTCACAGTGACTGTATTATACAGAGGAGTCTGGCAGTGATGTCACAGTGACTGTATTATACAGGGGAGTCTGGCAGTGACGTCACAGTGTCTGTATTATATAGGGGAGTATGGCAGTGATGTCACAGTGACTGTATTATATGGGGGAGTCTGGCAGTGATGTCACAGTGACTGTATTATACGGGAGAGTCTGGCAGTGATGTCACAGTGACTGTATTATACGGGGGAGTCTGGCAGTGACGTCACAGTGACTGTATTATATGGGGGAGTCTGGCAGTGATGTCACAGTGACTGTATTATACGGGGGAGTCTGGCAGCGATGTCACAGTGACTGTATTATACGGGGGAGTCTGGCAGCGATGTCACAGTGACTGTATTATACAGGGGAGTCTGGCAGTGACGTCAAAGTGTCTGTAGTATACGGGGGAGTCTGGCAGTGACGTCACAGTGACTGTAGTATACGGGGGATTCTGGCAGTGACGTCACAGTGACTGTATTATACAGAGGAGTCTGGCAGTGATGTCACAGTGACTGTATTATACAGGGGAGTCTGGCAGTGACGTCACAGTGTCTGTATTATATAGGGGAGTCTGGCAGTGATGTCACAGTGACTGCAGTATACGGGGGAGTCTAGCAGTGATGTCACAGTGACTGTATTATACGGGGGATTCTGGCAGTGACATCACAGTGACTGTAATACATGGGGGAGTCTGGCAGTGATGTCACAGTGACTGTAATACATGGGGGAGTCTGGCAGTGATGTCACAGTGACTATCATATGGGAGAGTCTGGCAGTGATGTCACAGTGACTGTATTATACGGGGGAGTCTGGCAGTGACGTCACAGTGACTGTATTATATGGGGGAGTCTGGCAGTGATGTCACAGTGACTGCAGTATACAGGGGAGTCTGGCAGTGATGTCACAGTGACTGTATTATACAGGGGAGTCTGGCAGTGACGTCACAGTGACTGTATTATATGGGGGAGTCTGGCAGTGATGTCACAGTGACTGCAGTATACAGGGGAGTCTGGCAGTGATGTCACAGTGACTGTATTATACGGGGGAGTCTGGCAGTGATGTCACAGTGACTGTAGTATATGGGGGAGCCTGGCAGTGACATCAGAATAACTGTATTTTTTTAGGGGAGTCTGGCAGTGATGTCACAGTGACTGCAGTATACGGGGGAGTCTGGCAGTGATGTCACAGTGACTGTATTATACGGGGAGTCTGGCAGTGATGTCACAGTGACTGTATTATATGGGGGAGTCTGGCAGTGATGTCACAGTGACTGTATTATACGGGAGAGTCTGGCAGTGATGTCACAGTGACTGTATTATACGGGGGAGTCTGGCAGTGACGTCACAGTGACTGTATTATATGGGGGAGTCTGGCAGCGATGTCACAGTGACTGTATTATACGGGGGAGTCTGGCAGCGATGTCACAGTGACTGTATTATACAGGGGAGTCTGGCAGTGACGTCAAAGTGTCTGTAGTATACGGGGGAGTCTGGCAGTGACGTCACAGTGACTGTAGTATACGGGGGATTCTGACAGTGACGTCACAGTGACTGTATTATACAGAGGAGTCTGGCAGTGATGTCACAGTGACTGTATTATACAGGGGAGTCTGGCAGTGACGTCACAGTGTCTGTATTATATAGGGAAGTATGGCAGTGATGTCACAGTGACTGTAATACATGGGGGAGTCTGGCAGTTACATCACAGTGACTGTATTATACAGAGGAGTCTGGCAGTGACGTCACAGTGACTGTATTATACAGAGGAGTCTGGCAGTGACGTCACAGTGACTGCAGTATACAGGGGAGTCTGGCAGTGAAGTCACAGTGACTGTATAATACGGGGGAGTCTGGCAGTGATGTCACAGTGACTGTATTATACAGAGGAGTCTGGCAGTGACGTCACAGTGTCTGCAGTATACGGGGGGAGTCTGGCAGTGATGTCACAGTGACTGTATTATACAGGGGATTCTGGCAGTGACATCACAGTGACTGTAATACATGGGGGAGTCTGGCAGTGATGTCACAGTGACTGCAGTATACGGGGGAGTCTAGCAGTGATGTCACAGTGACTGCAGTATACAGGGGAGTCTGGCAGTGATGTCACAGTGACTGTATTATACGGGGGAGTCTGGCAGTGATGTCACAGTGACTGTATTATATGGGAGAGTCTGGCAGTGATGTCACAGTGACTGTATTATACGGGGGAGTCTGGCAGTGACGTCACAGTGACTGTATTATACGGGGGAGTCTGGCAGTGACGTCACAGTGACTGTATTAAACGGGGGAGTCTGGCAGTGATGTCACAGTGACTGTAGTATATGGGGGAGCCTGGCAGTGACATCAGAATAACTGTATTTTTTTAGGGGAGTCTGGCAGTGATGTCACAGTGACTGCAGTATACGGGGGAGTCTGGCAGTGATGTCACAGTGACTGTATTATACGGGGAGTCTGGCAGTGATGTCACAGTGACTGTATTATATGGGGGAGTCTGGCAGTGATGTCACAGTGACTGTATTATACGGGAGAGTCTGGCAGTGATGTCACAGTGACTGTATTATACGGGGGAGTCTGGCAGTGACGTCACAGTGACTGTATTATATGGGGGAGTCTGGCAGCGATGTCACAGTGACTGTATTATACGGGGGAGTCTGGCAGCGATGTCACAGTGACTGTATTATACAGGGGAGTCTGGCAGTGACGTCAAAGTGTCTGTAGTATACGGGGGAGTCTGGCAGTGACGTCACAGTGACTGTAGTATACGGGGGATTCTGACAGTGACGTCACAGTGACTGTATTATACAGAGGAGTCTGGCAGTGATGTCACAGTGACTGTATTATACAGGGGAGTCTGGCAGTGATGTCACAGTGACTGTATTATACAGGGGAGTCTGGCAGTGACGTCACAGTGTCTGTATTATATAGGGAAGTATGGCAGTGATGTCACAGTGACTGTATTATATGGGGGAGTCTGGCAGTGATGTCACAGTGACTGTATTATACAGGGGAGTCTGGCAGTGACGTCACAGTGACTGTATTATACAGGGGAGTCTGGCAGTGATGTCACAGTGACTGTATTATACAGGGGAGTCTGGCAGTGACGTCACAGTGTCTGTATTATATAGGGAAGTATGGCAGTGATGTCACAGTGACTGTAATACATGGGGGAGTCTGGCAGTTACATCACAGTGACTGTATTATACAGAGGAGTCTGGCAGTGACGTCACAGTGACTGTATTATATGGGGGAGTCTGGCAGTGAAGTCACAGTGACTGTATAATACGGGGGAGTCTGGCAGTGATGTCACAGTGACTGTATTATACAGAGGAGTCTGGCAGTGACGTCACAGTGTCTGCAGTATACGGGGGGAGTCTGGCAGTGATGTCACAGTGACTGTATTATACAGAGGAGTCTGGCAGTGACGTCACAGTGACTGCAGTACACGGGGGAGTCTGGCAGTGACGTCACAGTGACTGTATTATACAGAGGATTCTGGCAGTGACGTCACAGTGTCTGCAGTATACGGGGGAGTCTGGCAGTGACATTGTGCATCGTGATACACGGTTGGATAGGTTATTCATTCGTGTTCTCGGTACTGATGTGGCACAGTGGTAACAAAGACCCACTGACAATAGGGACAGAATTCAATAGGAGCATGAAAGGCAGAGTCAGGGATTTGAGGGTAAATTATTCTGTCCATGAGATGACTGCAGAAGGCAGGGACCGGAGGGGCTGAATACCACACATTGTGTCTCCACAGTGGCAACAAAAATAGATCAGCTACAACTGTCGCTCATAACCGGACCCCAATCATACGCGACAAGTGTCCCACATGAACCTGGGCTATAACTAGAACATGAGGCACGGCTGATGGAGCAGGATTAATGGCACAGACTACAGCAACATATATAACTAAGTAACTTTCTCCTGAATACATACATAAACATTTATACATTGTAACAAGCGACTCCTGCTGTATATACTCTGTTCCCAGCGTTTCTGCGCATTTCTCAGCCCCTGATGCTGAAACTAATAGTTATAAATACACGGCTATATACCACCAAAATAAAGAAGAGGCAAAGTATTTAGTAAAAGTTGCAGGAGGGTGTGAACAATCCAATGAATGAAAAGAAAGAGAAAGTTACCATCAGGCAGACACTTCTCCCAATAGACAGACAAGTAATCATCACCGATCTGACCCCAACGTACAATACCCACTAAAAATACAAGATCAGCGGGAGGAAGACTGACAGCTGTCAATCATCTCACGGCCGACGGACACTCACCATTTGTGATCTGTTCTTTGGGCAGCCATTGATGTCTTCAATCTTCTCATTTGCTGATGGAAAATAGAAGAAGAAGTGATAAATCTCCAGTGGTCACATTGCCGTATAACAAGTAAATGTGTGACACACTGAGAGTCATGCAGAGAGGTGGGAAGGGAGCCAGGGGAGCCGGCCCACCCCGGACAGCTGAAGGAAGGTCATCTAGGGAAGAGAGACAACTGTTCGGGGCTTTTACAGATCTAAAATCGTACAGCAACCGAGTGAGAGAACTCGCAATGCCCAGCACAGTACACACTTACAGCCTGGATCAAGTGTCTGCTGGCTTCATAGAGGTAAGACGCTAACACACAGAACCCTAAGGAAGGGCAATATGCCCGGTAACGTATGGATTCATTGTATTGCTGATTAGAAGAACAATACGTGTATCCAGCATCTGCAGGCGCTCAGTGGGACACAAGTCACCGCAGCAGACAGTAATATTGCTCTGTATACAGCCTATTACCCTGGCTGAGATTAGTCACATCACTGGGTCATAAATCCGGATAATGTCACCCAGGCCCCCAAACTAGTAAAACCGCAGGGGTTCCTCCCGCAGGGCCCTGCACAGGTGCGGGCCAGTGTTTACATTCCCCAGGCAGGGGTCAGTAACATCCTTTACACACAGGGGTCCTGGTGACGGGGCCACCTGCAGCTATTACTGAGACCCTGCAAGAACAATGCCACAATAGGCCACTGAAATTGGGAGAAATATTTGCAGTTTGCACTATTTAAGCTGTGAAAGGACTGCAGTGACTCCTATACACGTTTATCTGTCACTAAAAGCATTACGCCATTTATATAGTGCCTACATATTATGTAGCACTGTACAGACAAAGGGGGTCATTCAGACCCTGCCGGTGTGGCGGCGCGCAGCAGTTTGCCGGTGGCGGCAAACTGCGCTTGCGGCTGCACAGACGTACACATTGCGGTCGCATCCGTGAAGGATGTGGCCGAAATGCGATTAACAGTGGCAGGCGATCGTGGTGCGAAGACGCAGCATTGGGGGGGGGGGGGGCAGGGCTGAGTGAACGGGGGCGTTCTGGGATCGTTTTCGGGGCGGCCGCTCCAAAAAAAAAAAAAAAAAAGATGGCGCTGACCGTCTGACAGCTCCAAGGGTCAACCTTAGATCCGATGCCTCTGCAATTAGATTGCGGATGCATCGGAGGGCGGCATTCACCTGTGTTGGGCGGTTCCCAGCATGTGCGGAGATGGACGCAGATCTGACTGCGTATATAGCCATCTGCATTCATCTCTGAATAAGGCCCAAAGGGGGTTATTCAGGTCGCATCGCATAATAACCCCGTCCACGGCAGCAGTGCGCACATGCAGGTTCCGTCCTGCGCATGCACGGACGCCGAATGCATTCGGGTCTCAACGGGTGCGAATGCCTCTGCCTGATTGACAGGCAGTGGTGTTCGCGTGGCGGCGATGGAGCGCTGCGAGCAAAACGGGGTGAGTTGGTGGCGTTTTGGGGCTGGCTGCGTGACGTAACATGCAGCCGCTCTGACAGGAAAAATGGCGGCTGACCGCTTGCATACAAAGCCTAGCTGCGGCTGCACGGGGTGGACCACTATTGCTGCAACCACAATGTAAATTGCGGTCGCAGCTGGTGGCCGCAATTTATCATACTGGGCGGCCCCCAGCATGCGAAAGAACGGATTGCAAATTCTGCTTTTTAGCAGAATGTGCAATCCGTACTGAATAACCCCCAAAATTCAACCAGTCACATCAGTCCTTGCACCAGAAGAGCTTACACTCTATAATCCCTACCACCCAGACAAGTACACAAACACAAAGTCAGAAGCTAATTAGCCTTTTAGTCTATCGAGTGAGCACCTGGAGGAAATCTATGCAAACACATATAGACCATACAAACTCCACACAGACAGCACCTGATTAGCATCAAACTCAAGCAGAGTCAGCAATGCTATCCACCGTGTCACCGCGCTGAACTGGATTAGAAGTACAGACACTTGGAAAGGTGGCAGCTATACTAAAGCAGACTTTGACACCCTGCGCCTTGTTGCTGCGGACATGCTGAGACTTGGAGAACGCGGAGCAGCTGGAGAGTCGCAGGATGCATGTCTCTGTACTATGGGGTCACGTCTGACAGACCGCTCAGTGCAACTCTTCACCGCTCCCCAGAGGCTGAATATATCTATATATAAAGAGGCAAGTGGGTGAAGGTGTTCTGTTACCTTTAGTAGAAACTGAGATACTTACAGTTAGATAAAATTATTTGGACTTTTTACTTATACTAATTTCCACTTTATTAATTCACATGAGTCTTGCGCTACACACACACACACACACACACACACACACACACACACACACACACACACACACACACACACACACACACACACACACACACACACACACACACACACACGGAACATTACAACCAGCCTAGGATTTCCAGGTGAGGGAGGGGTCACACAATTTTTCCAGGCCGGGGGGGTTAGTTTATAGAGTTCTCCCTTTGATCTTCCTCCGACAGCTCAGTGCTTTATACTATTGCTGCTCCAGGTGCCTCCCCATATAGACACCCATCACACAGAGTATGGGGAGGTCCCGACACACTTCACAGCAATGTGTGATCCAGACCCACACATAGCTCCCAGTGTTACTCAGTAAACACACAGGTTAGATGCAAACACTCAGTACGAGGAACAAGTCACAACCTCCCTGGAATGTGTGTAGTGTGTACCTGTCATTGTGCATCTACCCACAATCAGTGTGCAGAGAGAGATCTACACATACACCACCTACAGAGGGGGGGAGAGGCTGAAGACGCCTCTATAATCTACATCCTGTAGGGAAACAAATACATCTACTGGTGACTGTGTTCTCAGTAAGGGATCAGCGTGATTTACCTACAATCAAAATCCCGACGGTTAAAATACGACAACAATTGCCCAATGGTCAAAATACAGACAAGGTCAAAATACCAACATTTAAAATGTCGACACAGTCAACATACCACACGAATTGTTAATATTTTTGGGGTGTGTATGTTGACATGGACACCGTATAAGCGTACCGCTGCGCTCGCCATGCTTCGGGCACGGTTCCTCGCAGCGCTCGGCACACTATTATATTCCCCCTCCACATCCACTGGGATGGTAAAGTTTGAACAAGTCGGTTTCAATAAAAAAAAATCATTAAAAATTCATGTTGATTTTTTTTTAACCTGTCGACATTTTAAATGTCGGTATTTTGTTTGTGTCCACATTTTTAATGTCGGTATTTTGACCATGTCGGCATTTTGACCATTGGTCAATGGTTGTCGGTATTTTGGCAGTGGTGATTTTGATTGTAGGTAAATTGACTGCATCCCCTCAGTAAGCAGGTTATAGCATGGACGGTGTAGTGGTTAGCATTACTGCCTTACATCACTGAGGTCACGGGTTCAATTCCCACCATGGCCCTAACTGTGTGGAGTTTGTATGTTCTCCCCGTACTTGCGTGGGTTTCCTCCGGTTTCCTCCAACAATCCAAAAATATACTGGTAGGTTAATTGGCTTCCAACAAAAAATAACCCTAGTGTGAATGTGTCTGTGTGTACATATGATAGGGAATATAGATTGTAAGCTCCACTGGGGCAGGAACTGATGTGAATGGGCAAATATTCTCTGTACAGCGCTACGGAATATGTGTGCGCTATATAAATAACTGGTAATAAATAAAATAAATATTCCTATGTACTCGGTAAGCAGGCCGTATTCCTATGTACTCGGTAAGCAGCCGTATTCCTATGTACTCGGTAAGCAGGCCGTATTCCTATGTACTCGGTAAGCAGGCCGTATTCCTATGTACTCGGTAAGCAGCCGTATTCCTATGTACTCGGTAAGCAGCCGTATTCCTATGTACTCGGTAAGCAGCCGTATTCCTATGTACTCGGTAAGCAGGCCGTATTCCTATGTACTCGGTAAGCAGGCCGTATTCCTATGTACTCGGTAAGCAGCCGTATTCCTATGTACTCGGTAAGCAGGCCGTATTCCTATGTACTCGGTAAGCAGCCGTATTCCTATGTACTCGGTAAGCAGGCCGTATTCCTATGTACTCGGTAAGCAGGCCGTATTCCTATGTACTCGGTAAGCAGGCAGTATTCCTATGTACTCGGTAAGCAGGCCGTATTCCTATGTACTCGGTAAGCAGGCCGTATTCCTATGTACTCGGTAAGCAGGCAGTATTCCTATGTACTCGGTAAGCAGGCCGTATTCCTATGTACTCGGTAAGCAGCCGTATTCCTATGTACTCGGTAAGCAGGCCGCATTCCTATGTACTCGGTAAGCAGCCGTATTCCTATGTACTCGGTAAGCAGGCCGTATTCCTATGTACTCGGTAAGCAGGCCGTATTCCTATGTACTCGGTAAGCAGGCCGTATTCCTATGTACTCGGTAAGCAGCCGTATTCCTATGTACTCGGTAAGCAGCCGTATTCCTATGTACTCGGTAAGCAGGCATTATTCCTATGTACTCAGTAAGCAGGCCGTATTCCTATGTACTCGGTAAGCAGGCCGTATTCCTATGTACTCGGTAAGCAGGCCGTATTCCTATGTACTCGGTAAGCAGGCCGTATTCCTATGTACTCGGTAAGCAGGCCGTATTCCTATGTACTCGGTAAGCAGGCGTATTCCTATGTACTCGGTAAGCAGGCCGTATTCCTATGTACTCGGTAAGCAGCCGTATTCCTATGTACTCGGTAAGCAGCCGTATTCCTATGTACTCGGTAAGCAGGCCGCATTCCTATGTACTCGGTAAGCAGGCCGTATTCCTATGTACTCGGTAAGCAGGCCGTATTCCTATGTACTCGGTAAGCAGCCGTATTCCTATGTACTCGGTAAGCAGCCGTATTCCTATGTACTCGGTAAGCAGGCATTATTCCTATGTACTCAGTAAGCAGGCCGTATTCCTATGTACTCGGTAAGCAGGCCGTATTCCTATGTACTCGGTAAGCAGGCCGTATTCCTATGTACTCGGTAAGCAGGCCGTATTCCTATGTACTCGGTAAGCAGGCCGTATTCCTATGTACTCGGTAAGCAGGCCGTATTCCTATGTACTCGGTAAGCAGGCATTATTCCTATGTACTCGGTAAGCAGGCCGTATTCCTATGTACTCGGTAAGCAGGCCGTATTCCTATGTACTCGGTAAGCAGGCCGTATTCCTATGTACTCGGTAAGCAGGCCGTATTCCTATGTACTCGGTAAGCAGGCCGTATTCCTATGTACTCGGTAAGCAGGCGTATTCCTATGTACTCGGTAAGCAGGCCGTATTCCTATGTACTCGGTAAGCAGCCGTATTCCTATGTACTCGGTAAGCAGCCGTATTCCTATGTACTCGGTAAGCAGGCCGCATTCCTATGTACTCGGTAAGCAGGCCGTATTCCTATGTACTCGGTAAGCAGGCCGTATTCCTATGTACTCGGTAAGCAGCCGTATTCCTATGTACTCGGTAAGCAGGCCGCATTCCTATGTACTCGGTAAGCAGGCCGCATTCCTATGTACTCGGTAAGCAGGCCGTATTCCTATGTACTCGGTAAGCAGGCCGTATTCCTATGTACTCGGTAAGCAGGCCGTATTCCTATGTACTCGGTAAGCAGGCCGTATTCCTATGTACTCGGTAAGCAGGCCGTATTCCTATGTACTCGGTAAGCAGGCCGTATTCCTATGTACTCGGTAAGCAGGCATTATTCCTATGTACTCGGTAAGCAGGCCGTATTCCTATGTACTCGGTAAGCAGGCCGTATTCCTATGTACTCGGTAAGCAGGCCGTATTCCTATGTACTCGGTAAGCAGGCCGTATTCCTATGTACTCGGTAAGCAGGCCGTATTCCTATGTACTCGGTAAGCAGGCGTATTCCTATGTACTCGGTAAGCAGGCCGTATTCCTATGTACTCGGTAAGCAGCCGTATTCCTATGTACTCGGTAAGCAGCCGTATTCCTATGTACTCGGTAAGCAGGCCGCATTCCTATGTACTCGGTAAGCAGGCCGTATTCCTATGTACTCGGTAAGCAGGCCGCATTCCTATGTACTCGGTAAGCAGGCCGTATTCCTATGTACTCGGTAAGCAGGCCGTATTCCTATGTACTCGGTAAGCAGCCGTATTCCTATGTACTCGGTAAGCAGGCCGCATTCCTATGTACTCGGTAAGCAGGCCGTATTCCTATGTACTCGGTAAGCAGGCCGTATTCCTATGTACTCGGTAAGCAGGCCGTATTCCTATGTACTCGGTAAGCAGGCCGTATTCCTATGTACTCGGTAAGCAGCCGTATTCCTATGTACTCGGTAAGCAGCCGTATTCCTATGTACTCGGTAAGCAGCCGTATTCCTATGTACTCGGTAAGCAGGCCGTATTCCTATGTACTCGGTAAGCAGGCCGTATTCCTATGTACTCGGTAAGCAGGCTGTATTCCTATGTACTCGGTAAGCAGCCGTATTCCTATGTACTCGGTAAGCAGCCGTATTCCTATGTACTCGGTAAGGGTAGATTATAGAAAGTAGTTTGCGCACTAAAGGCTGATGGTCTTGTTTCGGGCAGTGCTGCAGTGGATACGGCTATGGGTCTAATTCAGACCTGATCGATTGCTAGGGGTTTTTTTGCAGCGCTGCGATCAGATAGTCGCCGCCCATAGGGGAGTGTATTTCAGCTGTGCAAGTGTGCGATCGCATGTGCAGCCGAGCGGTACAAAAAATATTTCTGCAGTTTCTGAGTTGCCCAGAGTTTACTCAGCCGCTGCGATCAGCCTGTCTGTTCCCGGAACTGACGTCAGACACCCGCCCTGCAAACGCTTGGACACGCCTGCGTTTTCCCAACCACTCCCAGAAAACGGTCAGTTGCCACCCACAAACGCCTTCTTCCTGTCAATCTCCTTGCAAAAGGCTGTGCGAATGGATTCTTCGTAAAACCCATTGCACAGCAATGAACCGCTTTGTACCCGTGCGACGCGCCTGCGCATTGCGGTGCATACGCATGCGCAGTTCTGACCTGATCGCAGCGCAGTGAAAAAACCTAGCGTGCAATCAGGTCTGAATTAGGCCCTATGTCCGTGGCCAATATTACTTTTCTAGAGAAAGAAAGGGTGGTCACTGCGTTCAGACCCCGTGCTGTGCCTCTATTAATTAGTGTTAGGACAAATGTTGGTGTCAAGAAACAATGCTTTACTTGTCACTTGGTGCAATACAATATACAGGCAAGATTGATATGCAGGTAAACACAGTAATAATATGCAGATAGATACCGTAATACAGATTTGCAGTGAAATACAATATATCAACTTTTCATTGAAGTGCTGAGGAAATTACTTGTATATACACATTGCATCTCGTGGGTTTGTAAATGGCGTGGGTGCCGCCATGTTAAGGGTCCAGTAAGGCAAAACTGATTGTTCTTGGGTATATTTGCTGCGCTTTTGGTTACAAACCCATGAGACGCACTGTGTATATACAATGCGTCTCATACAAAAATAAGGGCCCACCAACCAGGTGACCTAAGGACTTGAACCTTAGGAATGTTAGGGTCCCACCAGGTGAGGTCATCTGGTCACGGTTGGTGGACCCGTATTTTTGACCCAAATTATGCTAAGCACCTCACTTTTACTCTATGTTATATTGCAGGTTTTATTTATTATAATTATTCTGATTAGCAGTGTTTAGTACTCAGAGTGTGCACCTGCAATTTCTCTTTTTTTCACTGTATAGAGTCGGAAAATCCTTGAAACTGAATAAGACGGAGACAGAGGATTAAGACAAACGTACAGCTGACTCCAGAGTGTTCCTGAATTGGCCTTAAAGTACCTTTGATGATTTCCCAATTCTCCCACTTTGAGACGGGGGCTACAAAGTTCTCAGACATACGGGGAACAGGGAGCAAAGGTCACTCACCTACAACCTGGATGATGTCCGCCAGGAGAACCCCGTCCGTCACATCTTGTTGCAGGTCCTTGATCAGACGCTTGTGGCCAGATTTGGCCAGGTAGTGGTTGGCCCAGTCTGTGTAGATCTGAAAAAGGAGTGAGAGATGTATAAGTGGGATGCGAGAGGACCTCCCTACTTGTTACCGAGACAGGGCGCAGAAGAAACAGACACGGCGCAGGAGAACAGTGTACGGCACATTAGCATTCAGCACATGTTACACATCTACATTCACTCCAGTACCAAATCCTTTTCTTTTGCAGAGTTCCCCGACATCAGAGCTTAGGACGAGCTAAAGAAATCCCAGTGAATGAGGAGCCCGGCCCGAAGTGGCCGCACTAGCTTGCAGCCCGGCTCTCACTGAATTGCTGGGGAGATTAGCAGCTCCCTCCTTTAGCAATGGGCTAATGTGTTTGTTTTCAAACTCCCCAATCACCACATGGGCTTCTGCTGTAAAGCCACACGCTGCGCCCATTACACTGCACCCATTATATCTGCAGCCCCTCTACCGCAGGCTACAGCGCACCCACGGGACACACACACACAGGTATAATGCTCTGCAGCCTGTACATACTGTACAGCGTGCTGCAGCTGCTACACCTCTGCTGCAGAGCTTACCCTAGTGCACCACGTTCCTGATAACAGTTGTAGAAATGGGGCAGAGACCCCAGGAGCCCCTCAGAGGAAGAGTAGCCGGCTACATACATTAGGACGCAGATTATTACACTTATAGCACTGGAATCGGAATAAGAGGTCTCTTTATAAAAATGCTGAAAAGCTATACATAAAATATCAGCAATCTCCTCCCTGCGGATGGCGCTGAGTTCATAGGAATATACATGCTGGAACAGAACATGTTATTAGACTGTGCCGAACCTTGGGCCTAATTCAGACCTGATCACAGCAGCAAATTTGTTAGCAAATGGACAAAACCATGGGGGTAATTCCAAGTTGATCGCAGCAGGATTTTTTTTAGCAGTTGGGCAAAACCATGTGCACTGCAGGGAAGGCAGATGTAACATGTGCAGAGAGAGTTAGATTTGGGTGTGGTGTGTTCAATCTGCAATCTAATTTGCAGTGTAAAAATAAAGCAGCCAGTATTTACCCTGCACAGAAATAAAATAACCCACCCAAATCTAACTCTTTCTGCACATGTTATATCTGCCCCCCCTGCAGTGCACATGGTTTTGCCCAACTGCTAAAAAATGTCCTGCTGCGATCAACTTGGAATTACCCCCCATGTGCAGTGCAGGTGGGGCAGATGTAACATGTGCAGAGAGAGTTAGATTTGGGTGGGGTGTGTTCAAACTGAAATCTAAATTGCAGTGTAAAAATAAAGCAGCCAGTATTTACCCTGCACAGAAACAAAACAACCCACCCAAATCTAACTCTCTCTGCACATGTTACATCTGCCCCACCTGCAGGGCACATGATTTTGCCCATTTGCTAACAAATTTGCTGCTGTGATGAGGTCTGAATTAGGCACCTAGTCATGTGTAAGAGCGACAGATTGCTCCGTAGGCCCCTGTTCAGCTTCACCGCGCATATACAGGGCCCGGAGCCTGCACGGAGCTGAAACCTGCATTCTGAATAACCCTGAATTTGGATAACTTTACACTTTAATTACCATATTTATTATTTGTGGCCAGGGCAAATAGTCCTATTCATTTTAAAGGAACATGCGCTGAAATAATCAGTGTATGCTACCAATCATTTATTTCAGTGCTTCCCTTTGGGTAATGCCGTCCCACGATGGCGGTAACAGAACAGGCATTGCTGCGTTTTTCGCCCTGGGGTAATCCACATCCAGTGTTAAGGGGGGTACACACGGAGCGATAATCTAACCAATCTGACTAGATTGCTTAGATTTTCATCAAGATCGCTCCGTGTGATGTAGATGTAGATCTTTGTGGGCGATTAGGCCCTTCTTTACCCTCTGCTCTGATTGATGCCAAGAACGCACTTTAGGGGAACCAGAAGCCTGGCCTCTGGCCTCCCCCCTCCTCCACCCCACCCCCACCCTCCTGGAAAACCTTCGTAGACTTTCATGTATTAAATTATTTATTTATAGTATAATTATATAGCAAGAATAGGGCCACCATTGCTGCATGTACAGCTGGGTCATCCATCAGTCACCTAGGCTCATGCCTATGGCCCAGTAAGCTTTAAGGTGCCAGGATTACCCTCACCCTTTTGTTACTGTATACTGCCTAGGGCCCCCCGTCTCTGACTATACCTGCGGACGTCTGCTAGGGCCACATAACATACAGCCGTTATATAAACTGCGAATAATAAGAATAAAGACACAGAACACATCACAGCCTGGTGTAGTTTTCCAAGTATTGGGGGTAGGAGCCAGGGGTGGGCCCCCCTCTCTGTAAGGGCCCGGGACACCAGTCCCCACAGTCCCCCCCCTGGTGGCTGCCCTGGATACAGCCGTTATATAAACTGTGAATAATAAGAATAAAGACACAGAATACGTCACAGCCTTTGTGTTCAGCATCAGGTCAGGGCAGATTCCCTTTCAGCCGACAGGACGGTGAGTAAACACGGCGTCGGTTACAAGATGACTAAACCACAGAAAGAAAGGCAGACCGTGAGGCCGTAACCACCATGAATCACGACAACACCAGGCCCTGAAGATAAAAGTCTCCAGGACATTATAATGCAAGATGAAAGGACCGCAGCCTAGGTACGTGCAGCCCCCCCCCCCCAGCACCACACCTGCCGGGAGGAAGGCAGCCATTCAGATCAGTTACCTGGGGAAGATCAGCAGGAAGGAGACAGATTAGACAGCGTGCTGTGATCAGGCGCTGCCTCACTCCCCAGGGTGATGTGTAGCTATCAGGTGTGTGATGTCATGTTATGTGGTTGTGCCCATGGGCTGGGAGTGACGGAGGAGAGGGGTCCCAGCCACACTCAGCGGGGTTAGTGCACAATGACGGGTCCCCCATTACAAGGTGTCATGTTACTGTAACAGGGTCCAGTCTGTTCTGTGCACAACATGAAACCACATTCCCTGGGGCCACACTCATCACTACTGACCACTGTGACTCAGTGTTATGTCCTGTACAGGGAGGGGGGGCTGCTGTACTGTCAGCTGATGGGGCTGTCACAACAATAGACCAGCCTGACACATGGAAAGGTCACGGAGCCTGCGTCACTGCCCGGAACCCACATCAGATACACACACACATATACACAGGGGATACACACACTGCCCAGAACACACATCAGATACACACACACATATACACAGGGAATACACACACTGCCCAGAACACACATCAGATACACACACACATATACACAGGGGATACACACACATATACACAGGGAATACACACACACATACACAGGGGATCCACACACACACACACACACACACATATACACAGGGGATCCACACACATATACACAGGGGATACACACACTGCCCAGAACACACATCAGATACACACACACATATACACAGGGAATACACACACTGCCCAGAACACACATCAGATACACACACACATATACACAGGGGATACACACACATATACACAGGGAATACACACACACATACACAGGGGATCCACACACACACACATACACATATACACAGGGGATCCACACACATATACACAGGGGATACACACACTGCCCAGAACACACATCAGATACACACACACACATATACACAGGGAATACACACACTGCCCAGAACACACATCAGATACACACACACATATACACAGGGGATACACACACTGCCAGAACCCACATCAGTGACGGCCGGCTGCTCAATATACAGTACATGATGTCCAGCATTGTGACACGGGGATACACACACACACACACACACACACACACACACACACACACACAGACAGAGGATCCACACACATATACATACAGGGGATATACACACACACACACACACGCCGGGATCCACACACATATACATACAGGGGATATACACACACACACAGGGATACACACACATATACATACAGGGGATATACACACACACACACACACACACACACACACACAGGGGATCCACACACATATACATACAGGGGATATACACACACACACACACACACACACACACAGGGGATACACACACATATACACAGGGGATACACACACATATACACAGGGGATACACACACATATACACAGGGGATACACACACTGCCCAGAACCCACATCAGTGACCGGCCGGCTGCTCAATATACAGTACATGATGTCCAGCAGCAGCAGCACTATGGCCACAGCGTGTGAGAGAGAGAGGAGTGCAGGGTCCGCAAAGGGGGATATTCACACACACACACATAGGGGGATATACACATTCATAGGGGCTACACACACACACACACACACACACACACACACATGGGATATACACACACACATAGGGGGATATACACATTCATAGGTGATACACACACACACGCATAGAGGGATACACAAACACACATACATAGGGATATACACACAAACAAAGTGGATACTCACATACATACACATGGGGATACGCACAAACACACACATACGTGGGGGATAAACACAGAAAGGTGAATACACACATACATAGGGGGGAAATACACACAGGAGATACAAATACAAAGGTGGATGCACACACACACGGGATACACACACACACACGGATATAAACACAGAAAGGTGGATATTAAGACACATACATAGAGGGATACAGGAAAACACGCATATACATAGGGAATAAACACATAAAGGTGTATATACACACCCACACAGAGGATACACACACATATTCCTTCCTACACGTTCTTCTACACCTCCAGTGAGGTACCGGTTACATATATGGTTCTGATACACGGCCTGTCAGACCCTGCAATATTTCTCTCATTGCAAACCATCGCTGTAAATGATGGGAAGGGGGGGGGGGGGGGTTTCCTAAAAGTCTGGAGAGATAAAGTAGCAGCCAATCGGCTCCTAGCTGCCATGTTACAGGCTGTGCCACTTATCTGTGGTTATATAACTGCTAGCACGAGGAAAGTCACGCTGACGCAGTATACAGGGTGATAAGTACATAGTAACAGGCTATATACTACTGAGCCTCGGGGTGATCACAAGAAACACTTTGGATTCACTATCTATCTCCTGGGCGCACACTCGTTGTGTGATCTCTATATACTACCAACAGATCACAAGGCTGCGCGGTCCTGTATTACCTCTACGCGTCATTGCCCCCCAGGCCAGGGACAGTCCAGCGAAACAGCTATCTAGTATTTTAGTTGGTTATAGGTGAATTGTGCCCAAAGCTACAACACATCTCCTGGTCGGTGAGTCCTCACTGAACAGACCCCCCCCCCCCCCCCCACGTGACATCACTGTTACACAAACTCTGCTAGCCTACAGCTCTCTGGCTGTTGTGGAACTGCAGGTCCCAGCATGTCCAGCCAGCAGCAGGCTTGCTGGGTCTTGTAGTTCAACAACTGCCCAAGAACGCCAATAGCTGAGACAACACAAAGAAATCACTTTATATTCCAACGCAGTTGAAAAAGCAAAAAACAAAACAGTTCTCCCTCTCTTTAGTAGATTACAGCACAATAAATGTGATTTATTAAAGGCTCAGCATGAAGTATATATAGCACCACACATCACACACATCACACACACAAATCTTACTCTCTTGTAATGGTTGAAGGAAATTTTACTCCCATTGCGCTCAGGGACCCAGAATCTCAGGCTGGCCGGCATTACTGGTGAGCAGGCGGCAGTGCGGGGAGAGTGCAGCTCGCCTCTCCCAGGCCCCGCACACTAATATGTCCCAGTGACTCAGGCTGCCGGGGGTAATTTTAGCCGTGTGCTCTGAGCAATCGGATTTGGTTACACTTCAGGGTCCCTCGGATTATATCAAGTGGGCAGCGGCCCTCCCAGATGTAGTCTCTGCCAAGGGCTTCTCGAGTATAGTTACCTGTCGCAGCCTCTAACGCCATCTACATGGGCCTGAAGGTGTGCACATATTATATATATATACATACATACATACATACATACATACACACACACACACACACACACACACACACACACATACACATACATACACACTTGTATAGCGCCAGCATATTGTTTCCCAGCTATTGGGAACAAAACAGTAAAGGGCCCTACACACTGTGCGATTTGAACGTTATGAACAATGAACAATTTTTCAGTAACGATTTTTTGCATACACACTGAACGATTTGTATGAACGATTTGAATAATTTGACATTGCAGACATCAATATCGTCCAAATTGGCTTGCAATGATAAACGATGATAGACCAACGATGACCGACTGCACAGACGCGCATCGTTCATCGTCGGTGACTCCACACTAAACGATATATTGTTTCTTTTTGAACGATATCTTTCATATCTTTCTACAATGTCGCCCAGTGTGTAGGGCCCTTAGAGAGAGAGAGGTAAGAGGGTCCTGCTCACAAGCACACACTATCCACACACACACACACACACACACACACACACACTTACTCACACATACATGCTCACATATTTTGTACGGAACAGTCTAGATTTGAGCTCTATAGAAATCTAGATCTTCCTCTCTGCATCGGCTATTTGGAAATAGTAGGATTGGATGCTGCAAAGCTAGGGCTGGGGGAACATGCGAGCTGGGCCTCTGAGAACTAAACCACACCCCACCTGCGCGGATCTTTTATTGTATTGGGACATGGGAGTGGGACGCTCATACTTAGGGGCTGATCACACTTACACCCTGGTAAATTGAGTAAAACACATGATAACGACCACGTTTAGATGCACTTTAGCGCATTTTCCATGCATCTGTGATGCTTTGTGCTTTTACTAATACAAACAGAATGTAATGGTGGGAAACAAAGAGAAACCATTCTATCTACATTTAATACGGCGTTCTGTGGTAGTTGGGTGGACACGAAGGGCAATAACAGCAGATTGGGGTGAGAGACCCTGGAGGGTCATCCTATATAATAAAAGACTAAAGCTGCTCCTCACCTCTATGGGGGGAATTCAATCGTTTCACTAGATGGCGCCCGATGGAACTATTCAAGTGTTGCTCTGTTTCAGCGCACACAGCCGCCGCCGCTGACATTATGACATACTTACTGACAGACTGATACAATCTCCTTTTTAGTGGGATGAACTAGTTAATGTAATAAAAGATAGTGCAGGACAATCCCCCCCAAAAAGACATTTATTAAATGGTACCCGAGACTCTGCATAAACTAGAGGCAGGCCATCTGAGAGTCTTCACATACAAATCCCAGGATACCATGCTGCATAGGCTTTCCAAAGCAGACCTGCAGTTAGTCTAGCTGTACCTCTGGTTTGTGAAGCATGCTGGCAGTTGTAGTTCCACCATAGCTGGAGACTAGCTATGATGGTTTCAACCTTCAGATAACTTTCATGAAGTGCCCTCCTGCAACTTTTACTTATACCCCTTTAACACCTAAATCCCACGTCTGATCCTGGAAAAGTGAACACGGTTTCAATCGGTATCACAGCTGCTGAAACCCCTCTCTCACAACATGTCAGACCTGGGTTATTCCCCGCTCGTTGCCTTCACATTGCACCTATGTCTGGCCTGCATGTCTCTACCTGAGGCGGGCCTCTACAAACACAGCCAATCAGCAGCTTATAAACGTACCCCAGGTCATACAGCTCAATATCCCGGGTCAGAGGCTCAAGGTGAAAGTATACATGAAATGTTTTTACTGTGACTGAAATAATTTTTGTAAATTTTACACAGAAACAAAGATTTTAACGGCAGATAAGAACCACGTGGCCCATCTAGTCGGACCCTTTTTTAATCTTTTGTTAACCTCAACCCTATTTGATCCTTAGGTCTTTGTAAGGATAGTATGTCTAGTCCAAGCATGTTTACTTTGCTTCACTGTCTAAGGGGGAAATGTACTAAGCAGTGATAAAAGTGGAGAAGTGAACCAGTGGAGAAGTTGCCCATGGCAACCAATCAGCATTGACATAACATTTATAATTTGCATACTATGGGCAACTTCTCCACTTTTATCACTGCTTAGTACATGTCCCCCTAAGCCTCTACCACCCCTGATGGTTGGCTATTCCACTTATCCACTACTCTTTCTGTAATTTTTCCTCAAATTTCCATTGAACCTGCCTCCCACCAGTTTTACCACGTCCCCAAAAAGGAGAAAACAGAGTGCAAACAACCTATTCTGTCTGGATGATAGACAGACAATGCTGGGAAGCACAGAATGAGGTCATAAAGAAAATACGCTGCATTTTATAAATGCCGCAGGAGGAATTTATAAACCACTAAATTAAAAACCTCTAAAGGTGGAAACACACAGGTTTATTTTTGTTTGCAACCAAATTAGCTAAAATTTAGGGGTTGTTTTTTTTTTTACAGTGAAATTAATTCCCAGCAAAGTGTCACTAGGTGGCAGCACTTCTACATTCCATTATTGAGCTACTCCAGTAATAAATGTATTTAACAATTACACACGTGTCTGCAGAAATCTGCCATTGCAAATGAAGAAAAACCTCCCGGGTTTCTTGACAGCAATTAAGTGATTCCATTTGGAGACCGGTTAAACATAACGTAATAAGCCGCTGATTTGCCATCTGTTGGACAGCTGCATTGCTTATTACAGTCTGTCCGCCTTGTTGACGTATCTTCAAGGTGAAAGCCACGCGGGAGAATTGCCAAAAGTTAAAAATATAGGATTTAGCAGCAGCAAAATTCTGAAACTTGCAATTAACATTTTATTTCTATCAGCACTTGGACACGACGCAGATGCAGTAACGGTTTTCCTCATTGCAAGTGTAAAAACATTCAGGGATGTGTAAGAAAATAAGATTTTACTTACAGGTAAATCTATTTCTCGTAGTCCGTAGTGGATGCTGGGGACTCCATAAGGACCATGGGGAATAGACGGGCTCCACAGGAGACATGGGCACTTTAAGAAAGAATTTAGATTCTGGTGTGCTCTGGCTCCTCCCTCTATGTCCCTCCTCCAGACCTCAGTTAGAGAAACTGTGCCCGGAAGAGCTGACAGTACAAGGAAAGGATTTTGGCAATCCAGGGCAAGACTCATACCAGCCACACCAATCACACCGTATAACTTGAGATAAACATACCCAGTCAACAGTATGAACAATAACAGAGCAACAGGTCAACCCCGATGCAACCATAACATAACCCTTATTTAAGCAATAACTATATACAAGCATTGCAGAAGAAGTCCGCACTTGGGACGGGCGCCCAGCATCCACTACGAACTACGAGAAATAGATTTACCGGTAAGTAAAATCTTATTTTTTCTAAAGTCCTAGTGGATGCTGGGGACTCCGTAAGGACCATGGGGATTATACCAAAGCTCCTAAACGGGCGGGAGAGTGCGGATGACTCTGCAGCACCGATTGAGCAAACACAAGGTCCTCCTCGGCCAGGGTATCAAACTTGTAGAACTTTGCAAAAGTGTTTGAATCTGGCCAAGTAGCCGCTCGGCACAGCTGTAATGCCGAGACCCCTCGGGCAGCCGCCCAAGAAGAGCCCACCTTCCTAGTGGAATGGGCCATTACTGATTTTGGCAGCGGCAATCCAGCCGCAGAATGAGCCTGCTGAATCGTGTTACAGATCCAGCGAGCAATAGTCTGCTTTGAAGCAGGAGCACCAAGCTTGTTGGAAGCATACAGGATAAACAAAGACTCTGTTTTCCTGACCCTAGCCGTACTGGTTACATAAACCTTCAAAGCCCTGACTACATCAAGCAACTCGGAATCCTCCAAGTCAGTAGTAGCCACAGGCACCACAATAGGTTGGTTTATATGAAAGGATGAAACCACTTTCGGCAGAAATTGTGGACAGGTCCGCAATTCTGCTCTATCCGCATGGAAAACCAGATAGGGGCTTTTATGTGACAAAGCCGCCAACTCTGACACACGCCTAGCCGAAGCCAAGGCTAATAGCATGACCACCTTCCACGTGAGATATTTCAACTCCACCGTTTTGAGTAGTTCAAACCAGTGGGATTTCAGGAAACTCAACACCACGTAAAGATCCCAAGGTGCCACTGGAGGCACAAAAGGGGGCTGAATATGCAGCACTCCCTTTACAAACGTCTGAACTTCAGGTAGAGAAGTCAACTCCTTTTGAAAGAAAATGGATAGGGCCGAAATCTGGACCTTAATGGAACCCAATTTTAGGCCCAAATTCACTCCTGACTGTAGGAAGTGAAGGAAACGGCCCAGCTGGAATTCCTCCGTAGGGGCATTCCTGGCCTCACACCAAGCAACATATTTTCGCCATATACGGTGATAATGTTGAGCTGTCACGTCCTTCCTAGTCTTTATCAGCGTAGGAATGACCTCATCCGGAATGCCTTTCTCCGCTAGGATCCGGCGTTCAACCGCCATGCCGTCAAACGCAGCCGCGGTAAGTCTTGGAACAGACAGGGCCCCTGTTGCAATAAGTCCTGTCTTAGAGGTAGAGGCCACGGGTCCTCTGTGAGCATTTCTTGCAGATCTGGATACCAAGTCCTTCGTGGCCAATCTGGAACAATGAGTATCGTTCTCACTCCTCTTTTTCTTATTATTCTCAGCACCTTGGGTATGAGAGGAAGAGGAGGAAATACATAGACTGACTGGAACACCACAGTGTCACCAGGGCGTCTACAGCTATCGCCTGAGGGTCTCTTGACCTGGCGCAATACCTCTGTAGTTTTTGTTGAGGCGGGATGCCATCATGTCCACCTGTGGCAGTTCCCACCGACTTGCAATCTGTGCGAAGACTTCCTGATGTAGTCCCCACTCTCCCGGGTGGAGGTCGTGTCTGCTGAGGAAGTCTGCTTCCCAGTTGTCCACTCCCGGGATGAACACTGCTGACAGTGCGCTTACGTGATTTTCCGCCCAGCGAAGAATTCTGGTGGCTTCCGCCATCGCCACCCTGCTCCTTGTGCCGCCTTGTCGGTTTACATGAGCCACTGCAGTGATGTTGTCTGACTGAATCAGAACCGGTTGGTCTCGAAGCAGGGTCTCCGCTTGACGTAGGGCGTTGTATATGGCCCTTAGTTCCAGGACGTTGATGTGAAGGCAAGTCTCCTGATTTGACCACAGACCTTGGAAATTTCTTCCCTGTGTGACTGCTCCCCACCCTCGGAGGCTTGCATCCGTGGTCACCAGGACCCAGTCCTGAATGCCGAATCTGCGGCCCTCGAGAAGGTGAGCACTCTGCAGCCACCACAGGAGCGACACCCTGGCCCTGGGGGATAGGGTGATTAACCGATGCATCTGAAGATGTGATCCGGACCACTTGTTCAGTTAGTCCCATTGAAAGGTCTTCGCATGGAAGGGAATGGCCTCGTATGATGCCACCATCTTTCCCAGGACTCGAGTGCAGTGATGCACAGACACCTGTTTTGGTTTTAATAGGTTCCTGACCAGTGTCATGAGTTCCTGAGCTTTCTCTATCGGGAGATAAACCCTTTTCTGGTCTGTGTCTAGGATCATGCCCAGGAAAGGCAGACGAGTCATAGGGACCAACTGCGACTTTGGAATATTTAGGATCCAGCCGTGTTTCCGTTACACTTCCAGAGAAAGTGCTACGCTGATCAGCAACTGCTCTCTTGATCTCGCTTTTATGAGGAGATCGTCCAAGTATGGGATAATTGTGACCCCTTGCTTTCACAGGAGTACCATTATTTCCACCATTACCTTGGTAAATATTCTCGGTGCCGTGGAGAGACCAAACGGCAATGTCTGAAATTGGTAATGACAATCCTGTACCACAAATCTGAGGTACGCCTGATGAGGCGGATAAATGGGGACATGAAGGTATGCATCCTTTATGTCCAGAGACACCATAAAATCCCCCCCCTCCAGGCTTGCGATAACCGCTCTCAGCGATTACATCTTGAACCGGAACCTTTTCAGGTACATGTTCAGGGATTTTAAATTCAATATGGGTCTGACCGAACCGTCCGGTTTCGGGTAGAGATGAGCGGGTTCGGTTTCTCTGAATCCGAACCCGCCAGAACTTCATGTTTTTTTTCACGGGTCCGAGCGACTCGGATCTTCCCGCCTTGCTCGGTTAACCCGAGCGCGCCCGAACGTCATCATGACGCTGTCGGATTCTCGCGAGGCTCGGATTCTATCGCGAGACTCGGATTCTATATAAGGAGCCGCGCGTCGCCGCCATTTTCACACGTGCATTGAGATTGATAGGGAGAGGACGTGGCTGGCGTCCTCTCCGTTTAGAATTAGAATAGATTAGAGAGACACTTGATTTACTAATTTTGGGGAGCATTAGGAGTACTCAGTAGTGTACAGTGCAGAGTTTTGCTGATAGTGACCAGTGACCACCACTTTTATTTATAATCCGTTCTCTGCCTGAAAAAAGCGATACACAGCACACAGTGACTCAGTCACATACCATATCTGTGTGCACTGCTCAGGCTCAGGCCAGTGTGCTGCATCATCTATTATCTATATATAATATTATATATATCTGTCTGACTGCTCAGCTCACACAGCTTATAATTGTGGGGGAGACTGGGGAGCACTACTGCAGTGCCAGTTATAGGTTATAGCAGGAGCCAGGAGTACATAATATATTATATAGTGAGTGACCACCAGACACACAGTGCAGTTTATTTAATATATCCGTTCTCTGCCTGAAAAAAGCGATACACACAGTGACTCAGTCAGTCACATACCATATCTGTGTGCACTGCTCAGGCTCAGGCCAGTGTGCTGCATCATCTATATATATATTATATATCTGTCTGACTGCTCAGCTCACACAGCTTATAATTGTGGGGGAGACTGGGGAGCACTACTGCAGTGCCAGTTATAGGTTATAGCAGGAGCCAGGAGTACATAATATTATATTAAAATTAAACAGTGCACACTTTTGCTGCAGGAGTGCCACTGCCAGTGTGACTAGTGACCAGTGACCTGACCACCAGTATATAATATTAGTAGTATACTATCTCTTTATCAACCAGTCTATATTAGCAGCAGACACAGTACAGTGCGGTAGTTCACGGCTGTGGCTACCTCTGTGTCGGCACTCGGCAGCCCGTCCATAATTGTATATACCACCTAACCGTGTTTTTTTTTTCTTTCTTTATACATACATACTAGTTACGAGTATACTATCTCTTTATCAACCAGTCTATATATTAGCAGCAGACACAGTACAGTGCGGTAGTTCACGGCTGTGGCTACCTCTGTGTCGGCACTCGGCAGCCCGTCCATAATTGTATATACCACCTAACCGTGGTTTTTTTTTCTTTCTTTATACATACATACTAGTTACGAGTATACTATCTCTTTATCAACCAGTCTATATATTAGCAGCAGACACAGTACAGTGCGGTAGTTCACGGCTGTGGCTACCTCTGTGTCGGCACTCGGCAGCCCGTCCATAATTGTATATACCACCTAACCGTGGTTTTTTTTTCTTTCTTTATACATACATACTAGTTACGAGTATACTATCTCTTTATCAACCAGTCTATATATTAGCAGCAGACACAGTACAGTGCGGTAGTTCACGGCTGTGGCTACCTCTGTGTCGGCACTCGGCAGCCCGTCCATAATTGTATATACCACCTAACCGTGGTTTTTTTTTCCTTTCTTTATACATACATACTAGTTACGAGTATACTATCTCTTTATCAACCAGTCTATATATTAGCAGCAGACACAGTACAGTGCGGTAGTTCACGGCTGTGGCTACCTCTGTGTCGGCACTCGGCAGCCCGTCCATAATTGTATATACCACCTAACCGTGGTTTTTTTTTCTTTCTTTATACATACATACTAGTTACGAGTATACTATCTCTTTATCAACCAGTCTATATATTAGCAGCAGACACAGTACAGTGCGGTAGTTCACGGCTGTGGCTACCTCTGTGTCGGCACTCGGCAGCCCGTCCATAATTGTATACTAGTATCCAATCCATCCATCTCCATTGTTTACCTGAGGTGCCTTTTAGTTGTGCCTATTAAAATATGGAGAACAAAAATGTTGAGGTTCCAAAATTAGGGAAAGATCAAGATCCACTTCCACCTCGTGCTGAAGCTGCTGCCACTAGTCATGGCCGAGACGATGAAATGCCAGCAACGTCGTCTGCCAAGGCCGATGCCCAATGGCATAGTACAGAGCATGTCAAAACCAAAACACCAAATATCAGTAAAAAAAGGACTCCAAAACCTAAAATAAAATTGTCGGAGGAGAAGCGTAAACTTGCCAATATGCCATTTACCACACGGAGTGGCAAGGAACGGCTGAGGCCCTGGCCTATGTTCATGGCTAGTGGTTCAGCTTCACATGAGGATGGAAGCACTCAGCCTCTCGCTAGAAAACTGAAAAGACTCAAGCTGGCAAAAGCACCGCAAAGAACTGTGCGTTCTTTGAAATCCCAAATCCACAAGGAGAGTCCAATTGTGTCGGTTGCGATGCCTGACCTTCCCAACACTGGACGTGAAGAGCATGCGCCTTCCACCATTTGCACGCCCCCTGCAAGTGCTGGAAGGAGCACCCGCAGTCCAGTTCCTGATAGTCAGATTGAAGATGTCAGTGTTGAAGTACACCAGGATGAGGAGGATATGGGTGTTGCTGGCGCTGGGGAGGAAATTGACCAGGAGGATTCTGATGGTGAGGTGGTTTGTTTAAGTCAGGCACCCGGGGAGACACCTGTTGTCCGTGGGAGGAATATGGCCGTTGACATGCCAGGTGAAAATACCAAAAAAATCAGCTCTTCGGTGTGGAGGTATTTCACCAGAAATGCGGACAACAGGTGTCAAGCCGTGTGTTCCCTTTGTCAAGCTGTAATAAGTAGGGGTAAGGACGTTAACCACCTCGGAACATCCTCCCTTATACGTCACCTGCAGCGCATTCATAATAAGTCAGTGACAAGTTCAAAAACTTTGGGTGACAGCGGAAGCAGTCCACTGACCAGTAAATCCCTTCCTCTTGTAACCAAGCTCACGCAAACCACCCCACCAACTCCCTCAGTGTCAATTTCCTCCTTCCCCAGGAATGCCAATAGTCCTGCAGGCCATGTCACTGGCAATTCTGACGAGTCCTCTCCTGCCTGGGATTCCTCCGATGCATCCTTGCGTGTAACGCCTACTGCTGCTGGCGCTGCTGTTGTTGCCGCTGGGAGTCGATGGTCATCCCAGAGGGGAAGTCGTAAGCCCACTTGTACTACTTCCAGTAAGCAATTGACTGTTCAACAGTCCTTTGCGAGGAAGATGAAATATCACAGCAGTCATCCTACTGCAAAGCGGATAACTGAGTCCTTGACAACTATGTTGGTGTTAGACGTGCGTCCGGTATCCGCCGTTAGTTCACAGGGAACTAGACAATTTATTGAGGCAGTGTGCCCCCGTTACCAAATACCATCTAGGTTCCACTTCTCTAGGCAGGCGATACCGAGAATGTACACGGACGTCAGAAAAAGACTCACCAGTGTCCTAAAAAATGCAGTTGTACCCAATGTCCACTTAACCACGGACATGTGGACAAGTGGAGCAGGGCAGGGTCAGGACTATATGACTGTGACAGCCCACTGGGTAGATGTATGGACTCCCGCCGCAAGAACAGCAGCGGCGGCACCAGTAGCAGCATCTCGCAAACGCCAACTCTTTCCTAGGCAGGCTACGCTTTGTATCACCGCTTTCCAGAATACGCACACAGCTGAAAACCTCTTACGGCAACTGAGGAAGATCATCGCGGAATGGCTTACCCCAATTGGACTCTCCTGTGGATTTGTGGCATCGGACAACGCCAGCAATATTGTGTGTGCATTAAATATGGGCAAATTCCAGCACGTCCCATGTTTTGCACATACCTTGAATTTGGGGGTTCACTACGGGTGGCCGGCGGTCGGGCTCCCGGCGACCAGCATCCCGGCGCCGGGAGCCCGACCGCCGGCTTACCGACAGCTTGGCGAGCGCAAATGAGCCCCTTGCGGGCTCGCTGCGCTCGCCACGCTACGGGCACGGTGGCGCGCTACGCGCGCCACACTATTTTATTCTCCCTCTATGGGGGTCGTGGACCCCCACGAGGGAAAATAATTGTCGGTATGCCGGCTGTCGGGCTCCCGGCGCCGGTATACTGAGCGCCGGGAGCCCGACCGCCGGCAAACAGAAGACCACCCGAATTTGGTGGTGCAGAATTTTTTAAAAAACGACAGGGGCGTGCAAGAGATGCTGTCGGTGGCCAGAAAAATTGCGGGACACTTTCGGCGTACAGGCACCACGTACAGAAGACTGGAGCACCACCAAAAACTACTGAACCTGCCCTGCCATCATCTGAAGCACAAGTGGTAACGAGGTGGAATTCAACCCTCTATATGCTTCAGAGGTTGGAGGAGCAGCAAAAGGCCATTCAAGCCTATACAATTGAGCACGATATAGGAGATGGAATGCACCTGTCTCAAGTGCAGTGGAGAATGATTTCAACGTTGTGCAAGGTTCTGATGCCCTTTGAACTTGCCACACGTGAAGTCAGTTCAGACACTGCCAGCCTGAGTCAGGTCATTCCCCTCATCAGGCTTTTGCAGAAGAAGCTGGAGGCATTGAAGAAGGAGCTAAAAGGGAGCGATTCCGCTAGGCATGTGGGACTTGTGGATGCAGCCCTTAATTCGCTTAACAAGGATTCACGGGTGGTCAATCTGTTGAAATCAGAGCACTACATTTTGGCCACCGTGCTCGATCCTAGATTTAAAGCCTACCTTGGATCTCTCTTTCCGGCAGACACAGGTCTGCTGGGGTTGAAAGACCTGCTGGTGACAAAATTGTCAAGTCAAGCGGAACGCGACCTGTCAACATCTCCTCCTTCACATTCTCCCGCAACTGGGGGTGCGAGGAAAAGGCTCAGAATTCCGAGCCCACCCGCTGGCGGTGATGCAGGGCAGTCTGGAGCGACTGCTGATGCTGACATCTGGTCCGGACTGAAGGACCTGACAACGATTACGGACATGTCGTCTACTGTCACTGCATATGATTCTCTCAACATTGATAGAATGGTGGAGGATTATATGAGTGACCGCATCCAAGTAGGCACGTCACACAGTCCGTACTTGTACTGGCAGGAAAAAGAGGCAATTTGGAGGCCCTTGCACAAACTGGCTTTATTCTACCTAAGTTGCCCTCCCACAAGTGTGTACTCCGAAAGAGTGTTTAGTGCCGCCGCTCACCTTGTCAGCAATCGGCGTACGAGGTTACATCCAGAAAATGTGGAGAAGATGATGTTCATTAAAATGAATTATAATCAATTCCTCCGCGGAGACATTGACCAGCAGCAATTGCCTCCACAAAGTACACAGGGAGCTGAGATGGTGGATTCCAGTGGGGACGAATTGATAATCTGTGAGGAGGGGGATGTACACGGTGATATATCGGAGGGTGAAGATGAGGTGGACATCTTGCCTCTGTAGAGCCAGTTTGTGCAAGGAGAGATTAATTGCTTCTTTTTTGGGGGGGGTCCAAACCAACCCGTCATATCAGTCACAGTCGTGTGGCAGACCCTGTCACTGAAATGATGGGTTGGTTAAAGTGTGCATGTCCTGTTTTGTTTATACAACATAAGGGTGGGTGGGAGGGCCCAAGGATAATTCCATCTTGCACCTCTTTTTTCTTTTCTTTTTCTCTTGCATCATGTGCTGATTGGGGAGGGTTTTTTTGGAAGGGACATCCTGCGTGACACTGCAGTGCCACTCCTAGATGGGCCCGGTGTTTGTGTCGGCCACTAGGGTCGCTAATCTTACTCACACAGTCAGCTACCTCATTGCGCCTCTTTTTTTCTTTGCGTCATGTGCTGTTTGGGGAGGGTTTTTTGGAAGGGACATCCTGCGTGACACTGCAGTGCCACTCCTAGATGGGCCCGGTGTTTGTGTCGGCCACTAGGGTCGCTAATCTTACTCACACAGCTACCTCATTGCGCCTCTTTTTTTCTTTGCGTCATGTGCTGTTTGGGGAGGGTTTTTTGGAAGGGACATCCTGCGTGACACTGCAGTGCCACTCCTAGATGGGCCCGGTGTTTGTGTCGGCCACTAGGGTCGCTAATCTTACTCACACAGCTACCTCATTGCGCCTCTTTTTTTTCTTTGCGTCATGTGCTGTTTGGGGAGGGTTTTTTGGAAGGGACATCCTGCGTGACACTGCAGTGCCACTCCTAGATGGGCCCGGTGTTTGTGTCGGCCACTAGGGTCGCTAATCTTACTCACACAGCTACCTCATTGCGCCTCTTTTTTTCTTTGCGTCATGTGCTGTTTGGGGAGGGTTTTTTGGAAGGGCCATCCTGCGTGACACTGCAGTGCCACTCCTAGATGGGCCCGGTGTTTGTGTCGGCCACTAGGGTCGCTAATCTTACTCACACAGCTACCTCATTGCGCCTCTTTTTTTCTTTGCGTCATGTGCTGTTTGGGGAGGGTTTTTTGGAAGGGCCATCCTGCGTGACACTGCAGTGCCACTCCTAGATGGGCCCGGTGTTTGTGTCGGCCACTAGGGTCGCTAATCTTACTCACACAGCTACCTCATTGCGCCTCTTTTTTTCTTTGCGTCATGTGCTGTTTGGGGAGGGTTTTTTGGAAGGGACATCCTGCGTGACACTGCAGTGCCACTCCTAGATGGGCCCGGTGTTTGTGTCGGCCACTAGGGTCGCTTATCTTACTCACACAGCGACCTCGGTGCAAATTTTAGGACTAAAAATAATATTGTGAGGTGTGAGGTATTCAGAATAGACTGAAAATGAGTGTAAATTATGGTTTTTGAGGTTAATAATACTTTGGGATCAAAATGACCCCCAAATTCTATGATTTAAGCTGTTTTTTAGTGTTTTTTGAAAAAAACACCCGAATCCAAAACACACCCGAATCCGACAAAAAAAAATCGGTGAGGTTTTGCCAAAACGCGGTCGAACCCAAAACACGGCCGCGGAACCGAACCCAAAACCAAAACACAAAACCCGAAAAATTTCAGGCGCTCATCTCTAGTTTCGGGACTACGAACATGGTCAAATAATAACCCCTTCCTTGTTGAAGGAGGGGAACCTTGACCACCACCTGTTGAAGATACAATTTGTGAATTGCAGTTAACACTAATTCCCTCTCGTGGGGGGAAGCTGGTAGGGCCGATTTGAGGTATCGGTGAGGGGGCATCTCTTCGAATTCCAGCTTGTATCCCTAAGACACAATCTCTATTGCCCAGGGATCCAACTAGGAGTGAACCCACTTGTGGCTGAAATTTCGAAGACGCGCCCCCACCGGGCCTAGCTCCACCTGTGGAGCCCCAGCGTCATGCGGTGGATTTTGTAGAGGCCGGGGAGGACTTTTGTTCTTGGGAACTAGCTGTGTTGTGCAGCTTCTTTCCTCTATCCCTGCCTCTGGCAAGAAAGGACGCACCTCGAACTTTCTTGTTTTTCTGAGATCGAAAGGACTGCATTTGATAATACGGTGCTTTCTTAGGCTGTGAGGAAATATATGGCAAAAAATTTGACTTTCCAGCAGTTGCTGTGGAGACCAGGTCCGAGAGACCCTCCCCAAACAATTCCTCACCCTTGTAAGGTAAACCCTCCATATGCCTTTTTGAGTCGGCATCACCTGTCCATTGCCGAGTCCACAGGACCCTTCTGGCAGAAATCGACATAGCATTGATTCTAGAACCCAGCAGACTAATGTCTCTTTGAGCATCTCTCATATATAGGACAGCGTCCTTAATATGCCCCAGGGTCATTAATATAGTATCCTTGTCTAAGGTATCAAGTTCCTCAGATAAGGTATCCGTCCATGCTGCTACAGCACTACACACCCAGGCCGACGCGATTGCCGGCCTCAGTAAGGTACCTGAATGTGTATAAATGGACTTCAGGGTACCCTCCTGTTTTCTATCCGCAGCATCTTTGAGGGTAGCCGTATCCTGTGACGGCAGGGCTACCTTCTTGGACAAGCATGTTAAAGCTTTGTCCACCCTAGGGGAGGATTCCCAGCGTAACCTGTCCGTTGGCGGGAAAGGATACGCCATAAGAATCCTTTTGGAAATCTGCAGTTTTTTATCTGGAGATTCCCAAGCCTTTTCACATAACTCATTTAGCTCATGTGAAGGGGGAAAGGTCACTTCTTGCCTTTTTTCCCCATACATATGAACCCTCTTGTCAGGGACTGGGGTTTCCTCTGTGATGTGCAACACATCCTTAATTGCTATAATCATATAACGGATGGATTTAGCCAATTTTGGCTGTAACTTTGCATAATCGTAATCGACACTGGAGTCAGAATCCATGTCGGTATCCGTGTCAACAATTTGGGATAGTGGGCGCTTCTGAGACCCTGACGGCCTCTGCGACATAGGATCAGGCAGGGACCCTGACTGTCCTAAGGCTTCAGCTTTTTCTAACCTTTTATGTAAGGAATTCACACTATCATTTAAAACCTTCCACATATCCATCCAATCAGGTGTCGGTGCCGTCGGCAGAGACACCACATTCATTTGCTCCCGCTCTGCTTCCACATAGCCTTCCTCATCAGACATGTCGACACACACGTACCGACACACCACACACACAGGGGATGCTCTATTTGAAGACAGTTCCCCCACAAGGCCCTTTGGAGAGACAGAGAGAGAGTATGCCAGCACACACCCCAGCGCTATAACCCAGGAATAACACAGTAACTTAATGTTAACCCAGTAGCTGCTGTATATTGTGTTTTTGCGCCTAATTTATGTGCCCCCACTCTCTTTTTACCCTCTTCTACCGTGAATCTGCAGGGGAGAGCCTGGGGAGCTTCTTCTCAGCGGAACTGTGGAGAAAAAATGTCGCTGGTGAGTGCTGAGGGAAAAGCCCCGCTCCCTCGACGGCGGGCTTCTGTCCCGCTCAAATATGCATTTTCTTGGCGGGGGCTCATAATATATACAGTGCCCAACTGTATATATGTGTACTTTTGCCAAAAGAGGTCCATAAGCTGCCCAGGGCGCCCCCCCCTGCGCCCTGTACCCTTACAGTGACCGGAGTATGTGAGGTGTGTGGGAGCAATGGCGCACAGCTGCAGTGCTGTGCGTTACCTCAGTGAAGAACGGAGTCTTCTGCCGCCGATTTCGAAGTCTTCTTGCTTCTCATACTCACCCGGCTTCTGTCTTCCGGCTCTGCGAGGGGGACGGCGGCGCGGCTCTGGGATCGGACGGCGAGGGTGAGATCCTGCGTACGATCCCTCTGGAGCTAATGGTGTCCAGTAGCCTAAGAAGCAGGACCTAGCTTCAGAGAGTAGGGCTGCTTCTCTCCCCTCAGTCCCACGATGCAGGGAGTCTGTTGCCAGCAGAGCTCCCTGAAAATAAAAAACCTAACACAATACTTTCTCACAGCAAGCTCAGGAGAGCTCACTGAACAGCACCCAGCTCGTCCGGGCACAGTCTCAAACTGTGGTCTGGAGGAGGGACATAGAGGGAGGAGCCAGAGCACACCAGAATCTAAATTCTTTCTTAAAGTGCCCATGTCTCCTGCGGAGCCCATCTATTCCCCATGGTCCTTACGGAGTCCCCAGAATCCACTAGGAAGTTAGAGAAAAAGAGGGATACATACATGCAATGCAAGCACAACATTACCATTGGGTAAGACCACATCTAGGATATGTATGAAGGGCATAAGAGGAATCGAGGGTTCTGGGTAACCTCATTAATAACGGGGAGGGCTACATCATATAGAGGTTAGAATAGCTTGGGTGGTGTCGTATCCAAGGGTAGTGAAATTTATGACTGACTGGAGCTAAAAAATAAGAATTTACTTACCGATAATTCTATTTCTCATAGTCCGTAGTGGATGCTGGGACTCCGTCAGGACCATGGGGAATAGCGGGCTCCGCAGGAGACAGGGCACATCTAAAAAAGCTTTTAGGTCACATGGTGCGTACTGGCTCCTCCCCCTATGACCCTCCTCCAAGCCTCAGTTAGGTACTGTGCCCGGACGAGCGTACACAATAAGGAAGGATCTTGAATCCCGGGTAAGACTCATACCAGCCACACCAATCACACCGTACAACCTGTGATCTGAACCCAGTTAACAGTATGATAACACAAACGAAGTAGCCTCTGAACAGATGGCTCACAACAACAGTAATAACCCGATTTTTGTAACAATAACTATGTACAAGCATTGCAGACAATCCGCACTTGGGATGGGCGCCCAGCATCCACTACGGACTATGAGAAATAGAATTATCGGTAAGTAAATTCTTATTTTCTCTAACGTCCTAGTGGATGCTGGGACTCCGTCAGGACCATGGGGATTATACCAAAGCTCCCAAACGGGCGGGAGAGTGCGGATGACTCTGCAGCACCGAATGAGAGAACTCCAGGTCCTCTTTAGCCAGAGTATCAAATTTGTAAAATTTTACAAACGTGTTCTCCCCTGACCACGTAGCTGCTCGGCAAAGTTGTAATGCCGAGACTCCTCGGGCAGCCGCCCAGGATGAGCCCACTTTCCTTGTGGAATGGGCCTTTACAGATTTAGGCTGTGGCAGGCCTGCCACAGAATGTGCAAGTTGGATTGTACTACATATCCAACGTGCAATCGTCTGTTTAGACGCAGGAGCACCCAACTTGTTGGGTGCATACAATGTAAACAACGAGTCAGATTTTCTGACTCCAGCTGTCCTTGAAATATATATTTTTAATGCTCTGACAACGTCCAGTAACTTGGAGTCCTCCAAGTCGCTAGTAGCCGCAGGCACCACAATAGGCTGGTTCAAGTGAAATGCCGAAACCACCTTAGGGAGAAATTGAGGACGTGTCCTCAATTCTGCCCTGTCCGAATGGAATATCAGATATGGGCTTTTGTATGACAAAGCTGCCAACTCCGAAACTCTCCTGGCTGAAGCCAGGGCCAATAGCATGGTTACCTTCCATGTAAGGTATTTTAAATCTACCGAATTTAAAGGCTCAAACCAATGAGATTTGAGAAAATTTAGAACCACGTTCAAATCCCACGGTGCCACTGGAGGCACTATTGGGGGTTGTATATGTAGTACACCTTTGACAAAAGTTTGTACTTCAGGCACTGACGCCAATTCCTTCTGGAAGAAAATTGATAAGGCCGAAATTTGAACTTTAATGGACCCCAATTTGAGGCCCATAGACAATCCTGCTTGCAGGAAATGTAAGAATCGACCCAATTGAAATTCTTCCGTTGGAGCCTTCTTGGCCTCACACCACGCAACATATTTTCTCCAAATGCGGTGATAATGTTGTGCGGTCACTTCTTTCCTGGCTTTAATTAAAGTAGGAATAACTTCCTCAGGAATGCCCTTCTCTTTTAGAATCCGGCGTTCAACCGCCATGCCGTCAAACGCAGCCGCGGTAAGTCTTGGAACATACAAGGTCCCTGCTGAAGCAGATCCCTTCTTAGAGGTAGAGGCCACGGATCCTCCGTGAGCATCTCTTGAAGTTCCGGATACCAAGTTCTTCTTGGCCAGTCCGGAGCTACCAGTATTGTTCTTACTCCTCTTTTCCGTATAATTCTCAGTACCTTTGGTATGAGAGGCAGAGGAGGGAACACATACACTGACTGGTACACCCATGGTGTTACCAGAGCGTCCACAGCTATTGCCTGAGGGTCTCTTGACCTGGCGCAATACCTGTCCAATTTTTTGTTGAGGCGAGACGCCATCATGTCCACCTTTGGTTTTTCCCAACGGTTCACAATCATGTGGAAAACTTCTGGATGAAGTCCCCACTCTCCCGGGTGAAGGTCGTGTCTGCTGAGGAAATCTGCTTCCCAGTTGTCCACTCCCGGGATGAACACTGCTGACAGTGCTACGACATGATTCTCCGCCCAGCGCAGAATCCTTGCAGCTTCTGCCATTGCACTCCTGCTTCTCGTGCCGCCTTGTCGGTTTACGTGGGCGACTGCCGTGATGTTGTCGGACTGGATCAACACCGGCTGACCCTGAAGCAGCGATTTTGCCAGGCTTAGAGCATTGTAGATCGCTCTTAGCTCCAGTATATTTATGTGAAGAGACGTCTCCAGGTTTGACCACACGCCCTGGAAGTTTCTTCCCTTTGTGACTGCTCCCCAACCTCGTAGGCTGGCATCCGTAGTCACCAGGACCCAGTCCTGTATGCCGAATCTGCGGCCCACTAACAGATGGGCAGTCTGCAACCACCACAGGAGAGACAACCTTGTTCTCGGTGACAGTGTTATCCGCTGATGCATGTGCAGATGCGATCCGGACCATTTGTCCAGCAGATCCCACTGAAATGTTCGTGCATGGAATCTACCGAATGGAATCGCTTCGTACGAAGCCACCATCTTTCCCAGGACTCTTGTGCATTGATGTACTGACACAGTTCCTGGTTTTAGGAGGTTCTTGACAAGTTCGGATAACTCCCTTGCTTTCTCTTCCGGGAGAAATACCTTTTTCTGAACCGTGTCCAGAATCATGCCCAGGAACAGCAGATGTGTTGTCGGGGTCAATTGAGATTTTGGAAGATTTAGAATCCACCCGTGTTGCTGAAGCACTACTTGTGTTAGCGCTACACCGACTTCCAGCTGTTCTCTGGACTTTGCCCTTATCAGGAGATCGTCCAAGTAAGGGATAATTAATACGCCTTTTCTTCGTAGAAGAACCATCATTTCGGTCATTACCTTGGTAAAGACCCGAGGGGCCGTGGACAACCCAAACGGCAGCGTTTGAAACTGATAATGACAGTCTTGTATCACGAACCTGAGATACCCTTGGTGTGAGGGGTAAATCGGGACATGTAGATAAGCATCTTTTATGTCCAAGGACACCATGAAGTCTCCTTCTTCCAGATTCGCTATCACTGCTCTGAGTGACTCCATCTTGAACTTGAATTTCTTTATGTACAGGTTCAAGGATTTCAGATTTAGAATAGGCCTTACCGAACCGTCCGGTTTCGGTACCACAAATAGTGTGGAATAATACCCCGTTCCCTGTTGTAGGAGGGGTACCTTGACTATCACCTGCTGAGAATACAGCTTGTGAATGGCTTCCAAAACCGACGTCCTTTCTGAGGGAGACGTTGGTAAAGCAGACTTTAGGAACCGGCGAGGGGGAGACCTTTCGAACTCCAGCATGTAACCCTGAGATACTATCTGCAGGACCCACGGGTCCACTTGTGAGTGAACCCATTGATTGCTGAAAATCTTGAGTCGACCCCCCACCTTTCCTGAGTCCGCTTGTAAAGCCCCAGCGTCATGCTGATGGCTTTGTAGAAGCCGGGGCGGGCTTCTGTTCCTGGGCAGGGGCTGCTTGCTGCCCTTTCTTACCCTTTCCTCTGCCTCGCGGCAGATAAGACTGTCCTTTTGGTCGCTTTTTATAGGAGCGAAAGGACTGCGGCTGAAAAGACGGTGTCTTTTTCTGTTGGGAGGGGGTCTGAGGTAAAAAAGTGGATTTGCCGGCAGTTGCCGTGGCCACCAGGTCCGAAAGACCGACCCCAAACAATTCCTCTCCTTTATATGGCAATACTTCCATATGCCTCTTGGAATCCGCATCACCTGACCACTGTCGCGTCCATAAACTTCTTCTGGCAGATATGGACATCGCGCTTACTCTTGATGCTAGAGTACAAACATCCCTCTGAGCATCTCGCATATAAAGGAAAGCATCCTTTAATTGCTCTAGAGTCAATAAAATACTGTCCCTATCCAGGGTATCAATATTTTCAGTCAGAGAATCCAACCACACTACCCCAGCACTGCACATCCAGGCTGAGGCTATTGCCGGTCGCAGTATAACACCAGTATGTGTGTATATACTCTTCAGTGTAGTTTCCAGCCTCCTATCTGCTGGATCCTTGAGGGCGGCCGTATCAGGAGACGGCAACGCCACTTGCTTTGATAAACGTGTGAGCGCCTTATCCACCCTAGGGGGTGTTTCCCAGCGCGCCCTAACCTCTGGTGGGAAAGGGTATAATGCCAATAACTTCTTGGAAATTAGCAGTTTTCTATCGGGGTTAACCCACGCTTCATCACACACGTCATTCAATTCCTCTGATTCTGGAAAAAATACAGGTAGTTTTTTCACCCCCCACATAATACCCCTTTTTGAGGTACCAGCAGTATCAGAGATCTGCAAAGCCTCCTTCATTGCCGTGATCATATAACGTGTGGCCCTATTGGAAAATACGTTTGTTTCTTCACCGTCGACACTAGATTCATCTGTGTCGGTACCCGTGTCGACTGACTGAGGTAAAGGACGTTTTACAGCCCCTGACGGTGTCTGAGACGCCTGAACCGGTACTAACTGGTTTGCCGGGCGTCTTATTTCGTCAACTGACTTTTGTAATGTGCTGACATTATCACGTAATTCCATAACTAAAGCCATCCATTCCGGTGTCGACTCCCTAGGGGGTGACATTACCATCATCGGCAATTGCTCTGCCTCCACACCAACATCGTCCTCATACATGTCGACACACACGTACCGACACACAGCAGCCACACAGGGAATGCTCTAATCGAAGACAGGACCCCCTAGCCCTTTGGGGAGACAGAGGGAGAGTTTGCCAGCACACACCAAAAGCGCTATAAATGTATATAAACAACCCTAGAAGGTGTTGTTTACTATATATGCGCTCTTAATATATAAATATCGCCAATTTATGCCCCCCTTCTCTTTGTTACCCTGTTTCTGTAGTGCAGTGCAGGGGAGAGACCTGGGAGCCTTCCTCACCAGCGGAGCTGAGCAGGAAAATGGCGCTGAGTGCTGAGGAGAATAAGCTCCGCCCCTTTTTCGGCGGGCTTTTCCCCGGTTTTTAAGAAACTGGCCTGGGTTAAAATACATACATATAGCCTTAATGGCTATATGTGATGTATTTATTTTGCCACTAAAGGTAATTATATTGCTGCCCAGGGCGCCCCCAGCAGCGCCCTGCACCCTCCGTGACTGAGTCAGTGAGCCGTGTGACAACAATGGCGCACAGCTGCCGTGCTGTGCGCTACCTTCAAGAAGACTGAGGAGTCTTCTGCCGCCTGCTTTCCGGACCTCCGTTCTGCCGTCTCTTCAGCGTCTGTAAGGGGGATCGGCGGCGCGGCTCCGGGACGAACCCCAGGCTGACCTGTGTTCCGACTCCCTCTGGAGCTAAGTGTCCAGTAGCCTAAGACTCCAATCCATCCTGCACGCAGGTGAGTTGGAAATCTCTCCCCTAAGTCCCTCGATGCAGTGATCCTGTTGCCAGCAGGAATCACTGAGATTGAAACCTAAAAAAAAACTTTTCTAAACAGCTCTTTAGGAGAGCCACCTAGATTGCACCCTCTCGGACGGGCACAAAAACCTAACTGAGGCTTGGAGGAGGGTCATAGGGGGAGGAGCCAGTACGCACCATGTGACCTAAAAGCTTTTTTAGATGTGCCCTGTCTCCTGCGGAGCCCGCTATTCCCCATGGTCCTGACGGAGTCCCAGCATCCACTAGGACGTTAGAGAAATGACTGAATATGCAATTGGCCCCTAAGGGGGGCAATTGCAGAACTGAACTATGGGGCATGCAGTGGTACAGCCACAATGCAGTATGCATGACCCGTCCTGGGATCATCTCTCATTAGGCATCGCCCGTTATAGCGAAGGCAGATACCGGGGCCCTCACAGAAGAATCCCTGCAGAAAGCACCTGACGCAGCTGGAAAGAACACTTGCCTGTGTTACCCAGCACAGACACGGCCTGATAACTCCCTTCATGTAAAGGAAGCCAGGATTAGGTGAACTCCTGCACAAACATCCTAAGAGGCCACTTTGTGATGCCTGGACTGATTCTGGAGCAGTATTGCTGGTAGTTGCTGGAGAAGTGGCCTGGGGTACTTACCATCAGCGCTCCTTAGTGACAGATCACTGATCAAAGGCGGATTATTTCAAAGGCCAACGTCTGACACTAGAGATTGTAATCAGACAAACAGGGCAGAAGGATTGCGGGGCTGGACCCATCAGGAAGACCCCAACAGGAAAGTAATAGGAGATAGCGGGTAACCCTTTCCCTGCCGGGGCGAGCCATCATCCCTCCTCTAATCTGGACCTTGCGCCACTTCAAAGAGAAATGATTAGGCAGCGCTCGTACGGCATTGTTGGAGGATTAACACAGATTCATGTCCGAACTTGCTTGTATCAAAATGTATTTTACATTAAAAGCAGCAAATCCTTTCATTCCAGTCTGCAATCGCACAGGAGCGTTCCGCGCTGGAAATCTGCCTTGTTTTTCCTACTGAGAAGGTTTTTCAGGGTCAGGTTAATGCAACATGAGCAAGTGTATTAGAAAGCATTAATTCCATCCTAATGCCCCCTTCCCGCTATAGGCCAGTTCAGGATTGTGCTATACACATACCTGCCTGCTCTCCCGGGATGTCTGGAAGACTCCCGCATTTTGGAGTAGACCAGCCTCCCCAATTTCATCCACTTTCCCAGCGAAATAGGAGGTCTGAGGGCTCAACAATGTGATTTGCTATGAATCGTGCCGCTGTGCCCCCTGCGCCCACCGGCCAAAGCTGATAATTCACCCCCTTTAAACGCTGTGCCCTAAATAGCCCTCTTGGGAAAACCGCTTCCGCCACCTTAGCTGAAGATCAGCCTGGTGCAGCCAGGGACGGATCTAGACTTTTCTTTAGGGGGGGGGGGCGGTTTACTGTTTAATCTTGACTCCTCCCTCTACAGTCCCAACTCCTCCCATCTGCAATCCTAACTCCTCCTCTCTGAATTCTGACTGAACTTTTTGAGTGAGACGGAGATGGAGCTTTGTGATTGTTGTATGTACATGTGACTGTGCTATGGGGTAATTGTAATTATTAGCCCTAGTACCCACACACCAGCAAGTGAGGGGCAAATGCTCTGTAACCCTTGCTCTCCTGGCTCCTCTGTGCTGCTGTGGTATAAGCTGCAGCACATCGTTCTGCCTCAGGCTCTCCCAGGAGAGCTCTCTTCTGCTCAAAAGTGGGCATGGCTATGACTGTGTTAGGGGGGGGCGGTCGCCCCCTTCGCCCCCCCTAGATCCGGCCCTGGGTGCAGCTGACGCTATGTCCTCGACCCTCTTCTGGGAATTGCTAGGAATTTATTCTGTGATCAATCAGTTTATCTTGAGTAATAGAATACAAGACCCAAGCTAGGTCCTCAACTTCTGCTTCTATGGCTGTCCCAGCGCCAATATCAGCTTGGAGAACAGACGAATTGATAAAGTGTCTTTGAACTAAATGTTACACATTAACCTTTACGATGGGACAAGAGACCCTTCACCTGCCTGTAATCTCTAAGTTACTGGAAACCAGACGACTATAAAGCTCCCCGATATGCAATCACCTTCCTGAGAGGCCTCCATATCCTCTATAACTGAAGTCCACTCACCGCTTGTGAAAGTGGCAGATACTAGCGCCCCAGGGGGACCCTCACCCACTTGCAGATGCAGTGAGAACTGTACCCCAAAACCTTCCTATCCAAATCCAGGAGTTAAACTGGAGACCTCTGGGGCCAGTGAGGTCTAGGGCAACTAAACCAGATTTATCAAGAAACTGCTACAGATAAATTAGAATGCATTTAGAGTACCCGGACCGTGGATTCTTTATTTCACGGCCTCTCCACCATCCGGTGCGGGATCCGGACTGAAAGTCGACAGTAACTAGGTCGACCACTATTGGTCGACAGTAACTAGGTCGACAGGGTGTCTAGGTCGACAGGGTCTTTAGGTCGACATGTTCTAGGTCGACCGGTCAAAAGGTCGACATGAGTTTTTCACAATTTTTTTCTTTTCTTTTGAACCTTTTCATACTTAACGATCCACGTGGACTACGATTGGAACGGTAATCTGTTCCGAGCGAAGCAAAGGCACCATGCCCGAAGCATGGCGAGCGAAGCGAGCCATGCGAGGGGACGCGGTGCACTAATTGGGGTTCCCGGTCACTCTACGAAGAAAACGACACCAAAATAACATTGAAAACTCATGTCGACCTTTTGACCTGTCGACCTAAAGACCCTGTCGACCTAGACACCCTGTCGACCAATAGTGGTCGACCTAGACATTGTCGACCTAGTTACTGTCGACTTTCAATACCACACCCGGCGCGGTTATGGATGAAATCGGTATTCTGCGGTCAGTGCGACCCGTACAGTAATCACGTGCATGGTTCCGAATAAATACCCTGTTTCAATAAAGATCTGATTGGATCACAGCGATTTGCCACCCACCAATATAATTATTAGGCATCAAATACACGTATAAAGCCTCTCTAATACAACGCTCCATCTTATGTAGGGGAAAAATAAAAAACTGAAAGAACAAATGCAAAATATGCAGAGTACAAAACACCCAGGCCTTATCCAAAGGCAACAAACGTGACAAATCACCCTGATGCTACAGAGAAATCCCTGAAAAGCACAGAAGGGCACCAAGAAGGTGCATCGATGTAAATGCTGCAGTAGGGCGCATGCAGAGTGCAGACCAATACATTTAAGTCATCTGAAGGTGGATACACCCTTTAAAAGGAACTGATAGATGTGACGGTCGTTTTGCAGGAGCAAAAGAAATAGTGCCAATACCCGCTGAAAGACAAAACTGTATCTCAAGGCCACTTAAGCCTCATTTAATAGGCGCAGAGCAGATAACAATAGAACTGGCTGGACCTCTGTCAGACGCGATTTAATTAACCACCTTACATCTCACAAAGAACAGCTGGCTGCGGGCTGCGGACCCTTAGCGAGGCCTCCAACGTGTAGCTAAGAACACAAGTGTTTCAGCCAGCAGAAAATGTGCCGGCAGTTTTTCTAAGCAGATAATCCTGCCCCAGCGATGTTCCCAGCAGCCGCTCGCTGACTTGTGAGGGATTTTCAGCAGATTAGTCTACAAACAGGCAAGTAAGCAGAATCTGCAGGAAACGCTTTCCGTGCCCTGGCGGGGGGATAAATACAATGTATGGGCTGACGCAGGCGAGGTGGGGTATAGTCTTGTGGGAGCACACTGTGAGGTTTGGGGGTCTCCTACTTTAGCTGATAGTACACACCTTCCTCCAGTTATATCGCTTCGGGATGATATTTAGAAAGGCCAGTGTCACACTGTAACAGGCTCACTGAGGATTTCAGGAATGAGAAGCGCTGCAAGCGTATACACCTGCGTCACACCAGTCCCTTCACCAGTGGAGCTTACAATCTATGGGCCCGATTCAGACCGTATCGCTGTTCTGCGATTTGCGCACAGCAGCCGATTATCGAATGACTGCGAATGTGTAGGCAGTGCGGATGGTGTAATGGTTAGCATTACTGCCTCACAGCACTGAGGTCATGGGTTCAATTCCCACCATGGCCCTAACTGTGTGGAGTTTGTATATTTTCCCCGTACTTGCGTGGGTTTCCTCCGGGTACTCCGGTTTCCTCCCACAATCCAAAAATATACTGATAGGTTAATTGGCTTCCAACAATATATTAACCCTAGTGCGAATGTGTGTGTGTAAATGTGATAGGGAATATAGATTGTAAGCTCCACTGGGGCAGGGACTGATGTGAATGAGCAAATATTCTCTGTAAAAGCGCTGCGGAATATGTGTGCGCTATATAAATAACTGGTAATAATAATAATGCGCAGGCGCGACGCCAAACAGAAACAGGTTGGTGCGAAAATTTCGATTGCAGGGCATTCGCAAGGTGATTGACAGGAAGAGAACATTTGGGGGTGGTAACTGGCCGTTTTCTGGGAGTGTCAGGGAACACGCAGGCGTCCCCAAGTGTTTTCTGGGAGGGTGTGTGACGTCAGCTCCGGCCCCGATCAGCCTGTTTGTATCGCACTGTAGGAGTAAGTCCTGGGCTACGCACGGAACGGAAAAATCATTTGATGGTGAGTGAGTCGTAAACGGATTTGCAGTAGCCCGCTGTCTCAAAATATGGAAAGGAAAAATGTTTATTATTGCTTCATTATTACCAAGTGTTTCTTCCAATAGTTACTCTGCGGAGCACTGCTACTCCACTATGGCAAGTAATGTGTGGGGAAAGACCGCGGGAATTGTTACACTTAAATTACATTACAGATAGGGACCCAAATGACATCCTGAGAAGTCGCAAGTTGCAGTAAAACTACCAGTACAAGCATCACCTGCCAGCAGTGTGACGTTACCCCTCTACAATCACAGTTTGCTGGGACTTGCAGTTCCATAGTCTGATCTGTAGGAATCAGAGTTTCCTGCTCTGTCCTCACTCGCCCTGTTACTTAACAGTATAATACCATTACTTCAGCCCGATGCACATCCTCCTGTGCTAGTCAGTAATAATCTGATTTCCGTGCATCGCTCTGTTCTCTGAGTGGAGATACAGGTTGTTTCTGTGGCGCCTTTGCTGCACCTCAAAGTACTGGGAATTCTGGCTGGAGCTGAAGGTGCACTTCAATTTGATTTGCAGAGCTGGACAACACGGGCACTGGTTCTAGAGAAGAGACATTTCCTGGTGCCTATTTATCATGCAGAACCGGCTGCTTCCACACCACTAAGGCAATCTAAGCTATAATGTTATTTAGCAGCAGATATCTCCTGTGTTCAGCAATGTAGCACTAAAGACCGCAGCGCCTGCGTTCCCAGGGGAGCAGCAGTCTGGAGCACTATATCAAATGCAGCTTTATTGTGCTGTGCCCACTGCCAATGGCACCCGAGTATGTCTTACCTATGGCTAAAGCATCTGGAATACGTATAGCAGATCAGAACCTGGAAGGTAAAGGGGATTCGGTCCTTGCTGAGATTGCCTTGTTGGTTGCACTGTCCCAGCAGGACACTGATAAACTGCTCCGAAGTATCAACTCACCACTGTGAATGGTGCCATAGAGGACACTTTACAGTCCTTGTCCTAGATTTGTCAAGTCTTGGAGAGTGATCAATTACCAGCCAATCAGCTCCTAACTGCCATGTTACAGGCTGTGTTTGAAAAATGACACTTAGGAGCTGATTGGTTGGCATTTTATCACTGTGCAATTTATCAGTCTCCAAGGCTTGATAAATCTGGGCCCTTGTATGTAAACATACACAACTGGGCCCCTTGATCCCTACAGGCATCTTCCCATTGGAGCCCATCAGTGACACGTTACTTACATGTGTATGTTTGTAGCAGTGTAATAATTGCTGATGTCTATCAACAAATAATACATAGTTTCCCAAACAGCAAGAGAATACACCAAGCATCTGGCAGGGCGAACGCTCCGGGGTAATAAGACTTCTTGGTGAGCATGGTCAGCAGATCTTTATACTTGCTACTTATTTATATAGCACCAACTGGTTACACAGCACTGTACGTATAGGCATAAAGTGTATTTCTTATTTTATTGTGATGAGCACCAGGCCTGGGTCCTGCTGTAACTCTGCAATAGCCAAGGACGTGGCTTACAGTGGAGGCAAACAGTGGGCTGAACCATTACGCAGCCTATCGGATCGCCAGGGAGTAGTGACATCACCAACGCCAAGACAATGCCTGACTAATATTCATGAGTCCCGACTAATATTCAGGAGTCCCGACTAATATTCAGGAGTCCTGACTATATTCATGAGCCCTGACTAATATTCATGAGCCCTGACTAATATTCATGAGCCCTGACTAATATTCATGAGCCCTGACTAACATTCATGAGCCCTGACTAACATTCATGAGCCCTGACTAATATTCATGAGTCCTGATTATATTCATGAGCCCCGACTAATATTCATGAGCCCTGACTAATATTCATGCTAATATTCATGAGCCCTGACTAATATTCATGAGTCCTGACTAATATTCATGAGTCCTGACTAATATTCATGAGCTACTGGTTCCTGGTGAATTGCTAGGCTACATGTCTTCATCCTGGATATAATAATAATAATAATGTCTTAACCTACTGAGTGTATATCAGTGGCTCCGTGGCACATCAAAAAGCAACTCGGGCACTCTGCATAAAATAAATATCTCCCCTCTGTTCTCCGCCCTATCTGAAGTATCTTAATATTAGGAATAGTGTTCACTCTAGGCTGTTTAAGCAGGGCGCCGCGCCCTGCCCGTTTTTTAGCAGGCAAAACCCGCCCTGCCCCTTTTGCGGCGCCCTGCTAGAACAGCTGCCCGCTTCCTGCCCTACCAGCGTGTAAAGATGCCGTGCGCATGCGCGCGGCATCTATTCACGCATTGGGAGAGAGCTGGGGGAAGCCCAGCACCGACGGAGTTGCTGGGCAAGCCCCCAAAAGTGACGTCGCCGGCCACAGACGCTCTATAGTAGCGCCTGTGGGCCGCACCGCCCACTAAAATGATGTAGGCGTGGACACGCTCCTAATTTGCGTGGCCGCGCGCGCGGTCCAGCGCCATGCCCCTTTTCACTGCTAGAGTGAACACTAAGGAATATGTCACCAGGGCTACAAAATGCTTTCTACTCGCACTATAGTTGAACTGCAGCACTGATACACTGTAGCTCCAACCACCAGACCTATGTGACCTATGTAATTCAAATACAGTAATTACATCAGACCAGGATTAATTGCAGAGCGGTTGCTTAATGCAAATCCTCAGGACTTGTCAGAGGGTATAAACTCTGTGCGTTGGTTTCATCCTATAGGTACAATGTATCCCGACAGTCTGGATGGAGCGTTACTGATCCCCATTGATGCAAATCCTCATATGAGCGAGTGATTTCTCCTATTGCCGTGAAGCACTTAGAGATCTATCCCTGACAATCTGCCGCTGCTAAATATACATGTTGTGCTAGCTGCGCACTCCACATGAGCCCAGAAGGCAAACGCAGATAAGGGTATTACTGTGACATATTAAATAGAAAAGTGAAGCCGTGTGTAAGTCAGAGCTCACATCCCACATACAGCCATAAACTCAGCGCGTTTTCAGGGGGTGACGTCTTAATTCCTTTCCAGTTTAATGCGATAGCTGCCGCCCTGTCCAGCCAGCCGGCTAAAGCCATAATAATGGGAAGAGCTGGACAAGGTGTTCATCCCGGATATCATCAAGGTTTACCAGCCCCAATAGATTAACAAACATTTACCGACCAGTGACAGTACAGGTGACGGTCATACAGGACAGGTTATCCGACCAGTGACAGTACAGGTAACAGGTCACACAGGACAGGTTATCCGACCAGTGACAGCACAGGTGACGGTCATACAGGACAGGTTATCCGACCAGTGACAGTACAGGTGACGGTCACACAGGACAGGTTATCCGACCAGTGACGGTACAGGTGACGGTCACACAGGACAGGTTATCCGACCAGTGACGGTACAGGTGACGGTCACACAGGACAGGTTATCCGACCAGTGACAGTACAGGTAACAGGTCACACAGGACAGGTTATCCGACCAGTGACGGTACAGGTGACGGTCACACAGGACTGGTTATCTGACCAGTGACGGTACAGGTAACAGGTCACACAGGACAGGTTATCCGACCAGTGACAGCACAGGTGACGGTCACACAGGACGGGTTATCCGACCAGTGACAGTACAGGTGACGGTCACACAGGACAGGTTATCCGACCAGTGACAGTACAGGTAACAGGTCACACAGGACAGGTTATCCGACCAGTGACAGTACAGGTAACAGGTCACACAGGACAGGTTATCCGACCAGTGACAGTACAGGTAACAGGTCACACAGGACAGGTTATCCGACCAGTGACAGTACAGGTAACGGTCACACAGGACTGGTTATCCGACCAGTGACAGTACAGGTGACGGTCACACAGGACAGGTTATCCGACCAGTGACAGTACAGGTGACGGTCACACAGGACAGGTCATCCGACCAGTGACAGTACAGGTGACGGTCACACAGGACAGGTTATCCGACCAGTGACAGTACAGGTGACAGTCACACAGGACTGGTTATCCGACCAGTGACAGTACAGGTAACAGTCACACAGGACAGGTTATCCGACCAGTGACAGTACAGGTGACGGTCACACAGGACTGGTTATCCGACCAGTGACAGTACAGGTAACGGTCACACAGGACAGGTCATCCGACCAGTGACAGTACAGGTGACAGGTCACACAGGACAGGTCATCCGACCAGTGACAGTACAGGTGACGGTCACACAGGACTGGTTATCCGACCAGTGACAGTACAGGTGACGGTCACACAGGACTGGTTATCCGACCAGTGACAGTACAGGTAACAGTCACACAGGACAGGTCATCCGACCAGTGACAGTACAGGTGACGGTCACACAGGACAGGTCATCCGACCAGTGACAGTACAGGTGACGGTCACACAGGACAGGTTATCCGACCAGTGACAGCACAGGTGACGGTCACACAGGACTGGTTATCCGACCAGTGACAGCACAGGTAACAGGTCACACAGGACAGGTTATCCGACCAGTGACAGCACAGGTAACAGGTCACACAGGACAGGTTATCCGACCAGTGACAGTACAGGTGACGGTCACACAGGACTGGTTATCCGACCAGTGACAGTACAGGTAACAGGTCACACAGGACAGGTTATCCGACCAGTGACAGTACAGGTGACGGTCACAAAGGACAGGTTATCCGACCAGTGACAGTACAGGTGACGGTCACACAGGACTGGTTATCCGACCAGTGACAGTACAGGTGACGGTCACACAGGACAGGTTATCCGACCAGTGACAGTACAGGTAACAGTCACACAGGACAGGTTATCCGACCAGTGACAGTACAGGTGACGGTCACACAGGACAGGTTATCCGACCAGTGACAGTACAGGTAACAGTCACACAGGACAGGTTATCCGACCAGTGACAGTACAGGTGACGGTCACAAAGGACAGGTTATCCGACCAGTGACAGTACAGGTAACAGGTCACACAGGACAGGTTATCCGACCAGTGACAGTACAGGTGACGGTCACACAGGACAGGTTATCCGACCAGTGACAGTACAGGTGACGGTCACACAGGACAGGTTATCAGACCAGTGACAGTACAGGTGACGGTCACACAGGACTGGTTATCCGACCAGTGACAGTACAGGTGACGGTCACACAGGACAGGTTATCCGACCAGTGACAGTACAGGTAACAGTCACACAGGACAGGTTATCCGACCAGTGACAGTACAGGTGACGGTCACACAGGACAGGTTATCCGACCAGTGACAGTACAGGTGACGGTCACACAGGACAGGTTATCAGACCAGTGACAGTACAGGTGACGGTCACACAGGACTGGTTATCCGACCAGTGACAGTACAGGTGACGGTCACACAGGACAGGTTATCCGACCAGTGACAGTACAGGTAACGGTCACACAGGACAGGTTATCCGACCAGTGACAGTACAGGTGACGGTCACACAGGACAGGTTATCCGACCAGTGACAGCACAGGTAACAGGTCACACAGGACAGGTTATCCAACCAGTGACAGCACAGGTAACAGGTCACACAGGACAGGTTATCCGACCAGTGACAGTACAGGTAACAGGTCACACAGGACAGGTTATCCGACCAGTGACAGTACAGGTGACGGTCACACAGGACAGGTTATCCGACCAGTGACAGTACAGGTAACAGTCACACAGGACAGGTTATCCGACCAGTGACAGTACAGGTGACGGTCACACAGGACAGGTCATCCGACCAGTGACAGTACAGGTGACGGTCACACAGGACAGGTTATCCGACCAGTGACAGTACAGGTGACGGTCACACAGGACAGGTTATCCGACCAGTGACAGTACAGGTGACGGTCACACAGGACTGGTTATCCGACCAGTGACAGCACAGGTAACAGGTCACACAGGACAGGTTATCCGACCAGTGACAGCACAGGTAACAGGTCACACAGGACAGGTTATCCGACCAGTGACAGTACAGGTGACGGTCACACAGGACAGGTTATCCGACCAGTGACAGTACAGGTGACGGTCACACAGGACAGGTTATCCGACCAGTGACAGTACAGGTGACGGTCACACAGGACTGGTTATCCGACCAGTGACAGTACAGGTGACGGTCACACAGGACTGGTTATCCGACCAGTGACAGTACAGGTAACGGTCACACAGGACTGGTTATCCGACCAGTGACAGTACAGGTAACGGTCACACAGGACAGGTTATCCGACCAGTGACAATACAGGTAACGGTCACACAGGACTGGTTATCCGACCAGTGACAGTACAGGTGACGGTCACACAGGACTGGTTATCCGACCAGTGACAGTACAGGTAACAGGTCACACAGGACTGGTTATCCGACCAGTGACAGTACAGGTAACGGTCACACAGGACTGGTTATCCGACCAGTGACAGTACAGGTGACGGTCACACAGGACTGGTTATCCGACCAGTGACAGTACAGGTGACGGTCACACAGGACTGGTTATCCGACCAGTGACAGTACAGGTAACAGGTCACACAGGACTGGTTATCCGACCAGTGACAGTACAGGTAACAGGTCACACAGGACTGGTTATCCGACCAGTGACAGTACAGGTGACGGTCATACAGGACTGGTTATCCGACCAGTGACAGCACAGGTAACAGGTCACACAGGACTGGTTATCCGACCAGTGACAGTACAGGTGACGGTCACACAGGCCTGGTTATCCGACCAGTGACAGTACAGGTAACGGTCACACAGGACTGGTTATCCGACCAGTGACAGTACAGGTGACGGTCACACAGGACTGGTTATCCGACCAGTGACAGTACAGGTAACAGGTCACACAGGACTGGTTATCCGACCAGTGACAGTACAGGTGACGGTCACACAGGACTGGTTATCCGACCAGTGACAGTACAGGTGACGGTCATACAGGACTGGTTATCCAACCAGTGACAGTACAGGTAACAGGTCACACAGGCCTGGTTATCCGACCAGTGACAGTACAGGTGACGGTCACACAGGACTGGTTATCCAACCAGTGACAGTACAGGTAACAGGTCACACAGGACAGGTTATCCAACCAGTGACAGTACAGGTGACGGTCACACAGGACTGGTTATCCAACCAGTGACAGTACAGGTGACGGTCACACAGGACAGGTTATCCGACCAGTGACAGTACAGGTGACGGTCACACAGGACTGGTTATCCAGTGACACTACAGGTAACGGTCACACAGGACTGGTTATCCGACCAGTGACAGCACAGGTGACGGTCACACAGGACTGGTTATCTGACTAGTGACAGTACAGGTAACAGGTCACACAGGACTGGTTATCCGACCAGTGACAGTACAGGTGACGGTCATACAGGACTGGTTATCCGACCAGTGACAGTACAGGTGACGGTCACACATTACTGGGCATAAGAACATCCCATTTCTGTCACACTAGCAGGTGTAGGTCAATTAGGTAGGTCACGAATGGGATGAAGCTAAAAATGCATCACAGGATAAAGCTTCACATGGACTTGGGAATAGGCCCCATTCGGTCATCTCAGAATTACGTACCGTGTATAAAGAACACCCAGTCTGCAGCATTGTGACTTTAATGCACATATATTGGCAAGCTGCTCAATCAGATTGTGATATCACTCAGGTGCTAAAAGGGAGGGGTAATTCTGTGTAAGAAAAAAACATTTTGTTATCCCTAATGCACACTGAGTGAAAAATAATACTACATAATAATCAGATAATATCACTCAGTGTGCATTAGGGATAACAAAATGTTTTTTTCTTACACAGAATTACCCCTCCCTTTTAGCACCTGAGTGATATCACAATCTGATTGAGCAGCTTACCATTTTGTGCATTGTATTCAGAGAGGCATGGATGGGTCAGTATTAGGAGGGATTGCTGACTCCAGAGTGCCATTGGAGAAGCTAGGGGTGTCTCCAGGTAAGCTGGCTCTCAGATGCTGTAGGAGCCATTATCATGTGGATTTACACTGGGCTATTAGACCCAGACATATATGTAATTATTTATGGGGTGGGTGTGGGGTGCGGCGGCCCCTATTTCGGTATGACTGGGCTGCTTCAGGTCGGCACACCCTAACACTTTATTAACACTTATGATTTTCCCTATCACTTTGTATATATTTTTGTATTATTTGAATCACACTTCACCTACATAGCACTTATGTGCTTCTTATTAACCCTTATTAATTTTCACCTGTGTGCTGACCTGGGGTAGCCGACCTGTGCCGACGTGATGAGGTCCTGCACCCCGGACCCATACCTAGTATTAGGGACCCCCAGTGACGGAGACGCCTTGCCGATCGGCCTGGGGGCTTAACCCTATATCTGCAGATATACGCAACTAAGATCTCCGTATTATCTGATTATTATGTAGTATTATTTTTCACTCTGTGTGCATTAGGGAACACAAAATAAGAATTTACTTACCGATAATTCTATTTCTCGGAGTCCGTAGTGGATGCTGGGGTTCCTGAAAGGACCATGGGGAATAGCGGCTCCGCAGGAGACAGGGCACAAAAAAGTAAAGCTTTTACCAGATCAGGTGGTGTGCACTGGCTCCTCCCCCTATGACCCTCCTCCAGACTCCAGTTAGGTACTGTGCCCGGACGAGCGTACACAATAAGGGAGGCAATTTGAATCCCGGGTAAGACTCATACCAGCCACACCAATCACACCGTACAACTTGTGATCTAAACCCAGTTAACAGTATGATAACAGAAAGAGCCTCTTAAAGATGGCTCCTTAACAATATAACCCGAATTTGTTAACAATAACTATGTACAGTATTGCAGATAATCCGCACTTGGGATGGGCGCCCAGCATCCACTACGGACTCCGAGAAATAGAATTATCGGTAAGTAAATTCTTATTTTCTCTATCGTCCTAAGTGGATGCTGGGGTTCCTGAAAGGACCATGGGGATTATACCAAAGCTCCCAAACGGGCGGGAGAGTGCGGATGACTCTGCAGCACCGAATGAGAGAATTCCAAGTCCTCTTTTGCCAGGGTATCAAATTTGTAGAATTTTACAAACGTGTTTTCCCCCGACCACGTAGCTGCTCGGCAGAATTGTAATGCCGAGACCCCTCGGGCAGCCGCCCAAGATGAGCCCACCTTCCTTGTGGAATGGGCCTTAACAGATTTAGGCTGTGGCAGGCCTGCCACAGAATGAGCAAGTTGAATTGTGTTACAAATCCAACGAGCAATCGTCTGCTTAGAAGCAGGGGCACCCAACTTGTTGGGTGCATATAGTATCAACAGCGAGTCAGATTTTCTGACTTCAGCCGTCCTTGAAATGTATATTTTTAAGGCTCTGACAACGTCCAACAACTTGGAGTCCTCCAAGTCGCCAGTGGCCGCAGGCACCACAATAGGTTGGTTCAGGTGAAACGCTGATACCACCTTAGGGAGAAAATGCGGACGAGTCCTCAGTTCTGCCCTATCCGAATGGAAGATTAGATAAGGGCTTTTATAAGATAAAGCCGCCAATTCAGATACTCTCCTGGCGGAAGCCAGGGCCAGTAACATAGTCACTTTCCATGTGAGATATTTAAAATCCACCTTTTTCAATGGTTCAAACCAATGGGATTTGAGGAAATCTAAAACTACATTTAGATCCCACGGTGCCACCGGAGGCACCACAGGAGGCTGTATATGCAGTACTCCTTTAACAAAAGTCTGTACCTCAGGAACTGAGGCCAATTCTTTTTGGAAGAATATTGACAGGGCCGAAATTTGAACCTTAATAGATCTCAATTTGAGACCCATAGACAATCCTGATTGTAGGAAATGTAGGAAACGACCCAGTTGAAAGTCCTCCGTCGGAACACTCCGATCCTCGCACCACGCGACATATTTTCGCCAAATGCGGTGATAATGTTTCGCGGTGACTTCCTTCCTTGCCTTAATCAAGGTAGGAATGACTTCTTCTGGAATGCCTTTCCCTTTTAGGATCTGGCGTTCAACCGCCATGCCGTCAAACGCAGCCGCGGTAAGTCTTGAAAGAGACAGGGACCCTGTTGTAGCAGGTCCCTTCTCAGAAGTAGAGGGCACGGGTCGTCCGTGACCAACTCTTGAAGTTCCGGGTACCAAGTCCTTCTTGGCCAATCCGGAGCCACTAGTATTGTTCTTACTCCTCCTCACCGTATAATCTTCAATACCTTTGGTATGAGAGGCAGAGGAGGAAACACATATACTGATTTGTACACCCAAGGTGTTACCAGTGCGTCCACAGCTATTGCCTGTGGATCTCTTGACCTGGCGCAATACTTGTCCAGTTTCTTGTTGAGGCGAGACGCCATCATGTCTACCATTGGTCTTTCCCAACAGTTTATTAGCATGTGGAAGACTTCTGGATGAAGACCCCCCTCTCCCGGGTGAATATCGTGTCTGCTGAGGAAATCTGCTTCCCAGTTGTACACGCCCGGGAAGAACACTGCTGACAGTGCTATTACGTGATTCTCCGCCCAGCGAAGAATCTTGGCAGCTTCTGCCATTGCACTCCTGCTTCTTGTGCCGCCCTGTCTGTTTACATGGGCGACCGCCGTGATGTTGTCCGACTGAATCAACACCGGTTTTCCTTGCAGGAGTGGTTCCGCCTGGCTTAGAGCATTTTAGATTGCTCTTAGTACCAGAATGTTTATGTGAAGAGACTTTTCCAGGTTCGTCCATACCCCCTGGAAGTTTCTTCCTTGTGTGACTGCTCCCCAACCTCTCAGGCTGGCGTCCGTGGTCACCAGGATCAAATCCTGTATGCCGAATCTGCGGCCCTCCAATAGATGAGCCTTTTGCAACCACCACAGAAGATATACCCTTGTCCTTGGCGACAGGGTTATTCGCAGGTGCATCTGAGGATGCGACCCTGACCATTTGTCCAACAGATCCCTTTGGAAAATTCTTGCATGGAATCTGCCGAATGGAATTGCTTCGTAAAAAGCCACCATTTTTCCCAGGACTCTTGTGCAATGATGTACAGACACCTATCCTGGTTTTAGGAGGTTCCTGACAGGTCGGATAACTCCTTGGCTTTTTCCTCGGGAAGAAAAACCTTTTTCTGAACCGTGTCCAGAATCATCCCTAGGAACAGCAGACGTATCGTCGGAAAACAGCTGCGATTCTTGGAATATTTAGAATCCAGTCGTGCCGTCGAAGAACTACTTTAGATAGTGCTCTTCCGACCTCCAACTGTTCTCTGGAACTTGCCCTTTTTAGGTCGTGCAAGTAAGGGATAATTTAGATGCCTTTTTTCTTTGAAGAAACATCTTTTCGGCCATTACCTTGGTAAAAAGGCCCGGGGTGCCGTGGATAATTCAAACGGCATCGTCTGAAACTGATATTGACAGTTCTGTACCACGAACCAGAGGTACCCTTGATGAGAAGGACAAAATTTGGACATGGAGGTAATCCTTGATGTCCAGGGACACCATATAGTCCCCTTTTTTCCGGTTCGCTATCACTGCTCTGAGTGACTTTATCTCGATTTGAACCTTTTATGTAAGTGTTCAAAACATTTTAGATTTAGACTATGTGTCACCAAGCCGTCTGGCTTCAGTACCACAATATAGTGTGGAAAAATAATACCCTTTTCCTTGTCGTAGGAGGGGTACTTTGATTATCACCTGCTGGATATACAGCTTGTGAATTGTTTCCAATGCTGCCTCCCTGTCGGAGGGAGCCGTTGGTAAAGCAGACTTCAGGAACCTGCGAGGAGAAGATGTCTCGACTCTCCAATCTTTACCCCTGGGATAATACTCGTACGATCTAGGGGTCAACTTGCGAGTGATCCCACTGCGCCCTGAGACTCTTGAGACTACCCCCCCACCTTGAGTCCGCTTGCACGGCCCCAGCGTCATGCTGAGGACTTGGCAGACGCGGTGGAGGGCTTCTTTTCCTGGGAAGGGGCTGCCTGCTGCAGTCTACTTCCCTTACCTCTATGTCTGGGCAGATATGACTGGCCTTTTGCCTGCATGCCCTCATGGGAAAGGAAAGATTGAGGCTGAAAAGACGGTGTCTTTTTTAGCTGAGATGTAACTTGGGGTAAAAAAGGTTGGATTTCCCAGCTGTTGCTGTGGTCCCCAGGTCCGATGGACCGACCCCCAAATAACTCCTTCCCTTTATACAGCAATACTTCCATCTGCCGTATGGGATCTGTATCACCTGACCACTGTCGTGTCCCTGACATCTTCTGGGAGATATGGACAACGCACTTATCTTGATGCCAGAGAGCAAATATCCCTCTGTGCATCTCACATACATATATATAGAATGCATCCTATTAAATGCTCTACATGAATAAAATATTTTCAGTCAGGGAATCCGACCAAGCCAACCCAGCACTGCATCTCCAGGCTGATGGCGATCGCTGGTCGCAGTATAACCACCGTATGTGTGTATATACTTTTTAGGATATTTTTCCAGCTTCCTATCAGCTGGCTCCTTGAGGGCGGCCGTATCTGGAGACGGTAACGCCACTTGATAAGCGTGTGAGCGCCTTATCACCCTAAGGGGTGTTTCCCAACGTACCCTAATTTCTGGCGGGAAAGGGTATAACGCCAATATTTGCTATCGGGGTAACCCTACGCATCATCACACACTTCATTTTATTTTATCTGATTCAGGAAAAACTACAGGTAGTTTTTTCCACTCCCACATAATACCCTTTCTTGTGGTACTTGTAGTATCAGAAACACGTAACACCTCCTTCATTGCCCTTAACGTGTGGCCCTAATGAGAAATACGTTTGTTTATTCACCGTCGACACTGTATTCAGTGTCCGTGTCTGTGTCTGTGTCGACCGACTGAGGTAAATGGGCGTTTTTAAAACCCCTGACGGTGTTTCTGAGACGCCTGGACCGGTCCTAATAGATTGTCGGCCGTCTCATGTCGTCAACCGACCTTGCAGCGTGTTGACATTCTCACGTAATTCTCTAAATAAGCCATCCATTCCGGTGTCGACTCCCTAGAGAGTGACATCACCATTACAGGCAATTTCTCCGCCTCCTCACCAACATCGTCCTCATACATGTCGACACACACGTACCGACACACAGCACACACACCGGGAATGCTCTGACAGAGGACAGGACCCACTAGCCCTTTGGGGAGACAGAGGGAGAGTCTGCCAGCACACACCAAAAACGCTATAATTATATAGGGACAACCTTATATAAGTGTTTCTCCCTTATAGCATCTTTTATATATATACAATATCGCCAAAATCAGTGCCCCCCCTCTCTGTTTTAACCCTGTTTCTGTAGTGCAGTGCAGGGGAGAGCCTGGGAGCCTTCTCTCCAGCTTTTCTGTGAGAGAAAATGGCGCTGTGTGCTGAGGAGATAGGCCCCGCCCCTTTTACGGCGGGCTCGTCTCCCGCTATTTTTGAAGTTAGGCAGGGGTTAAATATCTCCATATAGCCTCTGTGGGCTATATGTGAGGTATTTTTTGCCTCTAATAAGGTTTTTATTTGCCTCTCAGAGCGCCCCCCCCAGCGCTCTGCACCCTCAGTGACTGTTGTGTGAAGTGTGCTGAGAGGAAAATGGCGCACAGCTGCAGTGCTGTGCGCTACCTTTATGAAGACTCAGGAGTCTTCAGCCGCCGATTTTGGACCTCTTCTCTCTTCAGCGTCTGCAAGGGGGCCGGCGGCGCGGCTCCGGTGACCATCCAGGCTGTACCTGTGATCGTCCCTCTGGAGCTAGTGTCCAGTAGCCAAGCAGCAAATCCACTCTGCACGCAGGTGAGTTCACTACTTCTCCCCTAAGTCCCTCGTTGCAGTGATCCTGTTGCCAGCAGGACTCACTGTAAAGTAAAAAACCTAAGCTAAACTTTCTCTAAGCAGCTCTTTAGGAGAGCCACCTAGATTGCACCCTTCTCGGCCGGGCACAAAATCTAACTGGAGTCTGGAGGAGGGTCATAGGGGGAGGAGCCAGTGCACACCACCTGATCTGGTAAAAGCTTTACTTTTTTGTGCCCTGTCTCCTGCGGAGCCGCTATTCCCCATGGTCCTTTCAGGAACCCCAGCATCCACTTAGGACGATAGAGAAATTGTTTTTTCTTACACAGCATTGTGACTTTAAATGGACACATACCTCACTGATGACTCCTCATCTCCTTATCCCAACACATTAGGGAATTGCAGGACCTATCGGCCTGTTACAGACGTGACTGATGCATTTATTGTACAGTTTGGAGGAAGCGCGGTCCCCAGATGAGATAAGGGTGAGACACTGCATCCTCAGTCCTAACAAGGGAAGGGTCTGGGTTAATCATTGGACATTGTACAAATTTAGGAATATACACAGATCCTGCCTGGACTTCACCAGTCCTTATCCCCCTGCTGACGCGAGGTTTACTCTGACAGAGAAGATCCTGATAAGACATTTGTCTCTATTGCTGGGAAAATCCTGATTGCATCCCCTGATTAGTAGTAAGTAAAGAAAGCTGTTTGCCTGCACACAGATCCCCGATAAAGAGCTCATATAGAGCATACACATCAAGGGACAGATTCTTGGGACTAAATAGCACGCCACTGACATGTTATACAGTAGGAGGTGCACACGTGTGTCCCCTGTCAATCCACACACCTGTACTCCCCCCTCCCCTTTGTCAGGTAGTCAGGGAGAGATTACAGCGAGGCCACTTGGCTGCCGTCCTATGGAGTTACGCTGTTACGATGGCACTGATGTAATGCCTAACACAATAGCGGTGATCCATATTCCAGCTTCATACCACGCACACACAGGGAATTATCCGGCACAAAGGTTTATTTAACACTATGTCAATTCAGCTGTTGTATAGAAGATATTTACTGAAACCCAACACAAACCAGTTCCACAACTTCTGGCAATCAGAAAATCCCCAGTCCTCTGCGACTGGCTGCACCACATACATATATTACTACTGAGAATAATACTGTAAAACACAACAGTGCCAGGCGCCTGTAATAGAAACATACAATTTGACGGCAGATAAGAAACACTTGGCCCATCTAGTCTGCCCCTTTTTTGTCCTTTAGGTAATCTCAACCCTTTTTGAACCTTAATTCTTTGTAAGGATATAATACACATTGGATATTGGGGGTGATTCCGAGTTGTTCGCTCGCTAGCTGCTTTTAGCAGCATTGCACAAGCTAAGCAGCCGCCCTCTGGGAGTGTATCTTAGCTTAGCAGAATTGCGAACGAAAGATTAGCAGATTTGCGAATAGAAATTTCTTAGCAGTTTCTGAGTAGCTCCAGACTTACTCAGCCATTGCGATCAGTTCAGTCAGTTTCGTTCCTGGTTTGACGTCACACACACGCCCAGCGTTCGCCCGGCCACTCCCCCTTTTCTCCAGCCACTCCCGCGTTTTTCCCTGAAACGCCTGCGTTTTTCCGCACACTCCCAGAAAACGACCAGTTTCCGCCCAGAAACACCCACTTCCTGTCAATCACATTACGATCAGCACAACGATGGAAAAGCTTTGTTCTGCCGTGAGTAAATCTACTAAATTTTGAGCTAAAATACTTAGCGCATGCGCACTGCGTACCATGCGCATGCGCAATTTCGCATTAATCGCTCCGCTGCGAAAATCGGCAACGAGCGAACAACTCGGAATCACCCCCATAATACGGTGGATAATTCTTAATTCTTTGTAAGGCTATAACACACTGGATATAACATTGTAAGGATATAATACACACTGCACCGAGATTGGGATTATATTGGTTCCCCTTAAAAAACCAACACAGAAGAATCACAAATAGAATTGCTCCATATTTTGTATTCCGTATAGTACCCCTATGGCAGGACAGCGTGTTACTGTAAGTGGGGCAGCAAAACAGATTGCTGTATACAGTGGCAAACGCAGGATTTGCATGGGGGGGTTTCCAGAACTGGGTGGAGCCAAGCACGGGGGTGGGGACTGAGGTGACCCAGTATATGCTGGGTCCGTAAAACTAGTGTGTCTGTGTGTGTGTGTGTGTGTATATATATATATATATACACATACACACACACACATATATACACATACAGTACACGTATATATACACATGTGTATATATATCATATGTGTGTGTGTTTATATGTATGTATATACATGTGTATATATGTATGCACATGGATATATATGTACTATAATTAAAATAAAGTAAACTTTTATTAAGCACTTACAAGTGTCACCAGGAAGACAGCAGGCTGCAAAGGACACTAGACAGCCATTAATAATACTCGGCTCGCAAAATGCAGCAAAAAATAAATAAATAAATAAATATAAATAAATATATATATATATATATATATATATATATATATATATTTATTGGTGGAGGGGGGGGGGGTTTCTGGGTGCTCGGAACCCCCCCCTGCGTGCGCCACTGGTATAGACACAAATGACTGTTATATACACATCAGCAAATACAGAACACTATACAGCTTGTAGGACCACTTTCCAGGGACTGTATACAAGTAAGCTACCTGGGGCTCTACATACTGTATTGCGGAACTGTAGGTCCTGCCAAACAGAGGCATTCTACACCTGCTTCTAAGGTACGCTTCTAAGACCTCTCCAGTGGCTGTACAATTACAAGTAACTGCAGTTCCACCACAGCTAGAGGACAGTAAAAGGCTGAGCTTTCAATGGTCCAACTGTTTATGCTTACTGTACCTTAACAGTACATTCTAGCGCCTCTGAAAGTTCCCCAAATATTAGACATTGTTATGCTCCAGGCAGCATTAATAACAACATACAGCAAGAGGAAACAATCAATGATGCAACCACAAAACAGAAGTGAAACAAATGTAACAAACGTAGGAATCCTTGTCTGGGTCCTACTGTATGTGATACTATATACAGACTCCTGTGTGATACTATACAGCGCTGAGGAGTCACATACACCATATGCAGACTCCTGTGTGACACTATACAGCACTGAGGGGTCACATACCCTATATACAGACTCCTGTGTGACACTATACAGCGCTGAGGAGTCACATACACTATATACAGACTCCTGTGTGACACTATACAGCGCTGAGGAGTCACATACACTATATACAGACTCCTGTGATACTATACAGCGCTGAGGAGTCACATACACTATATACAGACTCCTGTGTGACACTATACAGCACTGAGGGGTCACATACCCTATATACAGACTCCTGTGTGACACTATACAGCGCTGAGGAGTCACATACACTATATACAGACTCTTGTGTGACACTATACAGCGCTGAGGGGTCACATACACTATATACAGACTCCTGTGCGACACTATACAGCGCTGAGGTTACATACAATATATACAGACTCCTGTGTGACACTATACAGCGCTGAGGTTACATACAATATATACAGACTCCTGTGTGACACTATACAGCACTGAGGAGTCACATACACTATATACAGACTCCTGTGTGACACTATACAGCGCTGAGGAGTCACATACACTATATACAGACTCTTGTGTGACACTATACAGCGCTGAGGGGTCACATACACTATATACAGACTCCTGTGCGACACTATACAGCGCTGAGGAGTCACATACACTATATACAGACTCCTGTGTGACACTATACAGTGCTGGGGAGTCACACACACTATATACAGACTCCTGTGTGACTCTATACAGCGCTGAGGTTACATACAATATATACAGACTCCTGTGTGACACTATACAGCGCTGAGGTTACATACAATATATACAGACTCCTGTGTGACACTATACAGCACTGAGGAGTCACATACACTATATACAGACTCCTGTGTGACACTATACAGTGCTGAGGAGTCACACACTATATACAGACTCCTGTGTGACACTATACAGCGCTGAGGAGTCACACACTATATACAGACTCCTGTGTGACACTATACAGCGCTGAGGAGTCACACACTATATACAGACTCCTGTGTGACACTATACAGCGCTGAGGAGTCACACACTATATACAGACTCCTGTGTGACACTATACAGCGCTGGGGAGTCACACACACTATATATAGACTCCTGTGTGACACTATACAGCGCTGAGGGGTCACATACACTATATACAGACTCCTGTGTGACACTATACAGCGCTGAGGGGTCACACACTATATACAGACTCCTGTGTGACACTATACAGCGCTGAGGAGTCACACACACTATATATAGACTCCTGTGTGACACTATACAGCGCTGAGGGGTCACATACACTATATACAGACTCCTGTGTGACACTATACAGCGCTGAGGGGTCACATACACTATATACAGACTCCTGTGTGACACTATACAGCGCTGAGGGGTCACATACACTATATACAGAGTCCTGTGTGACACTATACAGCGCTGAGGGGTTACATACACTATATACAGACTCCTGTGTGACACTATACAGCGCTGAGGAGTCACATACTCTATATACAGACTCCTGTGTGACACTATACAGCGCTGAGAGGTTACATACACTATATACAGACTCCTGTGTGACACTATACAGCGCTGAGGGGTCACATACACTATATACAGACTCCTGTGTGACACTATACAGTGCTGAGGAGTCACATACACTATATACAGACTCCTGTGTGACACTATACAGCGCTGAGGAGTCACATACACTATATACAGACTCCTGTGTGACTCTATACAGTGCTGGGGAGTCACACACACTATATACAGACTCCTGTGTGACTCTATACAGCGCTGAGGAGTCACATACACTATATACAGACTCCTGTGTGACACTATACAGCGCTGAGGAGTCACACACACTATATATAGACTCCTGTGTGACACTATACAGTGCTGAGGAGTCACATACACTATATACAGACTCCTGTGTGACACTATACAGCGCTGAGGAGTCACATACACTATATACAGACTCCTGTGTGACACTATACAGCGCTGAGGGGTTACATACACTATATACAGACTCCTGTGTGACACTATACAGCGCTGAGGGGTCACATACACTATATACAGACTCCTGTGTGACACTATACAGCGCTGAGGGGTCACATACACTATATACAGACTCCTGTGTGACACTATACAGTGCTGAGGAGTCACACACACTATATACAGACTCCTGTGTGACACTATACAGCGCTGAGGTTACATACACTATATACAGACTCCTGTGTGACACTATACAGCGCTGAGGGGTCACATACCCTATATACAGACTCCTGTGTGACACTATACAGCGCTGAGGGGTCACATACACTATATACAGACTCCTGTGTGACACTATACAGCGCTGAGGGGTCACATACACTATATACAGACTCCTGTGTGACACTATACAGCGCTGAGGGGTCACATACACTATATACAGACTCCTGTGTGACACTATACAGCGCTGAGGAGTCACATACACTATATACAGACTCCTGTGTGACACTATACAGCGCTGAGGAGTCACACACTATATACATACTCCTGTGTGATACTATACAGCCGTGAGGGGTCACACACACTATATACAGACTCCTGTGTGACACTATACAGCGCTGAGGAGTCACATACACTATATACAGACTCCTGTGTGACACTAATCAGCGCTGAGGAGTCACATACACTATATACAGACTCCTGTGTGACACTATACAGCGCTGAGGAGTCACATACACTATATACAGACTCCTGTGTGACACTATACAGCGCTGAGGGGTCACATACACTATATACAGACTCCTGTGTGACACTATACAGCGCTGAGGAGTCACATACACTATATACAGACTCCTGTGTGACACTATACAGCGCTGAGGAGTCACATACACTATATACAGAGTCCTGTGTGACACAATACAGCGCTGAGGAGTCACATACACTATATACAGACTCCTGTGTGACACTATACAGCGCTGAGGAGTCACATACACTATATACAGACTCCTGTGTGACACTATACAGCGCTGAGGAGTCACATACACTATATACAGAATCCTATGTGACACTATACAGTGCTGAGGAGTCACATACACTATATACAGACTCCTGTGTGACACTATACAGCGCTGAGGAGTCACATACACTATATACAGACTCCTGTGTGACACTATACAGCGCTGAGGGGTCACATACCCTATATACAGACTCCTGTGTGACACTATACAGCGCTGAGGAGTCACATACACTATATACAGACTCCTGTGTGACACTATACAGCGCTGAGGGGTCACATACACTATATACAGACTCCTGTGTGACACTATACAGCGCTGAGGAGTCACATACACTATATACAGACTCCTGTGTGACACTATACAGCGCTGAGGAGTCACATACACTATATACAGACTCCTGTGTGACACTATACAGCGCTGAGGAGTCACATACACTATATACAGACTCCTGTGTGACACTATACAGCGCTGAGGTTACATACACTATATACAGACTCCTGTGTGACACTATACAGCGCTGAGGGGTCACATACACTATATACAGACTCCTGTGTGACACTATACAGCGCTGAGGTTACATACACTATATACAGACTCCTGTGTGACACTATACAGCGCTGAGGGGTCACATACACTATATACAGACTCCTGTGTGACACTATACAGCGCTGAGGGGTCACATACACTATATACAGACTCCTGTGTGACACTATACAGCGCTGAGGAGTCACATACACTATATACAGACTCCTGTGTGACACTATACAGCGCTGAGGGGTCACATACCCTATATACAGACTCCTGTGTGACACTATACAGCGCTGAGGAGTCACATACACTATATACAGACTCCTGTGTGACACTATACAGCGCTGAGGAGTCACATACACTATATACAGACTCCTGTGTGACACTATACAGCGCTGAGGAGTCACATACACTATATACAGACTCCTGTGTGACACTATACAGCGCTGAGGGGTCACATACACTATATACAGAATCCTATGTGACACTATACAGCGCTGAGGGGTCACATACACTATATACAGACTCCTGTGTGACACTATACAGCAGTAACATACACTATATACAGACTCCTATCCTATGTGACACTATATGCAGGGTTATACAGACATACATACACCCATCACACCAGGGCAGGAGCACACACAGCACAGAGCATTTAAGGAGGGTTACCAGTTTCATTGTGCTGTTGTTCTGCTCCCATTTCCACAGCATCATGTTCCTGTCCCTCTCCTCCAGGACACACCGGGCACCGGTCATTGTGTGGTGGGCACTCTGCTGTCATGGCACGGGCAGGTGACTGGGTGCTGCCACCATCTCCTCCTCCCCAGCCGGGGCAATGCTGCTGCAGAGAGAGGCTGAGAGGCAGCAGCTGGGACAGGGAGGGGGGGTCAGAGAATTGGGCTCCCCTCCCCCGACCATCCCTCATTACAGAGAGGACTCACAATGATCTCCTGGAGGGGTAATAGGTGCACAGTGCCGGCTCTGTGGGAAGAGGACGAATCGGGAGACTGACCTGGGAGCTCAGAGACTGGATGCTATGTGGCTGATCCATGCCTCCACTACTCCTGCAGCAGCAGCTCAACTCATGGTAACTATTTCCCAGCAGCTGTCTTATGGGGACCCAGCTGGTTTTATATCAAACCCTCTATGTTTATAGGCAGCTAGGGAATTGTATAGATATGTATATATAGTATATACCATTGGGATCTATACATAGAGGTCAGTGTCCTTTTCTGCATCCAGGAGGTCAATGCTAAATAGTCTGAATGTGTCTATATATAATTCTGCCTATAGACTGCTTACACCACGCTAAGGCCACCTGTGGCTCTGCGGCTGCTGTGGTACTACAAGTCCCAACATGTCTAGAGGCTGAAAAACTGCACAGATAGACAACTTAACCCAATACTACATGCACAGAGCTGATGGGTCACTTCCCAACACAGAGGCAGGATAGATAGATAGATAGATAGATAGATAATTACTGCCCCTGTTATAAGCCATCTCTGGATATGTATTATATATTAACAGTTATGTATATAGCACCGGCATATGCCGTTGCGCTGTACAATGAGACACCGTAACCGCCACCTGGCAGGGCACGGGTTAATTGCGGCCGCTCCCTGAGGCTGTGAGGTAACCGGAGTGCCTTCTATCTCCCATCAGTTCCTGAATTAGGTTACAAATCCTGAGACACATTTTCTGTCCATTCATCTGAGGGAGGGAGTGTAGACTGTACACAGGAGCTTGCTATTTACCTAGAAATGCCGCAGGAAGGGCACTGTGTCAGGTGTGTCACTCTGTAGGGGAAAGTGCTCCATGGATGTAATGAGGTTTCTGTGCTGGTGTTTGCGGTGTCCGTTAGCGGTTGTGTCTCTAAAGGTCCATACACATTAGACGATGGCGCTCTGTGAGCGACGTCGTCTAGTGTTTCCCCTCTGAGCGATACGACCGCTGTGTTTCTACACACTGAGCGATACGACCGCTCATATCGCTCAGTGACGTCATGCCTCCGCCGGCCGTGCACGCAGCTCCTGGACGGCAGTCTAGATCGAGCATGCATGCACTGCCGACAGCGACGATCGTTGTCGATCCGCGGGGCTGCACATCGGTCGTCGATGGCGGCATACACACTTGCCGATAAAATGAGCGACGTCGCTCAGGGAGGGGGGAAAATGAGCAACATCGCTCCTTTTATCGGCAAGTGTGTATGGGCCTTAAGTACTTATTTATTTATTACCAGTCATTTATATAGCGCACACATATTCCGCAGTGCTGTACAGAGAACATTTGGCCATTCACATCAGTCCCTGCCCCAGTGGAGCTTACAATCTATATTCCCTATCACATGTACACACATTCATGCTAGGGTTAATTTATTTGTTGGGATCCAATTAACCTACCAGTATATTTTTTGGAGTGTGGGAGGAAACCGGAGTACCCGGAGGAAACCCACGCAAGTACGGGGAGAATATACAAACTCCACACAGTTAGGGCCATGGTGGGAATGGAACCCATGGCCTCAGAGCTGTGAGGCAGTAATGCTAACCACTACACCATCCGTGCTGCCCTAAAGTGCTATCAAGTATTTTTGAACTTTTCTCACATATTATATACCATCATACAGGGAAGGAATGGAAGAACATGGAAATCTCATATCCGCCCCATCAGGAGGAGAGAGACATATGAGGCTGGCATAACATGGTAAGCATGCAAGTGGGCAGGGCAGCCAGCAGGGGGGGACTGTGGGGACTGGGGTCCAGGGCCCACCCCTGGCTCCTACCACCAATACTTGGAGAGCTGCACCAGTCTGTGAAACAACAGCAGTCTGATACGTAAGGAGGACTTCTTAAAACAAACCTTCCCTGCGCATCAGTTCTCTGTGAACCGTTCCTGTAGTTCCGCAACACTCCACCTATATGTAACGTCACAATGTATGACATCACATAGGGGTGGAGCAGTGCGGCAGAATCTTTTTTTGGGAGGAGAAAGGGGCCCTATTTTGTCAGTCCCGGGCCCCACAATTTCTGAATTGGGCACCACATTTCAGGGGTACTCCGCCAGCAAACCTGTGCCAGAAAAACATCTGTGCACTGCCTCCGAATGTACTCAATATCGGAAGGCCGCCATCGGAACAAAGTGGGTGGTCCACATTGACCACCGGCCCAGTCGCTGGGATCAATGTTTAAGTTGCCATTACATGTAAGCGGCTAATTTCAACAATATCATTTTGTGAGTGTATTTAGCGAACGCGCCAACAATCTCTGATTTATGTAAGATCAATAACGAACCCTGGAGGCGTTTTTAGGACACAAGCTGTTATATCGGACAATCTGTGATGCCACGTAATGCTACAACAATGCCACCATTCACCGTATCGCATCTGTTTTGTGTTCACACGTTGCTAACGGTATTATCACTTAAAGTTAAACGAATTGCAGCTTCAGGTCACAACTGAAAAGGAAAATGCATTATACAAGAAATAGGGGGCTATTTACTAAGCCTTGAATGAAGAGAAAGTGGACTGAGATAAAGTATCAGCCAATCAGCTCCTAACTGTCATTTTTCAAACTCAGCCTGTAACGTGGCAGTTAGGAGCTGATTGGCTGGTACTTTAGCTCCATCCACTTTATCTTCATCCAAGGCTTAGTAAATAACAGACCCCATAGTCCTTTAATATGCAGGTCGCTATTAAGAAATAACTTCAGAAGTTGCCCGTCTGGACTACGATATCGGCGACGGTACCCGGGAATTGGCCTAATATGATAACAACCCCACCCGGTCATCTTCCACCACACTAGCAGGTCTCACTGACGCCACCGTTCCTGCGGCTGGGCCAGTAGCCCACGTGGCCGGCGGTTACGCTGCAAGAGACCCAGATCTGATGTCTGCAGCTACTCTGCAATCCTGTGCCAGTGGCCTACAGGATTTACTGTCAGTGTCGGACTGGGGCATAAAGGAGCCACCGGGGGAATGCAGTTTTAGGGGCCCATGCTTAGGGGTGTGGCCAGTTTCAGAGTGGGCGTGGCCAGCCACCACAGAGGTTTGGCTAACCATTAGAGAGTGCATGGTCTGGGCCCCTTGATAAATATGTATAGTAAATACTGCCAGTGCATACATGATAATGTACCAGATTAATAAGAGTAATGCACTGTAGAAAATACACCAGTGCAGTATAAGGTAACTCTCGGTACGAGAGTGCCCATGATAGGGAATACTTTTCCTCCTTTGGTTCTTGAAGCGCTCCTGTCTTCTATACATGAAGTGCTGATTCTTAGTATAATAATACACTATGGGGCTAATTCAGACCTGTTCGCTCGCTAGCTGTTTTTTTGCAGTTCTTCGTTCACCTAGTCGCCGCCCACCGGGGAGTGTATTTTAGCTGTGCAAGTGTGCGAACGCTTGTGCAGCCGAGCGGTACAAAAAGAGTTTGTGCAGTCTCTGAGTAGCCCAGGACTTACTCAGCCGCTGCGATCACTTCAGCCTGTCCGGTCTCGGAATTGACGTCAGACACCCGCCCTGCAAACGCTTGGACACACCTGCGTTTTTCCAACCACTCCCAGAAAACGGTCAGTTGACACCCACAAACGCCTTCTTCCTGTCACTCACATTGCGATCGCCCGCGTGAATGGATTCTTCGCCCAAACCCATCGCAGAGCAACTAACCACTTTGTACCTGTGAGATGCGCCTGCGCATTGCGGTGCATACGCAGGCGCAGTTCTGACCTGATCGCAGCGCTGCGAAAACCGCTAGCGAGCGATCAGGTCTGAGTTACCCCCTATGTTCTATGAATATTGGCTCAACCTGCAACTTACTTATGCCAAAGATATATATGGCGTCTCGATATAGCCGGGCATTGCGGTCAGTCTCCAGTAGCACATTCTGGTCATCGGCCGAGTAGACTTTCCAGCTAAATAAACCAAAATCCAAATAAGCCCAAACTATTTCTGGCCAATACATACAGAGTTACGTCAGGCTGTCCCCTACAGATCTACATTTCACAGTAATGTTTCCTCTGATACTGGTGGTCATTCCGAGTTGATCGCTAGCTGCATTCATTCGCTGTGCAGTGATGAGGCAAAAATACGGCACTTCTGCGCATGCGGCGCAATCCGCACGCGCAACGTACTATTAGAACGAATGATGTAGTTTCAGACAAGGTCTATCTGAGCTTTTCAGTCGCACTGCTGGCCGCAGAGTGATTGACAGAAAGAGGGCTTTTCTGGGTGTCAACTGACCGTTTTCAGGGAGTGTTCGAAATAACGCAGGCGTGCCAGGAAAAACGCAGGCGTGGCTGGGCGAACGCAGGGCGTGTTTGTGACATCAAAACAGGAACTGAACAGTCTGAAGTCATCACAAGCGCTGAGTAGGTTTTGAGCTACTCTGGAACTACACAAAAAAACTTTGTAGCCGCTCTGCGATCCTTTCGTTCGCACTTCTGCTAAGCTAAAATACACTCCCAGTGGGCGGCGGCATAGCGTTCGCACGGCTGCTAAAAACTGCTAGCGAGCAAACAACTCAGAATGACCCCCAGTGTCTGAACTGCTTCCCCAGGTTCTCACATATATAGGAGAAATGGCTGAATGACCCTTTATCTGCAAAATCGTTATAAAGTGACAATTTCTCTAGGTGCAGAATATATGCCCGGATGACTAGAAGGCATCACCACCTGCGTGTATTTGCACATGTCCCACGGCAGACGTATTTGCGCGTTTCTGCGTGTCTGCATTTGCGTGAACGCCTCACTGCGCTCGACCTTTGCTCCTCCGTTCCTCCTCTCTGGCTGTTAGAAGTCACAAGTGCCAGACATGTGTAGTTCTGCATTGGCGCATATGCCCGCGTTCTTTCTGTAAGCTTGCGCAGTGAGAATCTCAGCAATTTACGCTAAGCAAACCGGCGTAACCCCAACTCAGCATCAAGCCCTGTGTTTCTTTAGCAGGTTTTGCGCTATTGCATAATAGTGAGCCGCTGAATGGGGAATTACCCCACGTATGATGGTTCCGGGGGGGAGAAACGCAGGGTATATGATTACAGAGGCTGGATGTGCTAGGTACAATGCCCTGAGCACAGGGGGTGCAGCCAGTGGGAGGCAGGGAAGTAAGATGAATGGCAGAAGGAGGGCCAGACACAATAACCTGCTGACAGGCCCATGAATGGATGAATGTGCTCCCCCGGTGACCTGGCACTCAGAGGCAGGCCATCTACATGAGTTATAGCACAGACATAAGTGCCGCTACTTTCTTCACTTCTACTTTCATCTACTCCCCACATGATCAGGAACTGGTTACACAAAGCAGCCCCGGTGGCTGAGGAAGGGTATGCAGTCACTGTGTCGGCAACTGAATGTCGACAGCTATGATGTCAACATGGATACAAAATATTCAAAAATGGATTGTTGACGTTATGACTATGTCGGCATTTCATAAGTGTCAAGATGCTAATTGCTGATATGCCGGCATTATCACATGTCGGCATCAGGAATGCTGGCTTGGTCAACGTCGACATAATATACCAAACCCAGGTGTAGGGAAGGGGTCAGTGCTGGTTTCTGTGTTCTGTATATGACATGAGCAGAAGTAAAAGTCTGCGCCACGTACAATGGAGAGCCATGAGTCTCCGCGGCGCCCAGTGACCTCCTCCCTGCTGGCAGATCTCCTTCCTCAGGTGTTCCGTATCTCAGGTTATATCAGAGGAACCGCTCGTGGGCGCTAGCGATATCAGCACACAGGAGCTGGGACAAGTGACTGCTTTTACTTTAACCACCTTACAGTTTTATTCCACCAAACATGAACAGTGAACGAGCCTTTAGTGTCGACGCCAAAAATATTCCTTCTCCTCAGATGGCCGAACATTGCCGGGATAATCATCAAGAGCAACTGGACATTGGGGCAGATGTATTAAGCCTGGAGAAGTGATAAAGCAGTGATAAGTGCAAGGTGATAACGCACCAGCCAATCAGCTCCTAACTGTAAATTTACATATTGGAGCTGATTGGCTGGTGAGTTATCACCTTGCACTTATCACTGGTTTATCACTTCCTTATCCCTTCTCCGGTTAATACATCTGCCCCATTGCTCTAAGCCCGGGGTTCTCAAACTCGGTCCTCAGGACCCCACACAGTGCATGTTTTGCAGGTAACCCAGCAGGTGCACAGGTGTATTCATTACTCACTGACCCATTTTAAAAGGTCCACAGGTGGGGCTAATTATTTCACTTGCGATTCTGTGGGGAGACCTGCAAAACATGCACCGTGTGGGGTCCTGAGGACCGAGTTTGAGAACCTGTGCTCTAAGCATTAAGGGGCTGATGCACAGTTCAAGACAAGTGTGTTTTGTTGATGGATCTCTTGCACCAGGGATAGGGATCGCATAAGCACACCGATAACAGCGACTGCTATGACACCACACTTACGGCGGGATGTAATGGTGTCCGAGCGGGATGCCGGACAATCGTGGACTTTTTTTTTTTGTTAAAGGGACAATCGCATTCAAGGCAAAACCATACCTTGTAAGTGATTGCCCCTTTAAAAAAATGTCCGAGGTCGCCGGAGGAGCAAGATGCCATAAATTCACCATATTATGATTATGGATTAAAAAAATAAGAGAGTGTAAGTGACGCGTCCGACTGCTGCGAGCTTATACTGAGATGGATGAAAGGTACCGTGAGTCACACTGCCATACCGTCCCATGAATACAGCACTCGGCTGGGGGTTCTAGGAAATCCTGCATTGTCATTTAAATCCTAACGGCCCTTCCTGACACCTCGCACAATAGATCGGGGGCAGCTCATCCCCAGCACTCTGCATCCTCACCCCCTGCCGGATAATTCAGGACATTCTCCCCCCGTTTCTGGGAATATTGCCCCATGGGAATTATTCTGAGCGGGCAGATTCCAGTTTACTGGCAATATACTGATATTATGTTCTGATCACATAATAGGCTGTTAGTAGTAAAACCCTATAGACCAAGAGGACAAAGACAGGAGACTGCTGGGGTGGCCCGAAATGTACTTCTGCTGTTACTGCTATGGGGGTAATGGCTGGCAGGCCATGCTGGGACTTGTAGTCTGGAGATATACAAACTAAAGGAAAAAAAGTGCAATAGACACGCTTATCCCGCCACTCGCCCAGCGGATGGATCTCTGTCTGGCGTCTTGGTTAATCATAAAATAATAATTTAACAAATAAACTAATTTAATCATGTTGTCTTTCCATTCTAAGAGGAGAGGTAACTTTATTGCTATTTTATATTTCATTGAATTACTGAAACAAATGGCTGACATGCAGTGAGGGGTGTGAATCATAAGATCGACAATGTTTAGGTCGACCACTATAGGTTGACAGTCACTAGGTCGATAGAGTTGTAAGGTCGACAGGGTTTCTAGTCGACATGTGCTAGGTCGACAGGTCAAAAGGTCAACATGAGGTTTTTTTTTGGTGTTGTTTTCTTCGTAGAGTGACCGGGAACCCCAATCAGTGTCCCCTCGCATGCTTCGGGCATGGTGCCTCACTGCGCTACCGCTGCGCTCAGCACAGATAACGATCCACGTGGACTACAACTGGAACAATAAAGTATGAAAAAGTTCAAAAAAACAAAAAACCTCATATCGACCTAGAAACCCTGTCGACCTTCCAACCCTGTCGACCTATAGTGTTCGACCTAGACAGTGTCGATCTTCAGACCGGATCCCGCAGTGATACATTGGTCTGTATGTACTATGGGGGTCATTCCGAGTTGATTGTAGCTGTGCTAAATTTAGCATAGCTACGATCTTCTTCCCTGACATGTGGGGGGACGCCCAGCACAGGGCTAGCCCGCCCCGCATGTCAGCCCCCCCCCCCCCCCCCCCCGCGCAGAAGAGCTCCCGGCCAATGCAGTCACACAACAGCATGGCCGGATACAGCAGATAACGAGTCCAAAAACATTGGTGGATCGGCCATGTTTAGCGAGCAGAAGCAAGTAAAAACATTTTTTCTATCATATCACTTTAGAATATATAAATCAGTCATTTAGCTCCTCCCTTTCGGCTGCCATGTTCTCACCTCTGCGAGTACATGCGACTATATACCGCACTTATGGCACCTGCGGATTTGCAGATTTTGTGTGCAGCCCCGTATGACTGTGGGGGTGATTCAGACCTGATTGCTGGGCTGCTAATGTTGCTGTCCTGCGATCAGATAGTCGCTGCCCAAGGGGGATAATGGAAATTTGCCCGTGCAAGTGTGCATTCGCATGCGGGCAGCTGCAAATCCGTTTGCACCTCACTCAGTGTGTGCGCAGCCCAGGACTTACTCCTACAGTGCCAAAAGTACTTTCTGATCGAGTCAGGAGCGGACGTCACACACCCTCCCTGAAAACGCTTGGTAAGGCCTGCGTCTTTACAGACGCACTGAAAACGGTCAGTTACCACCCATGAACGGCCTCTTCCTGTCAGTCACCTTGCGAATGGCTGTGCCATCGGAATTTTCGCACAAGCCTGCCGCTGTTTGGCGATGCCTGTTCTTGGCAGACGCGTGTGCGCATTGCGGTGCATACACATGTGCGGTTAATTGCTGATCGCATACTGTGCGAGAGCACATGGCAGCGATTGGGTCTGAATCACCCCCTGTGTACATAAACATGCGAAGATGCGTTTGTTACTTCTCAGCAGCCATTTTAGTTGCACTTTGAGATTACACGATAAAGTAATGCCCAGTATACAGAATGTATATAAGAAAAGGCTTCTCACTAATACCCCTTTTCGACTAGCTCAAAAAACACGGGTAAATGCATGGGGGCGCGCATTTACCCGTGTTTTTTGCTAGTGGAAAAGGGTCCCTCCGCAAAAACTCGGATCAAGTGACCCGTGAATCCTACCCGGGTAACTACCTGGGTAGAACACGGGAATGATCCGGGTAGAGTTGTAGTGTAAGCGGAAGCCGTGTCGATGCGACACTGCTCCCGTTTACACTGTATGGAAGGGCGGCGCTGGGAGATCATGTGATCTCCCAGCGCCGCCCCTGCCGCGTCACTAGCAGCGTCACCAACCCGGCAATGTGCCGGGTTGGTGAGCGCAGTGGGAAAGGGGGCTGAGCACGGGCCGCAGCCGGGTAACACCCGTGTCAGGCTCCCGGCTGCGACCCGTGCTCAGTAGTGGAAAAGGGGTATAAGGTGAAAAGCATCCTGGGAGATATATCACATCCAAATCTTGGGATGTAGATTGTGGAAATCTGCGCAATGCTAAAAATCACAGCTTCAAACAAAAAAAAAACAGCAAATTGCGTTTCAGACTGTCTCTGAATAATGCTAGGTACACACTATACAATTATCTGTCAGATAATCTGCCAGATCTGGCTGGTTGGAATGAGAATTTGGTAATGGATGACAGCAAATGACAACTGACCATTTGCTCCCAAACACTGGAAAATGGACAAAACCTGTCGTTCATCCAAGTTGGTTAAATTTGTGTTTAACTATTTTGTATGAACGACAAGTTTTGTCCGTTTTCCAGTGTTTGGGAGCAAATGGTCAGTTGTCATTTGCTGTCATCCATTACCAAACTTTCATTCCAACCAGCCACATAATTGTATAGTGTGTACCTAGTTTATGACGCAGTAGGCGCCATTGTTTCGCAGTAACTACTCCCCTGCAGAGCAAATACAGGGGAACGAGTGAAAACTCACATTGATCTGTGACGCTGCTTGCCAGCGACTCAGGAGAGGACGCCTCTTGGTAACGGTCGTAATCTGCAGCTTGTTCTACAGGGGTCACATGTGACACGATTGCAATTGTCACCCTAGCCCTGATTTCCATCAATCTATTTGTGCTCAGATGAACTTGGATAATGGACAACATGGCGTACAAGCCCTGGGGTGGACAATGAATTAATAATCAGCGGGTGACACTCTATGACCAGCCATCTGTTGGAGCGGACTAATTAAACAGTACAGAAAAGTCATGTTCCCGATTCGTTACCAGCGTGTAACCTCGGCACACAACCCGTCGTCTCGTTATGGCTTTGTATGATGAATATTTGAAAATAAACATTTACAATCAAAGACAAAAAACCCAATAGGATGTCGCGGTGCGGAACCGGGCCACTGCGCGTGCAGCTTATATATACACTTCTGCGCTGTCCCAAGCATCTTTCAGCGAACGATCCGTGCGCAGAGCTTCTGACCACAGACTCTTTCTGGTCTTTTACATTGTGGCAAAACCTAAAGAGCCGCTGTCATTATTCCGGGACTCGTTAAGCCCTTATCAGCTGAATGCACTGGTGGATTTTGTGGATTCAGCTGCAGACAGATTTAGGCCCTTTCTCATATTTGGGACCTCCTGGGGGTCAGATGCCCTCTTGTTTGTGCAGGTCTGAATCACTGCAGCCCCCCTCCCCTCCCTATCTCTCTGGGATCTCTGCAACACTCAGGAGCTGCTATTCTCCCTATTGTAAACGCTCCCATTATTGGGTTACCTGCCTCCTCCCCGGCCCAGGCTCAGATACAGCTTATCCTGAGAGGCAAATATTCTGCCGACTACATTACTCATCCCCATAGTGCCCCCATTGTACCCGGCACAGCTGGAGCCTCACAGCAGATAACATACTGTATGGAATAGGGGAGAGGAGAGACATCGTATATCTGACTGCAGCACAGGAGTCATTTATATAATATATAATAATGTACACCACCTCCAAACTGCCCACTGACGTTCCAGTATTACAGATACAAGCAGGTTGCACAGTGGACAGTTGATGCAGGATACATGACTGGCACTTGCTGGATATGTGTAGTAGTAACAATGTGCGATAGACATTACACAGTCACATGGTGCAGGTCACTGGAATATAGGCTCCGCACAATACCGAGGTCACTGGAATATAGGCTCCGCACAATACCGAGGTCACTGGAATATAGGCTCCGCACAATACCGAGGTCACTGGAATATAGGCTCCGCACAATACAGAGGTCACTGGAATATAGGCTCCGCACAATACCGAGGTCACTGGAATATAGGCTCCGCACAATACCGAGGTCACTGGAATATAGGCTCCGCACAATAGTGAGGTCACTGCACTATATAGGCTCTGCACAATACTGAGGTCACTGGAATATAGGCTCCGCACAATACCGAGGTCACTGGAATATAGGCTCTGCACTATACCCAGGTCACAAGAATACGGGCTCTGCGCTATACCAAGGTCACAGGAATACGGGCTCTGCGCTATACTGAGGTCACCGGAATAAGGGCTCTGCAATATACAGAGATCACCAGAATATGGGCTCAGCACTATACAAGGTCACTGGAATATGGGCTCTGCACTGTACCGAGGTCACTAGAATATGGGCTCTGCATTATACAGAGTTCACAGGAATATGGGCTCTGCACTGGACCAACACCACCGGAATACGGGCTCTGCATTATACAGAGGCCACCAGAATACGGGCTCTGCGCTATACTGTGGGCTCTGCATGATACTGAGGTCACTGGAATACAGGCTCTGCGTTATACTGGGGTCACCGGAATATGGGCTCTGCACTAGACCAACATCAGTGGAATACAGGCTCTGCGCTATACTGTGGGCTCTGCATTATACAGAGGTCACCGGAATACGGGCTATGAGCTATACTGTGGTCTCTGCATTATACAGAGTTCACTGGAATATGGGCTCTGCACTATACCGAGGTCACGGGAATATGGGCTCTGCTCTGGACCAACACCATCGGAATACGGGCTCTGTATTATACAGAGGTCACCGGAAAATACTGTGGGCTCTGCACTATACTGAGGCCACCAGAATACGGGCTCTGCACTATACTGAGGCCACCAGAATACGGGCTCTGCGCTATACTGTGTGCTCTGCGTGATACTGAGGTCACTGGAATACGGGCTCTGCGCTATACTGGGGTCACTGGAATATGGGCTCTGCACTATACAGAGATCACTGGAATATGGGCTCTGCCCCATACAGAGATTACTGGAATATGAGCTCTGCACTAGACCAACATCAGCGGAATACAGGCTCTGCGCTATACTGTGGGCTCTGCATTATACAGAAGTCACCGGAATACGGGCTCTGAGCTATACTGTGGGCTCTGCATTATACAGAGGTCACCAGAATACAGGTTCTGTGCTATACTGTGGGTTCTGCATGATACTGAGTTCACTGGAATATGGGCTCTGCACTTTACTGAGGCCAACGGAATACGGGCTCTGCGCTATACTGTTGGTTCTGCACTATACTGAGGTCGCCGGAATATGGGCGCTGCACTATACAGAGATCACTGAAATATGGCCTCTGCACTATACAGAGGTCACCGGAATATGGCTTCTTACTATATAGGGGTCACCAAAATATGGGCTCTGCAGTAGACAAACATCACCGGAATACAGGCTCTGCATTATACAGAGGTCACCAGAATATGGGCTCTGCACTATACTGAGGTCACCGGAATATGGGCTCTGCACTATACTGGGGTCACTGGAATATGGGCTCTGCACTATACAGAGATCACTGGAATATGGGCTCTGCCCCATACAGAGATTACTGGAATATGAGCTCTGCACTAGACCAACATCAGCGGAATACAGGCTCTGCGCTATACTGTGGGCTCTGCATTATACAGAAGTCACCGGAATACGGGCTCTGAGCTATACTGTGGGCTCTGCATTATACAGAGGTCACCAGAATACAGGTTCTGTGCTATACTGTGGGTTCTGCATGATACTGAGTTCACTGGAATATGGGCTCTGCACTTTACTGAGGCCAACGGAATACGGGCTCTGCGCTATACTGTTGGTTCTGCACTATACTGAGGTCGCCGGAATATGGGCGCTGCACTATACAGAGATCACTGAAATATGGCCTCTGCACTATACAGAGGTCACCGGAATATGGCTTCTTACTATATAGGGGTCACCAAAATATGGGCTCTGCAGTAGACAAACATCACCGGAATACAGGCTCTGCATTATACAGAGGTCACCAGAATATGGGCTCTGCACTATACTGAGGTCACCGGAATATGGGCTCTGCACTATACAGAGATCACTGGGATATGGGCTCTGCACTATACAGAGATCACTGGAATATGGGCTCTGCACTATACTGAGGTCGCCGGAATACGGCATCTGCATTATACAGAGGTCACCAGAATATGGACTCTGCACTATACAGAGATCACTGGAATATGGGCTCTGCACTATATAGAGGTCACTGGAATATGGTTTCTTACTATATAGAGGTCACCAGAATATTGGTTCTGCACTAGACAAATATCACCGGAATACGGGCTCTGCGCTATACAGTGGGTTCTGCATTATACAGAAGGCAACGGAATATGGGCTCTGCACTATACTGAGGTCACCGGAATACGGGTTCTGCACTATACTGAGGTCACTGGAATACGGGCTCTGCACTATACTGAGGTCACCGGAATACGGGCTCTGCACTATACTGTGGCTCTGCATTATACTGAGGTCACTGGGATATGGGCTCTGCACTATACAGAGGTCACCGGAATATGGGCCCTGCACTATACTGAGGTCACCGGAATATGGGCTCTGCACTATACTGAGGTCACCGGAATACGGGCTCTGCACTATACTGTGGCTCTGCATTATACTGAGGTCACTGGGATATGGGCTCTGCACTGTACAGAGGTCACTGGAATATGGGCTCTGCACTATACTGAGGTCACCGGAATACGGGCTTTACACTATACTTTGGCTCTGCACTATAGAGAGGTCACCGGAATACAGACTCTGCACTATACTGACATCTACAGAATACGAGCGCTGCGCTATACTGTGAGCTGTGCATTATACTGATGTCACCACAATACAGGATCAGCGCTATACTATGGGCTCTGCATTATACTGAGGTCACTGAAATATGGGCTCTGCACTATACTGTGGGCTCTGCATTATACCGAGGTCACTGGAATATGGGCTCTGCATTATACAGAGGTCACCTGAATACAATCTCTGCACTACATAGAGGTCACCAGAATACGGGCTCTGCACTATACCGATGTCACCGGAACACAGGCTCTGCGCTATACAAAGGTCATCAGAATATACTGTAGGGTCTGCACTATACAAAAGGTAAATTAATAAACATTCAGTCATTTTAAATATCTTTAAGGGTCAAAATATTTTTCTCTGGGACAGTAAGTAACACCTATACCATTACCCAATATTTATTTGTATGTTTTGGGGTACAGACCGATTTCCACATTTTAAAAAAAAAATTGTCCTGCAGGTTTTTCCTAGAAAAATTATTGTGCCCGTTTTATTTTTCAATTGGATAGCGCGAGAAGCGGGGAGCACATATACCTGCGCTAACAGAAAAATGGGCACGATAGCCGCATTCATCTATGCAGCAAAAACCTTGTGTTTAGTTGGAAATGCCCCTATATCTCCAACATAGGCAAAAGCACAGCCTGTGGCCACCAATCAGAAGCGACGTGGATAAAGAGAAGCACAACTGCGTATACGCACCACGTAACCCGCATAAAGATACCAGGTGAGCACAATTTTATCATTTTAATCATTTAAGTATCCTTTCAGTATCTCAATAGGAAGTTTTGCGGGGAGATCCAGTTAAGTGCAAGGTCTATGGCTGTGGCCTGCAATAAAAAACAATGTTTTCCCACAGGGTTCTATACTATCTCCCATGCTACTTGCAGTATACATGCTACCACTGGGTGAAATAATAAGATGTTATGGCCTGGTCTACCACTGCTATGCAGACGATACACAACCGTACCTTTGCTCCAGGTACTGACAACCCAATAACAACCCTAACTAGCTGTCTAGCTGAGCTCCAGAAGTGGATGAGTGCCAGCTGTCTAGCTGAGCTCCAAGAGTGCCAGTTGGCTGCCACTGAACCTTGATAAAACAGTGGTTCTTATGATAGGTTACAGGATAAGACTGAACATGTGCGGAATCTTGGCGCTGTCCTGGATGGTGGCATCTGACACTTAAACATAAGGTATCAGCACAATCCAATCCTCATTCTTTCACCTGAGGAACATAGCCAGAATCTTAATTCCCTCTGAAGATCTATCTAAAGTCATACATGCATTTGTAGGATCATGCAAAGACTACTGCAATGAAATCTACATGGGTTTTCCGGCAAAACCAACCAGCCCCGTTCCAGCCACATAACACCAGGGGCCAAATGTAATGAGTGAGAGTTTCAAAAAGTGAGAGATGTGGTAAGGTTTTGCAGGTTTTTTTTTTTAAAGTGGCAATCATTTACCCAGCAAGATCAACCTGGTTTTGCAGTGTAAATGATTGCCACTTTAAAGAAAACTGAAAAACCTTACCGTATCTCTCACTTTCTGAAACACTCACTCTATTACGTTTGACCCCAATTCTCTACTCCCTCCACTGGCTGCCTGTAAGATGGTGAATCGTTTTCAAGATTGGCTTACTGATTCAAAGTCCTACATGACCAGGGTCCAAAGTACCTGAAGCAGCTTCTTATTCCTTACTTTCCCACTCGATTGCTGCAATCTGTAGATGAAGGACTAAGGGGGTCATTCCGAGTTGATCGTAGCTGTGCTAAATTTAGCACAGTTATGATCATTCACACTGACATGCGGGGGGACACCCAGCACAGGGCTAGTCCGCCCCGCATGTCAGTGCCGCCCCCTCCCCCCCCGCAGAAGTGCAAAGGCATCACACAGCGGCGATGCCTTTGCACTTCAAGAGTAGCTCCCGGCCAGCGCAGCTTTAGTGTGGTGGCAGGGAGCTACTCATCGCTAACCGGCCCGCAGCGGCTGCGTGTGACGCCACGCAGCCGCTGCGGCCCACCCCCGTTCTGTCCAGCCACGCCTGCGTTGGTCGGACCGCGCCCACGAAACGGCGGCCATACACCGCCGTTGCGTGTTCCCCCCCACCCAGCGACCGCCTCTGCCTGTTAATCAGCCGTCTGGCATGCGCTGGCGCACTGCGGCGCCATCGCATGTGCAGTTCTGACCCGATCGCACCGCTGCGATAAACTGCAGCGTGCGATCGGGTCAGAATGACCCCCTATAACCAGTATCTAGAATCTCATGGAATTCAGCTGGGGGTCGAGCTCTCAGCTTTGTGGCTCTGACTCTACGGAACTCTCTTCCCCGCACAGTTCCAGAAGCCTCCACTCTAGAAGGTATCCAGTCTTTAGGTCGACCACTATTGGTTGACATGCATTAGGTCGACATGCTCACTAGGTGTACATGGCAAAGGTCGACACATGAAAAGGTCAACATGAGTTTTTAACTTTTTTTTTTACTTACCCGAAGCATGGCGAGCCATGCGAGGGGACAAGGTGCAGTAATTGGGGTTCCCGGTCACTTTACGAAGAAAACTACACTCCAAAAAACTCATGTCGACCTTATCTATATCGACCTAATGACTGCGTCGATCTATTTCATGTGTTGACCTAGTCCCTGTTGACCAATAGTGGTCAACCTAGTTACTGTCGACGCAATAAGCCACACCCCTCTAGAATCCCTTAAAAATAGACTCCAGACTTTCCTGTTCATCCAAGCATTTCATTAACCCTTATTTTGTGCTGTAAAGGTAAATGTAAACCACTTTGAGACCTATTAGGATAAATAAATAGCATTATTATCATTTTCCTATCAGATAACCCGCGTTATATTCCGTCTGAATCTCGCCAATAACTGAATCTCCCCCCGTTGCCTAGGGGGGTGCTGTGAAATAATTGCTGAAGCCCTGAATGCGCTGTAAGCAGAGAACGTTTGGGAACCTCTGGAGTAACCTGTTTGATGCCTCTTCTTGCCAGAATCCAGCACCTGAAAGCAGGGTCACAACCACCATCATCTGAGAGAAGGGAGTGATACAATCGTGCACACAGATCACTGCATATTGCGGAGTCCAGTGTCAGGATTATGGGGGTCATTCCGAGTTGATCGTAGCTGTGCTAAATTTAGCACAGCTACGATCATTCACACTGACATGCGGGGTGGTATTCATGTGACCGACGGTCGGGAGACCGACGGTCACATGACCTCCTGCAGCTTCCCGACACCCACTATCCCGATGGTCGGCATGCCGACCAACAGGGACTATTTCCACTCGTGGGTGTCCACGACACCCATAGAGTGGGAATAGAACGCCTCTCCCCGCCGGGATCCCGGCGTCGGTATGCTGCCGGGATCCCGGCGTCGGTAAGCTGACCGGCGGTCAGGAGACCGCCGGTCAGCCATACTACACCCGACATGTGGGGGGACGCCCAGCACAGGGATAGTACGCCCAGCATGTCAGTGCGCCCCCCTCGCAGAAGTGCAAAGGCATCACACAGCGGCGATGCCTTTGCACTTCAAGAGTAGCTCCCGACCAGCGCAGCTTTAGCGTGCTGGCCGGGAGATACTCATCGCTCCCTGGCCCGCAGCGGCTGCGTGTGACGTCACGCAGCCGCTGCAGCCCACCACCCGTTCAGTCCGGCCTAGCCTGCGTTGGCCGGACTGCTCCAACAAAACGGCGGCCAAACTCCGCCGTTCCGCCCAGCGATCGCCTTTGCCTGTCAATCAGGCAGAGGCGATCGCAGCCCTGCTACGGCCTTCGGCCGTCTGGCAGGCGCCGGCGCATGCACAGTAGGGACCCGTTCGCGCGGCTGTGACAAAAAGCAGCGAGTGAACGGGTCAGAATGACCCCCTACATCGAGGCTCTCACCCTGGCACTGACCTGCTCTCACCTCTTTGTAAATAGAAAAGGTGCCAAAATAACCGTAGAACTGCAGTACCCAGCGGCCTGAGACGCCTGCGGTGCCATTCCAGCAATAGCTGGCAGGGAAAGGAGAAGGTGGGAACTTGGCGAGGAAACAGCCTGTCAACATGTACAGAAAATGCCATCGTGCTGTTTATTTTGGAAGCCATGAGAACAGTGTTTTGTGGGGGGGAGTGGAGATAGTGGAACACGCTGAAAGACTCCAGTTGCCAGGGAGCAACAGGCAGCTCGATGATCCCCAACCTGTTACAGCCAATTACACGTCACCATGGGAGCGTTATCAACCGAGCCGGGAACATGGTGTTGTCAGCGTGTAAAACATGCCGGGGCAAACGTCTCGTAATCTCTGCAATGCCCGTAAGAGAGCAGGAGGAGGTCACGGTTATCAGCCAGGCAGGAAATAACTCTGTGCAGAACTAAGCGTATAGGGGCCAGTCATTTCCACCTGCCCTGTGACAGAATACACACCGGCACATAAACTGACAATACACACAATGCAGATATCACACATTTCTGAAGACCCAATCTAATAAAGCAATCCATATAGATAGCGATCGGGCTGTCCGCATCCATTGCAGTCTCTCCTAGGGAAGCGGACTCCGCTTATTGCTGTGTGCACTCTCCCTGGATGTCCTGTGATACGCAGCCGACTAAGAGACCCTCTACACCAGGCATGTCCAAACTGCGGGCCTTCAGCTGTTGTGAAACTACATATCCCAGCATGCCCTGACACAGTTTTGCTGTCAGAGAATGCTAAAGCTGTGTCAGGGCATGCTGGGATGTGTAGTTTCTCAACAGCTGGAGGGCCGCAGTTTGGACATGCCTGCTCTACATCATGGGCCTTCAACCTGTGGCCTTCCAGCTGTTGTGGAACTACACAGACCAGCATGCGCTGCCACAGTTTTGCTATTAAGGCATCTTAAAACTGAGGCAGGGCATGCTGGGATGTGTAGTTCCACAGCAGCTGGAGGGCCACAGGTTGAAGACCCATGCTCTACACAATAGTTAGCCAAGCTTTAGAGCAGGGGGGGGGGGAACGTCCGGCCCACAAAGCCAGTTGATCCGGCCCGGCCAGGCTCACCTAACCGAGGGAGATGTTGGGCGCCCGGTGAGATTGTTTTACCAGCAGGCACTGGCTCCTTCCCCTCAGTGGCAGCCGAAAGCCGGAGCTCAGAGCTTCCGGCTCTGACAGTGTGCAGCTGTGCACTATGAGAGAGACGTCATGACGTCTCTCCCATAGTTCCGAGCAGCGGACTGCCAGTGGGTGTGCAGCACTCCGGAAGTAGGAGGGGCTGGTGAGTATTCTGTTTTTTTTTTTTTTTTATGTGTGTGTGTAAGCGGCGCTACTAGAGGGGGCACATCTACTGGGGCATAACAAGTGAATGGGGGCATATCAACTGACTAGGGGCATATCTACTGGGGCATAACAAGTGACTGGGGGCATATCTACTGGGGCATAACAAGTGACTGGGGGCATATCTACTGGGGCATAACAAGTGACTGGGGGCATATCTACTGGGGCATAACAAGTGAATGGGGGCATATCTAATGGGGCATAACAAGTGACTGGGGGCATATCAACTGACTAGGGGCATATCTAATAGGGCATAACAAGTGACTGGGGGCATATCTACTGGGGCATAACAAGTGACTGGGGGCACATCTACTGGGGCATAACAAGTGAATGGGGGCATATCAACTGACTAGGGGCATATCTACTGGGGCATAACAAGTGAATGGGGGCATATCAACTGACTAGGGGCATAACAAGTGACTGGGGGCATATCAACTGACTAGGGGCATAACAAGTGACTGGGGGCATATCTAATGGGGCATAACAAGTGACTGGGGGCATATCTAATGGGGCATAACAAGTGACTGGGGGCATATCTACTGGGGCATAACAAGTGAATGGGGGCATATCTACTGGGGCATAACAAGTGAATGGGGGCATATCAACTGACTAGGGGCATATCTACTGGGGCATAACAAGTGACTGGGGGCATATCTAATGGGGCATAACAAGTGAATGGGGGCATATCAACTGACTAGGGGCATATCTACTGGGGCATAACAAGTGACTGGGGGCATATCTAATGGGGCATAACAAGTGACTGGGGGCACATCTAATGGGGCATAACAACTGACTGGGGGCATATCTACTGGGGCATAACAAGTGAATGGGGGCATATCAACTGACTAGGGGCATATCTACTGGGGCATAACAAGTGACTGGGGGCATATCTACTGGGGCATAACAAGTGACTGGGGGCATATCTACTGGGGCTTAACAAGTGACTGGGGGCATATCTACTGGGGCATAACAAGTGAATGGGGGCATATCTAATGGGGCATAACAAGTGACTGGGGGCATATCAACTGACTAGGGGCATATCTAATAGGGCATAACAAGTGACTGGGGGCATATCTACTGGGGCATAACAAGTGACTGGGGGCACATCTAATGGGGCATAACAACTGACTGGGGGCATATCTACTGGGGCATAACAAGTGAATGGGGGCATATCAACTGACTAGGGGCATATCTACTGGGGCATAACAAGTGACTGGGGGCATATCTAATGGGGCATAACAAGTGAATGGGGGCATATCAACTGACTAGGGGCATAACAAGTGACTGGGGGCATATCTAATGGGGCATAACAAGTGACTGGGGGCATATCTAATGGGGCATAACAAGTGACTGGGGGCATATCTACTGGGGCATAACAAGTGAATGGGGGCATATCTAATGGGGCATAACAAGTGAATGGGGGCATATCAACTGACTAGGGGCATATCTACTGGGGCATAACAAGTGACTGGGGGCATATCTAATGGGGCATAACAAGTGACTGGGGGCACATCTAATGGGGCATAACAACTGACTGGGGGCATATCTACTGGGGCATAACAAGTGAATGGGGGCATATCAACTGACTAGGGGCATATCTACTGGGGCATAACAAGTGACTGGGGGCATATCTACTGGGGCATAACAAGTGAATGGGGGCATATCAACTGACTAGGGGCATATCTACTGGGGCATAACAAGTGACTGGGGGCATATCTACTGGGGCATAACAGGTGACTGGGGGCATATCTAATAGTGCATAACAAGTGACTGGGGGCATATCTAATGGGGCATAACAAGTGACTGGGGGCATATCTAATGGGGCATAACAAGTGACTGGGGGCATATCTAATGGGGCATAAAAAGTGACTGGGGGCATATCTAATGGGGCATAAAAAGTGACTGGGGGCATATCTAATGGGGCATAACAAGTGACTGGGGGCATATCTAATGGGGCATAACAAGTGACTGGGGGCATATCTAATGGTGCATAACAAGTGACTGGGGGCATATCTACTGGGGCATAACAAGTGACTGGGGGCATATCTAATGGGGCATAACAAGTGACTGGGGGCATATCTAATGGGGCATAACAAGTGACTGGGGGCATATCTAATGGGGCATAACAAGTGACTGGGGGCATATCTAATGGGGCATAACAAGTGACTGGGGGCATATCTAATGGTGCATAACAAGTGACTAGGGGCATATCTACTGGGGCATAACAAGTGACTCAGGGCATATCTAACGGGGCATAACAAGTGACTGGGGGCACATCTAATGGGGCATAACAAGTGACTGGGGGCATATCTAATGGGGCATAACAAGTGACTGGGGGCATATCTACTGGGGCATAACAAGTGACTGGGGGCACATCTAATGGGGCATAACAAGTGACTGGGGGCACATCTACTGGGGCATAACAAGTGACTGGGGGCATATCTAATGGGGCATAACAAGTGACTGGGCATATCTACTGGGGCATAACAAGTGACTGGGGGCATATCAACTGACTAGGGGCATATCTACTGGGGCATAACAAGTGACTGGGGGCATATCTACTGGGGCATAACAAGTGACTGGGGGCATATCTACTGGGGCATAACAAGTGACTGGGGGCATATCTACTGGGGCATAACAAGTGAATGGGGGCATATCTAATGGGGCATAACAAGTGACTGGGGGCATATCAACTGACTAGGGGCATATCTAATAGGGCATAACAAGTGACTGGGGGCATATCTACTGGGGCATAACAAGTGACTGGGGGCACATCTAATGGGGCATAACAACTGACTGGGGGCATATCTACTGGGGCATAACAAGTGAATGGGGGCATATCAACTGACTAGGGGCATATCTACTGGGGCATAACAAGTGAATGGGGGCATATCAACTGACTAGGGGCATAACAAGTGACTGGGGGCATATCTAATGGGGCATAACAAGTGACTGGGGGCATATCTAATGGGGCATAACAAGTGACTGGGGGCATATCTACTGGGGCATAACAAGTGAATGGGGGCATATCTACTGGGGCATAACAAGTGAATGGGGGCATATCAACTGACTAGGGGCATATCTACTGGGGCATAACAAGTGACTGGGGGCATATCTAATGGGGCATACCAAGTGAATGGGGGCATATCAACTGACTAGGGGCATATCTACTGGGGCATAACAAGTGACTGGGGGCATATCTAATGGGGCATAACAAGTGACTGGGGGCACATCTAATGGGGCATAACAACTGACTGGGGGCATATCTACTGGGGCATAACAAGTGAATGGGGGCATATCAACTGACTAGGGGCATATCTACTGGGGCATAACAAGTGACTGGGGGCATATCTACTGGGGCATAACAAGTGAATGGGGGCATATCAACTGACTAGGGGCATATCTACTGGGGCATAACAAGTGACTGGGGGCATATCTAATGGGGCATAACAAGTGACTGGGGGCATATCTAATGGGGCATAACAAGTGACTGGGGGCATATCTACTGGGGCATAACAAGGGACTGGGGGCATATCTACTGTGGCATAACAAGTGACTGGGGGCACATCTACTGGGGCATAACAAGGGACTGGGGGCACATCAACTGACTAGGGGCATATCTACTGGGGCATAACAAGTGACTGGGGGCATATCTAATGGGGCATAACAAGTGACTGGGGGCACATCTAATGGGGCATAACAAGTGACTGGGGGCACATCTAATGGGGCATAACAAGTGACTGGGGGCATATCTAATGGGGCGTAACATGTGACTGGGGGCATATCTAATGGGGCATAACATGTGACTGGGGGCATATCTAATGGGGCATAACAAGTGACTGGGGGCACATCTAATGGGGCATAAAAAGTGACTGGGGCATATCTAATGGGACATAACAAGTGACTGGGGGCACATCAATGGGGCATAACAAGTGACTGGGGGCATATGTACTGGGGCCTAACAAGTGACTGGGGGCATATCTAATGGGGCATAACAACTGACTGGGGCATATGTACTGGGGGCATAACTACTGGGGGCATATCTAATGGGGCATAACAACTGACTGGGGGCATATCTACTGGGGGCATAACTACTGACTGGGGGCATATCTACTGGGGGCATAACTACTGACTGGGGGCATATCTACTGGGGGCATAACTACTGACTGGGGGCATATCTACTGGGGGCAGGCTAATTTTTAAGTTGATAATTTCTGTATGGCCCCCGAAGGATTAAATAAATATCCATATGGCCCTTGGTAGAAAAAAGGTTCCCCGCCCCTGCTATATAGGGTGATAAGGGCGAGCAGCCGTTCCATTGCTTTAAGGTGACTGATATGCAAGTTTCCTTTTAAGTATTTGGTTTCAGGTGCACAAATAAATGACCATTGTGCTAAAATCATAGGGTCTTCATTCTCTCTTATTGCCACTGAAAATCATTACGGCTAACTATTAAAAACGTTTGAGGGCTCTCGTTCCCCGACATGTATATATGTATCTGATCAATGCCACGGTGCAGACACGGCTAGGGCGGCAGCACAAACACCGGGGGTGCACACAGCTGGCTGCTGTACCAGTACCACAGTGGTAACCAGTAAACCCCCCCCCCCCGGTTCTCATCCATTGCTGTACGCGTAAAGTGAGAGACGTCTGACTGAGAGCAGTCACACAGCAAGCGGGGAACTGTACAACGCTACAGACAGTAGACAGACACCGGATAAGCACTGCGCAAAAAAGGCCAGCCCTGCTGTAGATTACCCTCTAATACAGTATTTCCTTTGTAATTAAAACCTTATGCGTTTTTCTTTTTCCAAAACGTCTGGAATATTCCGTTCCTGCTACTTGTTTATTTTATTGACTAAAATGTACAGAAGCTCAATTTGTACTTTTCAAAGGCACAGATGGCGCTCATTCCCCGCAGTTCTGGCAACGCCTCACTGCGTCCTGCCACTGCCAACCGCTGGATGAAGTCTAGATGTCAAAGCTGGCTTCCAACCAGTTGTGAATGGCTTGTTCTGCGGATGTCGGAGACCAAAAGGGTGAAGGTTTTATAAGTGTGATCTAGGATTTCAGCGAAATGGCGAAAATCTGGAATAATCCCTCCAAAAATAGTCTTGGGTAGTGACGGCCTTGCTCAGTCGTTGCTGGGTCATGAAGAGAACCTTGTGGTATCGACAAATAAATACTTCATTGGAAATCCCACATTACCTTCCCAGATGAGATTAACTGAAACAATCCGTATTCAAATAATAGTGATGTATAAGCAAACAGTAAATAATAAACATTTTATCATCAACTCTGTTCCTCCTCATATATCTGTTGCTTCTGGGATCCGGTCTCTAGGTCGACCACTATTGATCGACAGTAACTAGGTCGACAGGGTATCAAGGTCGACATGTTCTAGGTCGACATGTCAAAAGGTTGACATGAGTTTTTCACAATTTTTTTTTTTACTTTTTCATACTTAACAATCCACGAAGACTACGATTGGGAATAGTAACCATGCGAGGGGACACGGTGCACTAATTGGGGTTCCCGGTCACTGTACGGAGAAAACGACACCAAAAACACATAAAAAAATCACGTCGACCTAGAGACCCTGTCAACCTAGTTACTGTCGACCAATAGTGGTCGACCTAGTTACCGTCGACCTTCTATACCACACCCGTTGCTTCCGCCACTCCATTTAATTATTATGAATAAAAATTACAAATACGACAAAAACAAAAATGGAGATTTTGTGCTCTTAATAATAAAAATACAGTAATTAAAACTAGTATTATGGAACCCCCCTATCTCTGCAGTGGGAGACAATAGCAGGGAGGGGGTCAGCGCGTGCTTCGGCTCCCACTGTACACGATGGAGACGGGATAATTTTACATGGGGGGTCATTCTGACCCGATCGCACGCTGCGGTTTATTGCAGCGGTGCGATCGGGTCAGAACTGCGTATGCGCCGCAGTGCGCCGGCGCATGCCAGTCAGCCGAAGGCTGTCGGGCAGCTACGATCGCCTCTGCCTGATTGACAGGCAGAGGTGGTCGCTTGGCGGGAGGGGGGGGGGGGCGGAACGGCGGCGTTTGGCTAAATGTAGCACAGCTACGATCATTTCGGAATGACCCCCATAGTTGTAAAGTAGATATCGGCAAAAAGTTTTCACTTGCTAATGCACGCAAAACTAAACTAGACAGAAATGAGCAACATAAAATATAATATATGTAACAGCATTATTCAGATTTCTGTGCAAGTTAAGTTGTTACAGACGTTTCACACAGTAATGAGGAATGAGCTCTTAAGGGCCCCAGACACTACAACGATATGTCGGAGGCGGAAGTCGGAGGCGTTTTCCCTTAAACTCTCCCGGAAGTGGTTCCATACGATTCGGTACATTTTGCATGCGATATATCGTGTGCGATCCCAGCCATGCCTGCGGGAACTGACATACCACGAGTGCAGAACTAACGACCTAGGGGAGCCGATCCGACCCTCACGGGAACGCGCATCGGATCGAAACGGAAAGACCTCCAAAATTGCCGATTTCACCCGATATATCGGCCCGCATGCCCTAAATTGGCTGAAATCGGGCATTATCGTTCTAGTGTATGGGACCCTTTACCCCTGTCAGCCACTAGAGGGCACCTGTATCCAAGTTAAACTGAACTTCTGCCCATTTTTATTACAAACTGGACAATGCTAAAATAAAATAGATTTTCTGGGCAGGTCTTAGAATAATTAGTGTGTATCAGTGAAACTTCAGACGCTGAATCTAACATAGAAACTGTCCAGTAAAACCTTAAATATTAAACAGCCAAACAAATGACATGAGGGGGTTAATCTTCATATAGATAAATAACTGCTCGGAATCTATGATTATATAAAACCGCAGACACAGGATCCAAGTCACCGGTAGACTGATCCGGTGACTTCCAATTACCCGGACAGTGTGTTATAAGAAGTTACATTTGCAGATTATCCACTCCAATACTGCTTGTTTGTTATTTAATGTAAGAATATCAGTTAGCTATTATATATATATATATATATATATATATATATATATATATATATATAGTATTGCAGCTGAGAACAATAGATGAAACGTTTATGTTAATAAACCATGTTGTGCCTAGGCGCAGAAAACTTGTCAAGATAACCGTGGACCCATCTGTATATAATTCTTACTTTACTTGTAGTAATTTCAGATCATCATCAGCCTTTGCTAAACATTTCCAGTCCTATGCCAGTGGCTGTGGTGTGCAGATGAGGAGGCAGATTGAGCAGACATCCCAGCAGAGTAAAAGGGGCAAATAATGGCTCTTACCACTGCGGTTTAAGAGAGATGATAGATAAGGGTAATTTAAAAATATGTCATAAATGTCTGTGGTATGTAGCACCCACAGATCCCCAAGTGTTGTAGAACTACTACTCCCAGCATACCTGCCAGCCCTTGGCTTTTCCTACAATGCTCTCCTCACCTCTGGGTGACCCAGCGGACACTCCCCCTGCAGTGGCGCTTGTAGCGGTATATCAGGGCTTGTAGTCACAACACATAGGGGGTAATTCAGACCTGATGGCAGCAGCAAAATTGTTAGTGAATGGGCAAAACCATGTGCACTGCAGGTGGGGCAGATGTAACATGTGCAGAGAGTGTTAGATTTTGGTGGGTTATATTGTTTCCGTGCAGGGTAAATACTGGCTGCTTTATTTTTACACTGCAATTTAGATTTCAGTTTGAGCACACCCCACCCAAATCTTCTCTCTCTGCACATGTTACATCTGCCCCACCTGCAGTGCACATGATTTTGCCCATTAGCTAACAAATTTGCTGTTGCGATCAGGTCTGAATTAGGCCCAAATAGGAATACTGGTACAGAGACTATTTGATATTTTATAATGTCATTGTAGTTTTCACGAAGTAGTTGTCACGAAGTAGTTGTCAAGTAGTGATTTAACCCAGCTGCATATTTCCCAGAGTCCTCCCTGCTCACGCCTGCATGAAATGTAATGACATCATTCTCCTCTGGGTGGTGCCAGTGCATTGCCTCCTAGCACACAAACTGCCTGTGGTTTCATCAAAGGGCAATCTACCACCACCTGCCCCAGCCCAGCTGCACGTCTGCAGGCAGCACTAGTCAGCAAGGAGTGGTCGCTAACGCCGAGCGGTACAGGGGCAGAGACGGGATAATGCCAACGCACTGTGTTCATACTATCACCCACCAGGTGCCACATAATACAGCGAGATAGAGTTAGTCTGAATAGTGTATTGCAGAGTTGTGGTATACACAGAGGAACTGTATGGTATGTGCAGAGCTGTGATATACACACAGGTATAGTATATGCAGATGTGTGGTACACGCGGAGATGTGGTATATGCACATAGTGGTATACACAGAGGAGCTGAATGGTATACAGAGGTGTGGGATACACAGAGTTGTTTACTGCATAACATGACACAGATACCAGGCAAGCGATATAACCTATAACTACCAATATATTACATGGGCTGGCACTATTCCGAGTTGTTCGCTCGCTAGCTATTTTTTGCAGCGCTGCGATCAGATAGTCGCCGCCTATGGGGTAGTGTATTTTCGCTTTGCAAGTGTGCGAACGCATGTGCAGCCGAGCGGTACAAAAACATTTCGTGCAGTCTCTGAGTAGGTCAGAACTTACTCAGCCGCTGAGATCACTTCAGACTGTCTGGTCCCGGAATTGACGTCAGACACCCGCCCTGCAAACGCCTGCGTTTTCCCAACCACTCCCATAAAACGGTCAGTTGCCACCCACAAACGCCCTCTTCCTGTCAATCTCCTTGCGATCGGCTGTGCGAATGGATTCTTCGTTAAATCCATCGCCCAACAACGATCCGATTTGTTCCCGTACGACGCACCTGCGCATTGCGGTGCATACGCATGCGCAGTAGCGACCTGATCACTGCGCTGCAAAAAATCCTAGCGTGCGATCAGGTCGGAATGACCCCCTGTATAATAATCTGGGGGAAGCCTGTAATACACATAGTAACATCTAGCTGAGGGGTCTCTGGAGGCTTTGCAGAGAGACAGTCTGTGGGAGTTCCTGGGCTAGGCGTGACAGACGCAGGACCCTCTGCTGGACTGGACCCATCTCCGCTGCGGTGTCCTGGCCCTAATCAGCACATGTAGCTTCCCTATCACTGTACGGTTATCAGTAGCACTGAAGCTCCATGTTTCATGCTGTAGAATTCTCTGCATGCACCTCAGCAGTCCGGGGGGAGGAGAAGCCTCATGATCTCTTCCGACGCGTTATCCTCCACTGTGCAGCGCTGTGCACAACCTTATTCCCGGAGCACTTCTTCCACTTCTGACAGTCAGTAAGGGAGAATAACCGGAGCCGACGCATGTCAGGAGGGGGCCTCGGCGTGACCTGAGCAGACCTGACTTCTGCTGCGAAGCCTCCGCTCTGGGTATGGGAACCAGGAGCTGGCTCCAAGGCAATGGACAGACATCTCTGATCCAGTGTGTGAGCTGCAGAGGAAGCCAGGAAAAGCTCATGTGCCTCCTAACCGCAGGACACAAGCCGCAGCCTCGCTGTCCTTCCCCCGCTACAGAGAGCACACATAGGAGGTGACTTGTATGCGGCTGTGCTTTATGCTGCATGAAGGGTTGTGTGCTGGCTAGACACAGCCAGGCTATGAGCTGGACCAGGACACATCGCGGCCCATCAGAGATCAGTGAGGTCACTAATGCACAGGTCTTCACAGTAACATCCATGACCCTGATTTCACAGCTTCATTTCAGTACTGGCTGGGGCCACAACATGGCTTCCTCCAGCAGACAAGTCTGTGGCACCTAGAGGAATAGACAGGCTGCATCCCCAGATCACACTGCATGCGAGTCTCCCTCATTTCTGTACACAGCCTAACCCTAACCGCCCCCCTATAGTGCCTAACCCTAACTGCCCCCCCTATAGTGCCTAACCCTAACCGTCATCCCCTTAGTGTCTAACCCTAACCGTCACCCCCCTATAGTGCCTAACCCTAACCGTCACCCCCCCTATAGTGCCTAACCCTAACCGTCACCCCCCTATAGTGCCTAACCCTAACCGTCACCCCCCCCTATAGTGCCTAACCCTAACCGTCACCCCCCTATAGTGCCTAACCCTAAGCGTCACCCCCCCTATAGTGCCTAACCCTAACCCCTTAGTGCCTAACCCTAACCGTCACCCCTTAGTGCCTAACGCTAACCACCTCCCCTATAGTGCCTAACCCTAACCATCACCCCTTAGTGTCTAACCCTAACCGTCACCCTTAGTGTCTAACCCTAACCGTCACCCCTTAGTGCCTAACCCTAACCGTCACCCCTTAGTGCCTAACCCTAACCGTCACCCCTTAGTGCCTAGCCCTAACCATCACCCTTAGTGTCTAACCCTAACCGTCACCCCTTAGTACCTAGCCCTAACCATCACCCTTAGTGCCTAACCCTAACCGCCACCCTTTAGTGCCTAACCCTAACTGTCACCCTTAGTGTCTAACCCTAACCGTCACCCCTTAGTGTCTAACCCTAACAGTCACCCCTTAGTGTCTAACCCTAACAGTCACCCCTTAGTGTCTAACCCTAACAGTCACCCCTTAGTGCCTAACACTAACCGCCACCCCTTAGTGCCTAACCCTAACGCCCCCCCCTATAGTGCCTAACCCAAACCATTACCCTTAGTGTCTAACCCTAACAGTCACCCCTTAGTGCCTAACCCTAACCCCTTAGTACCTAACACTAATGCCCCCCCTGTAGTGCCTGACGCTAACCGTCACCCCTTAGTGCCTAACCCTAACCGTCACCCCTTAGTGCCTAACCCTAACAGTCACCCCTTAGTGCCTAACCCTAACGCCCCCTCTATAGTGTCTAACCGTCACCCCTTAGTGCCTAACCCTAACCCCTTAGTGCCTATCCCTAACCGTCAACCCTTACTGCCTAACCCTAATGCCCCCCCCCCCATAGTGCCTGACCCTAACATCACCCCTTAGTGCCTAACCCAAACTGTCACCCCTTAGTGCCTAACCATACCCCCTTAGTGGCTAACCCTAACCCTCCTTTTTAAGTGCCTAACCCTAAAACCAGGAGGTTGACCGGGACACCGCTTGGTGAATTCCATCATACATGCTTTTGTGGAGCTGCCTAAACATCAGTTCCATCACTTCTGGTGCTGGAGGAGGATTTCAGGAAAGTGGACAAGCACTTGATACAACCTATACACAGTTCTGAACAGACTGGATTTTGGAGCCTTTTGGAGTGTAAAATTGACACAACATAGGAGAACCTTACCCTTATAAGGAATGTAACATTGAGACATTGTGAGCGCTGGTGAAGGGACTCCTTATAGTCCACACCGTGTATACCACATCTATTTCAAGTAACCCATAGACCATCACCTTCTACCAGTCTTTAGCAAATTTATTTCCAGTCAAACCAGACTGCCGCCGCTGTCACCACCAAGTTACGGACCAGATTTTGCAGAACATGGCATGCTGTCTCACCAAATGATAAAAACATTGCCTAAAGGACAACTCCTCCGAAAACTCTATACATATACAGAGTCCTTTAACAAAAGACAACCGTGGATTTCCTTGTGTTGCTGTGAATTGCGCTTGGTACCACCTGGCACTCCCAGACGTAGGAGAAGGGAGAGGGAAAAGTAGGGACAGCAAGTGAAATGACCTCGGCAGACAGGCTCTACTGTCATTTCACAAAACTTTGAAACTGGCAGGAACTCTGGCTCTAAACTTTCTAGGAAAATGTTCTGCAATTTGCAATCAGCATCACGAGAAGAGCCGGGCAAGCCGCTTAGTGCCACTTATGCTCAGCCGAATGTCTCTTACTTGTCACTTCATTACATGTTCTTCCAGAGGTTGGTACTTCACCCATGAAGGGCAATTCACCTCTGAAGGAGTAAAGCAGATTCTCAGAGATACAATGTGACAGCAGTAAAGATCTGGGAGGCCATCTTTACCCGACTAGCTAGAACACTGCAGTGATGCGGGGCCTGAAAGCGGCCTTATTCTCCCAGAGGACGATCGTGCTTCCGGGGATACAGCGTCTGTTCTGCGCGGACAACATTGGTTTACAATTGTCTTTAGACTAGAGCAGGGATGGGGAACCTTCAGGCCTCCAGCTGTTGTTTAACTACACATCCCGGCATGCCCTGTAACAGTTTTAGCATCGCCAAATAGCAAAACTGTAGCAAGGCATGCTGGTATGTGTAGTACAACAACAGCTGGAGGGCCGAAGGTTCCCCATCCCTGGACTAGAGATAGAAATGTACGCTGTTCGGTTATATTCTTGTTTCATCCTGATCCATAAGAAAGAAATCAGCTAGGGTCAGAATGCAATAACGGAAAAACTTAATGTTCTGAAGAAAAAAAAAACACGTGTGGGCTTATAGTTTTCTAACTCCCAGGCGGTTACAACAAAATGCAGAGGACAGGAAAACTGCAACACAAACCTGACCGACATTTCAGATGCCCTTTCAGCTGCTTAACTTCTTCCCTTGAGAAAGTAACTATTAGCGAAATGCGTGTCGGCGCTCTTGCTGTTCTATACTGATTAGTCATAATGGATTAGGATGAGTGTGATATACTTTAACCAGGCAGTTTAGAATGTGGGCTTCTACCTGTGAGACTTAGGGGCATATGTATTAACAAATAGTGGAAGTGACGCGTATTTACAGATCCATATCGTAGTGAGGATGATTTTTTTACATGATTATCTCTGCTATGTACAAACAATTTCTACATGGACAGCGCTTCTCATAAGATATGTTCCTGTCCCATTGGAAGAGTCTTTACTGCTTTTGAAAGAATGACCAGATCCAGCTATCTGAAGTTTCCCATAAATTGGGTACAGAGAACATTGCGATGTTAAAAATAGAGGATTGCAAATGGTAAGAGAGTCTGAGCTGCTTCCAGGGAAGAGAAAAGCAGTTTCCTATTACGGAATGTACCAACGGTTCACTTCTAAGAATACACAGAGAAATTGGCCACTTTCACGATGTAAATATCTCTATAAAAAGACTTCTATGCCCATTGAATGTGGCCAGGAACGCGGGTCCTGCCCCTCCACAGCTGTCCCAAATAAAGGCTTGGTACCACCTGGCAGACCCAGACGTAGGAGGAGGGAGAGGGAAAAGTAGGGACAGCACAGTGGGAAGTGACTGGTGCTAGACTACGTCAATCCCACTTCCACTGAAAAATCTAAACAGTGCGGTTACTCAATACCCTTCTCCAGTAATCACCCACAATACATAGTGTCTGCAGGGGCCCCGGGAGCTGCCAGAGACCCAGAATGCAGAGTGCAATGTGGGGAAACAGCACAATTATCATACTTTCCAGCATTTCATTACACTTTCCAGAGGTCGTGCTGGTGGCCAGGTGTGTATATAAATATAGGATGTGTCTGGCAGCCTGAGGGTCATACACTGGGGCTGATGCTGACACGAATGCAAGTCAGCGTTTGCAGACAGATGTTGCTGGTTTTCTCACTGTGCCTGCTCTGGAGCCAAGAGTGCGCAACCACGAGCGATGCATTATCGTATGCAACTCAGTCGCACCGCAGCCGGGTCATTTGCACCGTGGTTTGGGCTGGTCCAAGTGCGCACTGGTGACATTGATGTGTGCGACTATTAAATAGGACCGTACACTGCTCGAAAATCTTTTCCTGCAGTTTCTGAGTAGCTCCAGACCTACTCCTAGATTGCGATCACCTCAGTCCGTTTAGTTCCTGCTTTGACGTAACAAACACGCCCTGCGTTCGGCCAGCCACTCCCCCGTTTTCCCAGCCACTCCTGCGTTTTAGCCTGACACGCTTGCGTTTTTTAGCACACTCCCGGAAAACGGTCAGTTTCCGCCCAGAAACACCCACTTCCTGTCAATCACACACCGATCAGCAGATAGACTGAAAAGCGTAGCTCGCCCCAGTGTAAAATTGCTCAGTTTTGTGTGAAATTACTTGGCGCGCGCGCCCTGCGGCCCATACGCATGCGCACAACAGCCAGTTTTTAGCCTGATCGCTATGCTGCGAAAAACGGCAACGAGCGATCAACTCGGAATGACCCCCCATGTGCAGTGCAGGTGTGGCAGATATAACATGTGCAGAGAGAGTTAGATTTGGGTGGGGTGTGTTCAAACTGAAATCTAAATTGCAGTGCAAAAATAAAGCAGCCAGTATTTACCCAGCACAGAAACAAAATAACCCACCCAAATCTAACTCTCTCTGTACATGTTACATCTGCCCCACCTGCAGTGCACATGGTTTTGCCCAATTGCTTACAAACTTGCTGCTACGATCAACTCAGAATTACCCCCAATGTGCACACTATCGCAGTGATCCCGTGTTTGCTCACATATGTAACACTATACACATTACTGCAGTATTCCCGTGTTTGCTCATACATGTAACAATGTGCACGCTATCGCAATGATCCTGTGTTTGCTCATACATGTAACAATGGCCCTCATTCCGAGTTGTTCGCTCTGTAATTTTCTTCGCATCGCAGCGATTTTCCGCTAATTGCGCATGCGCAATGTTCGCACTGCGACTGCGCCAAGTAAATTTGCTAAGAAGTTTGGTATTTTACTCACGGCATTACAAGGTTTTTTCTTCGTTCTGGTGATCGTAATGTGATTGACAGGAAGTGGGTGTTTCTGGGCGAACGCTGGGTGTGTTTGTGACGTCAAACCAGGAACGAAACTGACTGAACTGATCGCAGTGGCTGAGTAAGTGTCGAGCTACTCAGAAACTGCTAAGAAATTTCTATTCGCAATTTAGAGAATCTTTCTTTCGCAATTTTGCTAAGCTAAGATTCACTCCCAGTAGGCGGCGGCAAGGCGTGTGCAATGCTGCTAAAAGCAGCTTGCGAGCAAACAACTCGGAATGAGGGCCAATGTGCATGCTATTGCAGTGATCCAGTGTTTGCTCATACATGTAACCATGGCCCTCATTCCGAGTTGTTCGCTCGCTAGCTGCTTTTAGCAGCATTGCACACGCTAGGCCGCCGCCCTCTGGGAGTGTATCTTAGCTTAGCAGAATAGCGAACGAAAGGTTAGCAGAACTGCTACTAAATAATTTCCTGCAGTTTCTGAGTAGCTCCGGACCTGCTCCTAGATTGCGATCACCTCGGTCCGTTTAGTTCCTGGTTTGACGTCACAAACAAGCGGTTTTAGCACACTCCCTGAAAACGCCATGTTGACGCCCAGAAACACCCACTTCCTGTCAATCACACTACGATCACTCGAGCGATGAAAAAACGTCGCTCGAGCCTGTGTAAATCTACTAAGTTTTGTGTTAAATAACTAAGCGCATGCGCATTTTCTACCTAATCGCTCCATTGCGAAAAACGGCAACGAGCGAACAACTCGGAATGACCACCAATGTGCATGCTATTGCAGTGAACCGGTGTTTGCTCACACATGTAACACTATACACATTATCGCAGTGATCCCTTGTTTCCCCATACATGTAACAATGTGCACGCTATCGCAGTGATCCCGTGTTTCCCCATACATGTAACAATGTGCACGCTATCGCAGTGATCCCGTGTTTCCCCATACATGTAACAATGTGCACGCTATCGCAGTGATCCCGTGTTTGTTCATACATGTAACAATGTGCACACTATGGCAGTGATCCCGTGTTTCCCCATACATGTAACAATGTGCACGCTATCGCAGTGATCCCGTGTTTTCCCATACATGTAACAATGTGCACGCTATGGCAGTGATCCCGTGTTTGTTCATACATGTAACAATGTGCACACTATCGCAGTGATCCCGTGTTTGTTCATACATGTAACAATGTGCACACTATCGCAGTGATCCCGTGTTTCCCCATACATGTAACAATGTGCACACTATCGCAGTGATCCCGTGTTTCCCCATACATGTAAATGTGCACACTATCGCAGTGATCCCGTGTTTCCCCATACATGTAACAATGTGCACACTATCGCAGTGATCCCGTGTTTCCCCATACATGTAAATGTGCACACTATCGCAGTGATCCCGTGTTTGTTCATACATGTAACAATGTGCACACTATCGCAGTGATCCCGTGTTTGCCCATACATGTAACAATGTGCACACTATCGCAGTGATCCCGTGTTTCCCCATACATGTAAATGTGCACACTATCGCAGTGATCCCATGTTTGTTCATACATGTAACAATGTGCACACTATCGCAGTGATCCGGTGTTAGCTCACACATGTAACACTATACACATTATCGCAGTGATCCCTTGTTTCCCCATACATGTAACAATGTGCACGCTATCGCAGTGATCCCGTGTTTCCCCATACATGTAATAATGTGCACGCTATCGCAGTGATCCCGTGTTTCCCCATACATGTAACAATGTGCACGCTATCGCAGTGATCCCGTGTTTGTTCATACATGTAACAATGTGCACACTATGGCAGTGATCCCGTGTTTCCCCATACATGTAACAATGTGCACGCTATCGCAGTGATCCCGTGTTTGTTCATACATGTAACAATGTGCACACTATCGCACTGATCCCGTGTTTCCCCATACATGTAACAATGTGCACACTATCGCAGTGATCCCGTGCTTGCCCATACATGTAACAATGTGCACACTATCGCAGTGATCCCGTGTTTGCCCATACATGTAACAATGTGCACACTATCGCAGTGATCCCGTGTTTGTTCATACATGTAACAATGTGCACACTATCGCAGTGATCCCGTGTTTCCCCATACATGTAAATGTGCACACTATCGCAGTGATCCCGTTTTTGTTCATACATGTAACAATGTGCACACTATCGCAGTGATCCCGTGTTTGTCCATACATGTAACAATGTGCACACTATCGCAGTGATCCCGTGTTTGCCCATACATGTAACAATGTGCACGCTATCGCAGTGATCCCTTGTTCCCCATACATGTAATAATGTGCACGCTATCGCAGTGATCCCGTGTTTGCCCATACATGTAACAATGTGCACACTATCGCAGTGATCCCTTGTTTCCCCATACATGTAATAATGTGCACGCTATCGCAGTGATCCCGTGTTTCCCCATACATGTAACAATGTGCACGCTATCGCAGTGATCCCTTGTTTCCCCATACATGTAACAATGTGCACGCTATCGCAGTGATCTCGTGTTTCCCCATACATGTAACAATGTGCACGCTATCGCAGTGATCCCATGTTTCCCCATACATGTAACAATGTGCACGCGATCGCAGTGATCCCGTGTTTCCCCATACATGTAACAATGTGCATGCTATCGCAGTGATCCTGTGTTTGTTCATACATGTAACAATGTGCATGCTATCGCAGTGATCCCGTGTTTGTTCATACATGTAACAATGTGCATGCTATCGCAGTGATCCCGTGTTTGTTCATACATATAACAATGTGCACGCTATGGCAGTGATCCCGTGTTTCCCCATACATGTAACAATGTGCATGCTATCGCAATGATCCTGTGTTTGTTCATACATGTAACAATGTGCATGCTATCGCATTGATCCCGTGTTTGTTCATACATGCAACAATGTGCACGCTATGGCAGTGATCCCGTGTTTCCCCATACATGTAACAATGTGCACGCTACCGCAGTGATCCCGTGTTTCCCCATACATATAACAATGTGCACGCTATGGCAATGATCCCGTGTTTCCCCATACATATAACAATGTGCACGCTATGGCAGTGATCCCGTGTTTCCCCATACATGTAACAATGTGCACGCTATGGCAGTGATCCCGTGTTTCCCCATACATGTAACAATGTGCACGCTATGGCAGTGATCCCGTGTTTCCCCATACATGTAACACTGTGCACGCTATCGCAGTGATCCCGTGTTTGTTCATACATGTAACAATGTGCACACTATCGCAGTGATCCCGTGTTTCCCCATACATGTAACAATGTGCACGCTATCGCAGTGATCCCGTGTTTCCCCATACATGTAACAATGTGCACGCTATGGCAGTGATCCCGTGTTTCCCCATACATGTAACACTGTGCACGCTATCGCAGTGATCCCGTGTTTGTTCATACATGTAACAATGTGCACACTATCGCAGTGATCCCGTGTTTCCCCATACATGTAACAATGTGCACGCTATCGCAGTGATCTCGTACTTGCCCATACATGTAACAATGTGCACACTATCGCAGTGATCCCGTGCTTGCCCATACATGTAACAATGTGCACGCTATGGCAGTGATCCCGTGTTTCCCCATACATGTAAATGTGCATACTATCGCAGTGATCCCGTGTTTGTTCATACATGTAACAATGTGCACGCTATCGCAGTGATCCCGTGTTTGCCCATACATGTAACAATGTGCACGCTATCGCAGTGATCCCGTGTTTCCCCATACATGTAACAATGTGCACGCTATCGCAGTGATCCCGTGTTTCCACATACATGTAACAATGTGCACGCTATCGCAATGATCCCGTGTTTGTTCATACATGTAACAATGTGCACGCTATCGCAGTGATCCCGTGTTTCCCCATACATGTAACAATGTGCATGCTATCGCAATGATCCTGTGTTTGTTCATACATGTAACAATGTGCATGCTATCGCATTGATCCCGTGTTTGTTCATACATGCAACAATGTGCACGCTATGGCAGTGATCCCGTGTTTCCCCATACATGTAACAATGTGCACGCTACCGCAGTGATCCCGTGTTTCCCCATACATATAACAATGTGCACGCTATGGCAGTGATCCCGTGTTTCCCCATACATATAACAATGTGCACGCTATGGCAGTGATCCCGTGTTTCCCCATACATGTAACAATGTGCACGCTTCCGCAGTGATCCCGTGTTTCCCCATACATGTAACAATGTGCACGCTATCGCAGTGATCCCGTGTTTCCCCATACATGTAACAATGTGCACGCTATGGCAGTGATCCCGTGTTTCCCCATACATGTAACACTGTGCACGCTATCGCAGTGATCCCGTGTTTGTTCATACATGTAACAATGTGCACACTATCGCAGTGATCCCGTGTTTCCCCATACATGTAACAATGTGCACGCTATCGCAGTGATCCCGTGTTTCCCCATACATGTAACAATGTGCACGCTATGGCAGTGATCCCGTGTTTCCCCATACATGTAACACTGTGCACGCTATCGCAGTGATCCCGTGTTTGTTCATACATGTAACAATGTGCACACTATCGCAGTGATCCCGTGTTTCCCCATACATGTAACAATGTGCACGCTATCGCAGTGATCTCGTACTTGCCCATACATGTAACAATGTGCACACTATCGCAGTGATCCCGTGTTTCCCCATACATGTAAATGTGCATACTATCGCAGTGATCCCGTGTTTGTCCATACATGTAACAATGTGCACACTATCGCAGTGATCCCGTGTTTGTTCATACATGTAACAATGTGCACGCTATCGCAGTGATCCCGTGTTTGCCCATACATGTAACAATGTGCACGCTATCGCAGTGATCCCGTGTTTGCCCATACATGTAACAATGTGCACACTATCGCAGTGATCCCGTGTTTCCCCATACATGTAAATGTGCATACTATCGCAGTGATCCCGTGTTTGTTCATACATGTAACAATGTGCACGCTATCGCAGTGATCCCGTGCTTGCCCATACATGTAACAATGTGCACGCTATGGCAGTGATCCCGTGTTTCCCCATACATGTAAATGTGCATACTATCGCAGTGATCCCGTGTTTGTTCATACATGTAACAATGTGCACGCTATCGCAGTGATCCCGTGTTTGCCCATACATGTAACAATGTGCACGCTATCGCAGTGATCCCGTGTTTCCCCATACATGTAACAATGTGCACGCTATCGCAGTGATCCCGTGTTTCCCCATACATGTAACAATGTGCACGCTATCGCAATGATCCCGTGTTTGTTCATACATGTAACAATGTGCATGCTATCGCATTGATCCCGTCTTTGTTCATACATGTAACAATGTGCACGCTATGGCAGTGATCCCGTGTTTCCCCATACATGTAACAATGTGCACTGCAGTGACCCTCAGAACATGAATACTGGAAGTGTCGGGAGATCTGAGGACGTACCTGGCTGTGTTACACCGTCGTTATAGATACATTTAAATAAGAGGCAAATGTAACAACTCCGCCTCATTCCTGCAGGTTATGACAAGTCCTGTTGATCCCTGAAACTCTGATGATCAAATAATATAATGTGAAAGCACACAGTAGATATGCTGTACCTGGAGATACAGATCTGTAGTGAGAACGTTGTGTTGGAGTTGTGGTCTGAGCCCCCAGAGGTGCCAAGGAAGGGAAACCCTCACTCCTCTCATCATCCCCTCTCACACTCCATCTATTCACACCTTCCCTCCCCGTTCACAGAACAATCATTTTTATTTTTTTCTGTACTTGAAGCCCGCGGTGCGTGTCTTCATCACCCAGTGGTGTGTGCAAAAAACCGTGCTGGGGGCGTAGGTACTTGGACTCTCTCCAAAAGGAGAAGGGTCCCATTACTCCCCAAACCCCCAGAGCCAAAAGGCCTACTGAGGGAAAAAGGGTCTGTGGGTCCCTCCTTGCCGAAGCGCAGAGGGACCTTCGAGTATCCCCAGGGTTGGCCGAAGCTTCCCCCTGGGGAACGAAACAGTCTCCAGCCCTTCCCAAAAGGAGCGCCTCGACAACTAGGGTAGAGGGTGGCCCATAAGGGTCTCACCTAAACCCCAACAAAAACGTGACACACACACACACACACACACACAAAATAAGTGCAGTGCAAAAAAAAGTGCAACACACATGAATAAATAAATAAATAAGCCCCAGCCAGAAGGCCGGGGGGAAATAAAAATTATCCTTGCCCAAGCCAAAAGGCCAGGGCAAAGGAAAGTGGGTGCAGATGGAAGGGTAGAAGTGCTCCGTGCTAAAGTGCATGGTGGATGGTGGATCGAATCCCCAGTGCATTTTCAGGCACCCCTGTCCCTTCCAGTTCCAGGGGCACAGAACACCTCCAGCCAGACCAAGCTTCATACCCACTCTGTGCCAGGGTCAACCCCCAGTACGAGAGTAGATACTAGACCAGGCCGTTCCCGCTCCATGTAAAGGGTCCTATTTCAACCCCTTAGACGGACAGCGGATACTAAGCCCAGTTTTTCTCCACTCTCGACCAGAGGCAATGCTACACCCCAGCATGGTACTCCACAAGGTGTTTCTCCATTCCACACTAGGGACCTCTTACGCTCCTAGTGTAAGAACAGGTACTCCACCAAGTGTTTCCCTCGAGCAGGTACTACACTTGATCTTAGCCAAAAGGCAGAGAACAATAATGTGCAACATACCGAAAGTATATTTACCTTATGCATGTGTTTAGCAAGCCAGTATATACTCAGCATGTCTATGTATAGGAACCAGTGACATAATTGAGAATACAACCTATCCATTCAGTAAAAGTTAGTGACATCACTAAGTGTGCATCATATCCAGTCACTAGGAACCAGTGACATCACTGAGTGTGCAGCCTATCCAGTCACTAGGAACCAGTGACATCACTGAGAGTGCAGCCTATCCAGTCACTAGGAGCCAGTGACATCACTGAGTGCAGTCTAACCAGTCACTAGGAACCAGTGACATCACTGAGAGTGCAGCCTATCCAGTCACTAGGAGCAAGTGACATCACTGAATGTGCAGCCTATCCAGTCACTAGTAACATAGTATCTAAGGTTGAAAAAAGACAATTGTCCATCGAGTTCAACCTATTTGTGGTCTCCCATGCACGATTATTTTGTAGAAAATTTTGACTGAAGTTGATGACTGCCGTTACCTTTTACCCCCCTTTTTTATAATAACCATAGTGCGTGACTATGCCCCGTAACCCTAGATATCCTTATCCATTAGGAATTTATCTAACCCATTCTTAAAGGTGTTGACTGAGTCTGCCATTACAACTCCCTCAGGCAGGGAATTCCAAACACATATCGTCCTTACCGTAAAAAAGCCTTTACGCCGTATTGTGCGGAATCTCCTCTCCTCTAACCTGAACGAGTGTCCACGAGTTCTCTGTGTTGATCTAACCAAAAACAGGTCCTGCGCAAGATCTGTATAATGTCCCCTTATATATTTGTAAATGTTGATCATGTCCCCTCCTAATCTCCTCTTTTCCAGTGTAAACATGCCTAGTCTTGCAAGCCTTTCCTGGTATTCCAGCGTCTCCATACCCTTAATTAGTATGGTCGCCCGCCTTTGAACCTTTTCTAGCTCCAGGACATCCTTTTTGTAGTAAGGTGCCCAGAATTGTACACAGTATTCAAGGTGTGGCCTCACAAGTGATTTATATAACGGGAGTATAATACTCTCGTCCCTAGCATCAATTCCCCGTTTTATGCATGCTAATATCTTATTAGCCTTCTTTGCTGCAGTCCTACTTTGGGTACTACTGCTTAGTTTGCTATCTATGAGGACACCTAAGTCCTTTTCCAGTACAGAATCCGCTAATTTTACCCCATTTAGTAGGTAGGTGTTATTTTTGTTCTTGTTACCACAGTGCATTACCTTACACTTGTCTGTATTGAAGCGCATTCTCCATTTCGCTGCCCAAGCTTCTAATTTAACTAAGTCATTCTGAAGCGACTCAGCATCCCCCTCCGCATTTATAACTTTACACAATTTGGTATCATCTGCAAAAATTGACACCATGCTCTCTAGACCGGGATCCGGTCTGAAGATCGACAGTGTCTAGGTCGACAATGTTTAGGTCGACCACTATAGGTTGACAGTCACTAGGTCGACATGGATGGAAGGTCGACAGGGTTTCTAGGTCGACATGTGCTAGGTCGACAGGTCTAAAGGTCGACATGAGTTTTTCAAAAAAAAAATTCTTTTTTTGAATTTTTTCATACTTAACGATCCATGTGGACTACGATTGGAACGGTAAAGTGAGCCGAGCGAAGCGGTAGCGGAGCGAAGGCACCATGCCCAAAGCATGGCGAGCGAAGCGAGCCATGCGAGAGGACGCGGTGCACTAATTTGGGATCCCGGTCACTCTACGAAGAAAATGACACTAAAAAAAAATAAAAAATCCTCATGTCGACCTTTAGACCTGTCGACCTAGCACATGTCGACCTAGAAACCCTGTCGACCTAGTGATTGTCGACCTATAGTGGTCGACCTAAACATTGTCGACCTAGACACTGTCGATTTGATGAACCACACCCTTCTAGACCTTCTGTTAGGTCGTTAATGAAAATATTGAACAATAGCGGTCCTAATACTGAGCCTTGCGGCACACCACTTAGCACTTCAGTCCAAGTTGAAAAAGATCCATTAACCACAACGCGCTGCTCCCTATTATCTAACCAGTTTTTGACCCAAGTGCATATTGTGCTTCCTAGCCCTGATTCTTGTAGCTTGTAGATAAGTCTCATGTGTGGTACAGTGTCGAATGCTTTGGCAAAATCTAAAAAGATTACATCCACCTCTTTACCCTGATCTAGGTTTGCGCTTACTGTTTCATAAAAGCCAAGTAAATTGGTTTGACAGGATCTGTCCTTCATAAACCCATGTTGAGTCCTTTTAATGACCTTATTGACTTCAAGGAACTTCTGAATACTATCTCTTAGAATACCTTCCAATACTTTCCCCACTATAGATGTAAGACTAACTGGTCTATAATTACCTGGTTCAGCTTTACTTCCCTTTTTGAATATAGGCACTACTTCCGTTATACGCCAGTCTTTGGGAACCATACCTGATATTACTGAATCCTTAAAGATCAAAAATAGCGGTTTTGCAAGTTCAGAGTGAAGCTCCATTAGAACCCTTGGGTGAATACCATCGGGACCTGGTGACTTATTAATCTTTAAATGTTTTAATCGGTCACAGACTACTTCCTCGCATAAATAAGTACCTATCAGTGGGATATTCTCATTATTGAGATTATGTGTTAGTCCCTGAATTGGGTTCTCTGTAGTAAATACTGTTGAAAAAAACTCATTTAGTGTGTCCGCTATGTCATTATCATTTTTGCTTAAGACTCCCAACTTGTCTTTTAAAGGGCCTATACTCTCCTTCTTTAATCTCTTGCTATTAATGTATTTAAAGAATTTTTTGGGATTCGCTTTCCTTTCCTTTGCTACTAGTTTTTCAGTTTCTACTTTAGCCGCTCTTATTTCCTTTTTGCAAACTTTGTTACATTCCTTATAGTGCTGAAATGACTGCTTCCCCGTCAGATTTTTATTTTTTAAATGCTCTCCTTTTCTTGCCCATAAGTTCCTTTATCTTTTTGTTAAGCCACATCGGTTTATGATTTTTATTCCTTTTTTTGCTGCTCGTAGGAATAAATTTGAGTGTATTTTTAGCTAGCAGAAATTTTAGTACCTCCCATTTCTCCGTAGGAGCAAGTGACATCACTAAATGCAGCCTATCCAGTCACTAGGAACCAGTGACATAACTGAGTGCAGCTTATCCAGTCACTAGGAGCCAGTGACATCACTGAGAGTGCAGACTATCAGTTTATTAGCAACTGGCAACCAAGGCTACAGCATTTCTGAGACCAGTAGTACAATACAGGATTAAAATTCTCACTGAGAAATACAAATATATGCACTAAGGACCTTATTCAGGTTTGTTAGCAAACTAAAAGAGCACACTTATGGGAAAAACCATGTGCACTGCAGGTGTGGCAGATGTAACATGTGCAGAGAGAGTTAGATTTGGGTGGGGTGTGTTAAAACTGAAATCTAAATTGCAGTGTAAAAATAAAGCAGACAGTATTTACCCTGCACAGAAACAATATAGCCCACCCAAATCTAACTCTCTGCACATGTTACATCTACCCTCCACCTGCAGTGCACATGGTTTTTCCCGTTAGTGTGCTTCTTTGGTTTGCTAACAAACCTGAATATCCCCCTATGAACTGTGTGTCCACAGTAGACAGGTTAGGAGACAGCACTATCAATTACAATACATTACGGCCTACTTTATATATCTCTATCCACCTAGAGGTAATTAAAAGCTCATCGTCATTTAAACAAACAATTTTGCATCCTTAAGAGTACACCCGTATCTCCAGGGCTGGATGATAATGTACAGGCCATTACATTTACAGATATTATTCAGTCCTACAGTGCCCCAGAGATTTATCATGGATAGAGCAAAATATCCCGTCATAGTAACACATATCTATCTATCTATCTATCTATCTATCTATCTATCTATCTATCTATCTATCTATCTATCACAACCCTACATGATGTCACATAGTACGACATCACACTTTTACTGCGATCCCATCATCAGCACGTCGAAGATCGCCATCCCGTACTTGCGCAGCATACTATCCATTGGAGGCAGCATGCATTGGTCACTCTCTGTGTGACAAGGCCAAACCAAGGGCCGAGGCCTCTGGAACCTTCCCCACGTCCCCTGCCAGTAAGGATGTCCACAGGACCTCAAAATCCCAGTACTCCAGAGGGGAGCGGTGTCCCTGGGGCAGCCGGGGGACAGGACACAAGGGTGTGGACTCCACTACTACATTTATTGTAAAGGGGTTCTGGACCTCTTCTCTCACATAGGCCCAAATGCCTGCAAATGCGCTGGTGCCCACAAATCGCAGGTTTTTGCATTTGGCTCACAGAATGAAACATCAACTTGTATGCTCTGCAGAGCTGTGGATATCCATGCTTTATGGAACTATAAATCCCAGCAGAGCTTTAGGCACTGGGTCAGTAAGTCAGATGTGTGGTGCAGAGCTTTAGGCACTGGGTCAGTAAGTCGGATGTGTGGTGCAGAGCTTTAGGCACCGGATCAGTAAGTCAGATGTGGGTGCAGAGCTTTAGGCACCGGGTCAGTAAGTCAGATGTGCGGTGCAGAGCTTTAGGCACTGGGTCAGTAAGTCAGTTGTGCGGTGCAGAGCTTTAGGCACCGGGTCAGTAAGTCAGATGTGGGTGCAGAGCTTTAGGCACCGGGTCAGTAAGTCAGATGTGGGTGCAGAGCTTTAGGCACTGGGTCAGTAAGTCAGATGTGCGGTGCAGAGCGTTAGGCACCGGGTCAGTAAGTCAGATGTGCAGTGCAGAGCTTTAGGCACCGGGTCAGTAAGTCAGATGTGCAGTGCAGAGCTTTAGGCACCGGGTCAGTAAGTCAGATGTGCAGTGCAGAGCTTTAGGCACCGGGTCAGTAAGTCAGATGTGGGTGCAGAGCTTTAGGCACTGGGTCAGCAAGTCAGATGTGCGGTGCAGAGCTTTAGGCACTGGGTCAGTAAGTCAGATGTGCGGTGCAGAGCGGGACCCGCTTGGCTGCTATGTGTGGCCCTAGCCTAACAGGGCATGTTTTCCAGGCTTCCTCATAGAATGACAAGTGAAATAATTAGAACCACTTGTCGATCTTTCAAAATGTGTTAGCCGTTAATGAATACACCGTTGCTCCAGGAAGGAGAGCTGGAAAACATGCACTGCTAGTGTATCCGGAGGAGTGGATTTGAGAAGCACTGCTACAGAGAATATCACCATATGATTAGCACGTCCGCCGTGGACACAGATCTTCAGCAAGCGACAGGTGGGTGAGTATTGCTGCAGGGAGTATACTAGTTCTGTAGGTGTCACACCCTTTATATCTGTGGGGAGAACCAAACACTACAACCAAATCACGTGCTGTCTCCATTACACTGGAATCAGCTTCTTCCTTCCGTAATACTATGCTCAATACAACAAAAGGTCACTGCCTGTGCATTGTGTAATGATTGTTGCAGTGTACTAGTATTGCTACACTACCTGTCCTGCTACACCCGTCTCAGGGTGACACAAGACAATTATTCTCCCAGTGTGTTATTGCACTGTGGGGTGAGGTTGGAACATTCGGAGGATACCTCAAATAAACAGGGAGACATAGGGGTAATTCAGATCTGATAACTGCTGTGCGTTTTCGCACAACGGGCGATCAGATCCGAACTGCGCCGGCACATCTGCAACGGGGATCGTCAGTCAGCGATGGGACTGTGCAAAAGATCCATTCGCACGGGCGCTAGCAAGGAGGTTGACAGGAAGAGGCCGTTCATGGGTGGCAACTAACCGTTTTCTGGGAGTGTCCGGGAAAACGCAGGCGGGGCCAAGCATTTGCAGGGAGGGTTCCTGACATAAATTCCGGTCCCGGACAGGCTGATGTGATCGCAGCGGCTGAGTAAGTCCTGGGCTGCGCAGACACTGCACAAGATCTGTGTGTACAGCTCTGTTACACATGCCATCGCACACTTCCACAGCAAAAATACACTCCCCTAGGGGCGGCGACTATCTGATCGCAGCAGTGCAAAAATCGCTGCCCAGCGATCGGGTCTGAATTAGGCCCTATGTCACAATAATACAGCCCCAACTGTAGGGGACACTCGGTCCTCCTAAATATAGAGATAAATCAGAGTATCTGGAGGACGACACGGGTGCCCCTGGTACCCCCTCCCCAAATGTCACTATGTCACTGATTCTGGGATCATTACAGCTCGTGCATTGTGGATAATATTATTATTTGTTGTTCAGGAAAATGCTTGTGTGTTACAAGCTGGAGAGGTTTACATTTCAAAAGACCTGGATGTCAGTTGTTTTTGTTTCACTATTTTGGGAGGAGGAGGGGGGGGGGGGGGGGGTTGGGGTGACAACATCTCACGTGGGGCTATGAATGAAGAACAGATACTGTTATCTTCTGCTTTTTATTGACATATAGAATATGCTGCCAGGATGCTGGTGTGACACTAACCTAATTAGGAAGCGTTCGGTTACAGGGCTGCACGCTACGACTCGGTGGCCAAGAACTGGATCACACATCTTCCCTGACCAAACCCCCACCCAGACATTATTAGCAGGGTGGGGTCCCCAAGATGCTTTCTAGAGCAGCAATCTCTAACATGACATAAACATCAGTCTGCGGCGTGATCCGAGCGTCTGTGATGCGTATAACTCTCATAGATTACCCTGTGAGTACAGCATTATTATCATATATTACACATATGCGGTGCAAAATGACACGAGTCCTTATTAGTAATACATGATGAATTTCCACTATACCGTGTTCTATGTAACAGGTGTCCCTGTGCATTGCATTATATCATACAGATGGCATGATTCATGCAGAATAAAAGTCATCATTACAACACGTCAGGGGGATTTGGCTTGGAAATAATGTTTCCAACTTGTTTATAGGAAAAAATGACCTCTGTAGAACGACTAAATATAGAGCTTATTGCCAACTGGTGGGCGCAGTGCAGGTCATTACCGAAACAGGATATGTATAATAATATAATATACGTAGTAGGTATGCACGCACGTGTGTGTGTCTATAAAATATATT